>NC_056725.1:563594626-563667126 GCF_019279795.1 Protopterus annectens
ATTCTTGGTATTATATTATATTTATTTTTTATCTTTGTGCTGTCCCTGTGGAGAAGTTATATTACGACAAATATGGAATATTAAGACCACTGTTCTCTGTTTCGCAGGGACAGATGCTTTCTTTAGTATTGAGCTATTTGCGAAAAGAAGGTTACTGAGTGAACAGAAAAAATGTGTACTCTTGTATTCTTCTGTAATATGGCTGATGTGGTATATCAAATAAGTATATTGTAGTTTTGCGGTTTTCTTTTCATCCAGTTCATAACTGATGTGATAAAGATTGTTAAAAATGACATACAGCCTCTAGTAGTTGCATGTAAATAATTAATTTCATCCAAAATTCATAAAGAAGGTAAACATATTACTGCATCCTGCATGTACTTGTTATCAGATAAAGCGCAAAGTACACTAAACAATACCCTATTCCTTGTCTGAATGAAATCGTGCTGCACAGCTTGTCATCTAGGTGATCACAACATAAATGTACAAACCAGCAATGAGTGTTTAAGTCACTGCAAAGCACTAGTTGTCATTAGCCACTGGAGCAAAGTCTGGCACAGCTAATGCAATGGGATGCAGTTTAAGCCAAAAAACTAAGTAGCTCTCACATTCTAGTATCCTGCTACATTATCAATACCCAGAGATATCTACTCCTGCCTAAAATGTTGCATTTCCCTTTGGAAACTTCTAGAACTGAGCTCAGTGTAAACCAAACTTTAACCCCACTTACTTTATGGCTAATATGTGACTGTCCAACCAGCAACCTTAGAAACCTTGACCATTCTACATCCTCATTACAGGCCCCTCAAATTAAACTTCAATGCATTAAGTGCTTTCTTGTACTAGGTCCCAGAATCTGTGAATCTATACCATCCTTATTTAAAAACATATCCTCTTACCTAAAATGCCATATTCAGCTGAGAATGCAGCTCCTGAAATGGCGGTGTCATTGTAATAACTCAGATCACATAACCTAATCAAGCCATATATTCCCACTTACTGACACATTTCCTACCCCCTCTGCTTTACCCCCAACTTAAAACTCATGCCGTACTACTGCACTTCAAACTGTAGGTCTGTGCTGTAGGCAATCTCAGTCATCTAAATAACCCTCTTGAAAGATTAAATTCATTTGTACATAACTGTATGCAACAAAGCAATGCTTGTTTTCTAAACCTGTTCACCTGCCTCTGTGACTCAACAGAAATTGCATATATGTATGTTTATTACTACATATAATCCCATATATTCTCAACAATTTCATAATTAAATGTACTTCACATCCTACAATATTTCTCTGTAACTGTCAAACTCTTTTGCAGACTGAGACTGAAAATGGTCATTTGTGATCAGTACTCTACTTGGGTTAACATATTTAAACAAATAAATAAATCTTCCACCTTGAAAAAGCCTTTTCACATTGAATCATTGCTTACTTCTCAAAGCTGTCACTATGTCTGCTGAATAACTATAGCCTCTGATATGATGTCAGAAACAGGCCTAACAGACTTCTCTTGTTAAATAGCTCATTCAAGAATATGTTGTTAGACAGGGATGCCCTAAGGAGAATCTAGAAATCTAAGAGTAGTGATTACCTGAAAACATTTATTCCATGCGTGCAGTGTCAGCTAAAAGCAAGTAAGGTTGGCAAAGCAGAGCTGCTATAAATATACAAATCAATAATCTCTCTGATCATTCTGAAATCAGTAAAGGCAGAAATTATCTGATGGGCAACAGCACACAGTGCATTTTAAACCCTCTGTAGCTGTAGCACTTGTTCAGATTAAGACACGCAAAGATGTGAAGAACCAAGGCACCCTTCAGTGTGAAGTTTGCATGATAAATGTGAAATGTAATCATACCAAAGCTTAAGGCAACAGCTGTTTTGATTAGGAGAACTATACCTTAATGTAAATAATCGCCTCTTCATTCTTACAGGTTGTCTATAAATTCTATCTGAACTACAAGCAAATAGTTTATTTTTCCTTTACTTGCTAACAGGTTTTACCCATTTGGATATGGATCAGTAAATGATGGGGCACAAAAAATGTTGGTGATAAGCTGAAAAGTACAAACTGCATGCTAAGTGCATAACATACTGAATGAACACATACTATAATACTTATAAAGAAAAAAGAACAATAAGACAAAACACTGCATCTAAATATAATAGCTGGCTGCTGTCTATTGCAAAAGAATAACTGTAAATAGCAGTAACAAATGTCTTCAGAGAGCAGAACAACATTGATCAAAATATGATTAAGAATGTGTTTTGCTGCAGTTTAGAATATTTCATTTGTCTGTCTGCTGTTGTAGCTGGTTTAAAACACTCTTGACCGCTTAGAGCAAAAGTCAGTGACCAAGCCAAAAAATAATGAGAAACAAAGGCCACAGATCCGGAACAAATTTTAAATACCGAAGCTGCTAGAATAACATGTTTTATATTGGTATACACTTTATGAAGAAGGTGAAACCTGAAATTCAAATGAGTGCCTCTATTTCTCTACAATTTGCCACAGAACTGTACATTTTATGAGGAATAAACCAAAGACATGACAAAATCAGGGGCATTCTGCAAAATCTGGAATAATTTGTACAAATCACAACAGTTAGCCTGGCAATCACCAAAGACAAGTACAGCCACACCCAAAGCATGCCCACAGCTGTGTGAAGAAAAATGATGTGTCTTAATATGAACACTCACCCCTTTGGTCCCTATACACATAAAGAAACATCTGACTCTCTCAGTGTTCATCACTTCTCTCGAAACAATAAAGCTATGATTGTATCAGATAAACTAACCACCCTTAAAGCTGCAGCAGTCCCTAATAATCACAGTGTCTGCCTTTAAACTCTAATGGCTCCTGTAGTAAGGCAGTTATTTAATTCTATGTATTTCTTTTCTGGGGTAAAGCACAGTTCTAAATGGTCCTTTTTCAGACTCTGCTTGGGAGTGGTGTCTGGTTAAGTGACTTGCTCAAAATCACACAGTTAGACAATGGAGACTAAGGGAATCAAACCTTGTACCTCTGAGCCACAGCAAACAGCTCATTAACAACTCCTTTATCCTCTAAGCAAACTGCCAGTTTGCTGTAAGAAAGACTAAAAACGTGGACCATTTTCTAATAATAACCTCTTACCTGCAAATTTTTATTTATTTACTTACATATTTATTTATTTTATTTATTTACTATGTTTTATTATTGTTTGTTAACTGGGTGGGTGGTATGATACAAGACATCTATTAGCCACTGCTTCGGCCATGTGACAATCATGTAAAAGAATACCAAGTACTAAAAGTATTAAACAAATACAATGTCATACATATTACCAGAAATCATCTTTCAAAATCTTATAAAAATAAAGAAATACAGTATGAGCCCCATGTTGAAATTTACAACTACTAAAATACAGTAGTACAATTTTAAATTAAAATAACACAGAAGACATATGACACATAATAAAGATCAGACAAATCAACTATAATCCTAACATTAGAACCATAGTTCCCCACATTGTCTGTGAATAAAGTCAATTAAAATACAGAAGCATTGAAGACAACAAGGTTTATGGTTGTAGCCATGGCTGAAAAGGATTTCTAAAGACCATCCATTCTATCCAGTTACCAAATAGAAAAATAAAATAAATAAATGTAAAATAAAGGATCCTGATATCTTGAAGAAGAGTAAGAACATGCTTATTTCAAAGGTGGTGACAAATGAATGGTTGATAATTACAGGTCAATATGAATATTGAGCCATATATAGATACATAACTTACATATAGACACACATGCACGCACACACACACACACACACACACACACACACACACACACACACACACACACACACACACGCACACGCACACGCGCACACACGCACACACACACACACACACACACACACAATTTTTTTGCACAAGAGAAAGATTTTCTGCATTCTGAATATGTGGGATTTGCCTCCTGCTTACATTTACTAACTCTACAACTGCACAACATCAGAGAAAAGAAAAATAATACACATTAAAGGAATAGGTGCTGCAGCCCTATTTTAAAACCTTCTTGAAACTATCTGACTTGGTTAAAAAAAACATAAAATGCAATCCCTGGGATTGCGGTATAATCTTGCAATGTTTCTGTAACACAGTAAGGCTTTTTATTTCTTAGCCAATTTTCCCACAACGGTTTTCCCCAAACCCCAGTACAGTGAGTGGTTTTGAAGGTAAAGCCTCATGCTAATACTGCCATCAATGGGAGCGATCAATGCTAGTCAGCTATGGTCTCTCCCCTTAACTAATTGCAGAGCCTGCTTTACTCAGCCAATTAAAATTTAACTATAGGAGAAAAAAGTGAATGTTATCTTTTACTGTGTGGTACTTATTTCATTGGACTTCCCCTTCCACCAGAAAATGGCCTACTTTTTTTATAGGTAACAGCACCAGGAAATGGCATACTTTTTTTTTACGGGCAGCATTTTTATATAACAAAAATTATTGTTTGATGATTTTTGCCTATAAAAGATCTCTATTGCTTCTGAGTAGTTTCTTCAGCTGGTACACTGAATCTTGCTTCATATAAGGGGGCAATTAGTCAGTGTTCTAGACAGACACTCACCCCAGGAGATTACAATACATTGTAGCTGTCTGCTGCTGTTTAAACTGATGTGGTGTCCATGCCATAGGATTCAATTGTCCCGATTCCCTTCAATAAAAACATCACACTGAATGACGTTTGACGACCTTTATTAGATTTCCATAAACAACTTTGTTAACCAACATTTATCAATTACAACTTAAACATGGTATGATTGATATTAATCACAGCATAACCTCCAGGTAATGTTAACTAGGACAGTGTGACCTTCCTCATCCTGATGCAGTAACCAGCGTCCGTACCTCCACTCACTTACTTTACTTGTGAAGTAATGACGTCCCATTACTCCCTTCATTTACCATTTATTGTATTATACATCCAACCAAATAAGCAGCGTCCTTACCTCCGCTCGCTTATTTACTTATCGAGCAGCGTCCATCTGCACACTTTCCTTTCCCAACTCATTGAACTAAACATCCAACATCTGAGGGGGAACAGAAAAAGGCAAACATGCCCCTTTTCTCTGCCCACCAGCCTGACCAAGCTGTTCCCCCTACCTCTTACCAAAGTTCCAACAACCTAATTGCCCTTGAAAAGATATTATGCCCAACATCATTCGGTGTACTCCATCCTCTCTAATCAAATCGTATCTGTGTCCTCACCTGCCAAAGCTCTATGACATAACTAGCCAAAGTAACCAATTAGCTAAACTGTTGAAATTAAAACACTGATCCCACTCCAGTGCTAAAGTAACCAACCATAATTTTGCATAACCTCTATATATTAACTAAACTGACACTCACCTAAGAATCCATAGTAGCTTCACAATGATGCCAAGTCATTACCCGCCAAATGTACCATTCAAGCACTGAACTCAAAGCCGCACAAAGCAAATTCAGGAACAACTGCCCACTATCATGCCTAACTGAAGCCCTGTTTTACTGCCCAATGGACGTAATATCCATATGAAATTTCCTTTCCAAAATCAATTTTAAAAGCAATTCAACTACACACCAACTACCCAGTGTAATGAGAAAACATTTAATGTCATCATAGCATTTGCTGTGCAACACAAAAACCCTCTGAATGACTTCAATACACCCATTACAAAGAAAAATACCTCACATGAACTGTAGCCCAGTAACCTCCATTACCTACATCAACCCTCGCCACAAAGCTATCCCATCAATGGCCACTATCAGTCAATCTTCCCCCATTAAACCTACCCCAACCCAACACACCAATGAAACCCCCAACCCAGATTGTTTGCATACCATTATCACCTGTGTAACTATACTACTCTCAGCTAGCGCCTCATTGATCAACTGAACTGCCCTATCTTAATCCCATAGCGGACAAATACCCAATCTTTCCCACCAACTCCTACCCACAGGCAACTGCAATACAAATTTAATCACTATGGCAATGCCCTACAATAAGCCATTCTTATAAAGGGATTTCCAGGCCCCTGAAACACTAATTTAACCAAACTAGCGATGCCCTACAGTAAGCCTACCTTAAAAAATATATATACCCTAAACTCCAACAACAAGCCTAAACCTTGCCTTACTTAAGGCTTCCCACTTCTGCTTAACCACAAAGCCCCGGTTCCTCCAACATCCCCCAACATACCTGTATACCTACCATGCCCCATAAAATGCAACCTACCTCTGGAAGTCATATATACCCTGAAACTGACTCTACCCCACCTGTGGTACCCCATACTACTCCCCATAAACAATTCCCAGCAAGCTTCATCCTGCTGCAACATAACTTCTCCTCATGTGCCCCCAATACCTCCTATCTGAACCAACACTAACATGCCTTTATGAGCACAAAGTAAGATTACCTATGACCTCATAGTACCCATTCCTGCAACAGGAACACTCCAGATCAGCACACCAACACAGTAAAATACATCACCTTCCAAAACCATTTCCTGCAGCGCACCACTCTAACCAACAGAACATACACACTATGATGGCCTCCATCTCCATTTGAACCCACCTCCTTCAGGTCACCGACCGATGCCCCTTTTGCAGTACCCCACCTTTCAATGCTGTTGCCATCAAGCCACTGGTGATTGCTCGCTCGGCAGACAGCCCTCTGTGACTTTGTTGTACTCCACTCTGGTGACCAGGGCATCTCCGGCATCAGGCACATTCAGAACAACGTGAATGCCCACCACAGCAAATCCGTCACTCTCTGAATCTACTTCCTTTGTGCCACAAACTGCTTCTCCCTGCAAAAGAAAGAACACTGTAAATTCCCTGCACACACACCAAAACTTCTTAATGACATTAGACAGTGTCAAGCCCCACCCCCCCACCCCCATTCCTGCACTGCAACTGCTACACTGTCTTGCCTCCCTAACCTCAACCTGACACTGCCTTACCCCCATCAAATCCTTTCACAGCCTAGGAAGACATATACAACATTAAATTCATGACCCTCATTAAGACCTAGCCGTTATAGATACCAGACTGGAGTATGTTGCAATTAATATCAATATACCTTGACCATCTCTTAAAGTCCATATAAAACCTATATAGCATGGTACAGGCCAAATACTTATAACAGCCTCAGAATCATTTATGTAGACACTACAAGACTATCCCCATGCAATCACTGAAGCAACTGGTACAGGGGTGTTTGGATCACAGAATGCTGTGTTCATTAGAGAAAATAGATATTTATTAACATTCTGTCTCAGCATTTAAGCTAAACCATTTTAGTATGAACCAAAATTAAGTTATATGAAATGTAATAGAGTCCCTACTTTCCCCAACTAACTGAATGACTTTCCCCAGTACACTGCAAAATGGAACGCATAACAGAGCTATAGCAGAGTAACAGTGAATTCCTTCCGGCTGTTTCCACAACATTTACTCGTAGTGAGAAGTACTCCTAGCAGCCTGTCTGGTTACTGCAAATAGAAGCAAGCTTTAGTGCAAATCCTAGCTTTCTACCTTTCAGAAAAACCCTGGACAAAGCCACAAACCAAAACAGGGCAGAGGGCCCTCCAGAAACAAAGCAGTTGACAGATAGCCAATGTTGCATTAGCATGACACCTCTGAAGGATAGGAAGTCCTAAACGTGAATGTCTGTCATCATGTCTACTTTCAAAGTAGAACAACTGGCCAGCTAACCACACTTTTATTAAATGTGGACCAAAGTATGAGGCAAAGACCTAACCATTATGTGCATATCTCTATGGCCTAAAAAGGAACAATTTTAAGCCCGGCTCTCACAGACCCAGAAACCTGACAGAATAATGTATTTTGCATTCACAGGAATTAGGTAAAAGCTATGCTTGTGTTGTCCATTCCCTCAATATGCTATACACTTAATGTAGGCTTCACTTTCCTCAATGAACCCAAAGGGGTATTCCACTCCTCAAAAGCAAAATCTATAACCAAGCACCTCCTTAACTCCTGTCAGATAATTACTACAACCACTGTGAGCCCTACTTCTCAACGTCTTAGAGCAAGAAATCTGGACAAGGCCAAAGATTGTCACACATGCTGCCCTGTGGCATCGCTATTCAGTTTGCCTGGTGGGAAAATACAAGCCATGCCAAATGCATGCATGGCAAATCTGCTACCTGCTGAGGTACTATGACCTGCCTTTTCCAAACCACAAGGCAAAATAATAAAGGGAGCCATACCCCGCTTAATCCTCCGCATACATCTCAATCCCTGACAGCAAGAAATCCGGATAAAGGACCCAAATAGGAACAATTTTAAAATATTGCTTCTACAAACCTAGAAAGCTGATGGAAGAGGTTTTCCATTGGCATGAAATTTTTGAAGGGTATGCAGTCTGAACCTCAGTTGTCTGTCATTATTAAAACTCAGTTGTCTGTCATATTAAAATATTGCTCCTAGCTTCAGTCTGTAATGATTTGCACCTAATTTGCCAACCTCAATTTTATGAAAACAGACCAAAATAAGCCAAAATCTGTACAGTTGAGAGGTATAATTCCCTTCCCCATGGCCGTTAGCACCATATGCACCATGTCTCACTCAAGTCTCTAAGAACATGTCCCGTAATGTGAGCATCCCTAATGTGGTTACCAATAATCTCACGACAAGTATGCTACATGCTGTACTAGGTAACTGCACAAATAAAAGGTGAACACATTGGACAAAACATTGCTCTTGCTGTTGTGGTAATAATTGGAAAACACACAGAGAAATGCGTTGCTCATGGGAACTCAGAAAATCATCAGAATAACAGATTCTGCAGCAGCCTAAATTTGTGAAAGAGCAGGAGGTCCGAAACTGCAATGTCTGACCTAGGTTTTTTTTTTTTTTCTTAGAAACAAAAGTTGCACAGGGCTGTGAATGCCATTAATGTACTGTGACTACAAAATCATAGTAAATCAATGAAACCGGAGGCTCAGCAACGAACCAAGCAAACACTACATAGATGAGCCTCGGACACTCTGCAAAATCTGTACCTTGGGGGCAATCTTCTGTCAGTAGGGGGAAAAAAAAAAACTAAAGCCACAGCTAATAGTGCCAATGCAGTTAACAGCCATTATCACAACTTAAAGTCCAATTGCCAACTAGAACATCAGACACCCTTAGCATCTACTCGCTGGATTGCTCTTACAATCCCATCCTGGTCCTCGTTGGTTACCCTTCCCTCGCACAAACAATAATTTTCTTATAATTATTATTTATTGATTTTTTTTTTACCTTGATCGAGCATGCGTGCCACCCCACTGACACCAGAGTTCACCTCGAGCCCAGACGAATTTCTGCTAAATGATCCCCCACTCCTCTCAAACCCGAACTGTGCTCTGTCCCTGGAGTAGAGTTAGGAATTCAACCAAAGCCATAGCCAGGAACAGAACTACGACCCAAAGCAGGGTCCCATTTACATGCTGTTCTCCCAAACTTAAAGTCAAACACCGATCTCTCACTAATGCTATGTGAATGCCTCTGATCAGTCAACAACATCCTTCAGCCCAACGTGCCATCATGTATCAGCATGCTTTTTTGTGTGTGTGTGTGTGTGTGTGTGTGTGTGTGTGTGTGTGTGTGTGTGTGTGTGTGTGTGTGTGTGAGTGTGTGTGTGTTTAAAATGGAAAGCCTGGCACTAACATTTATCCTATATAAAAGGCTACCGGACTGTCACCATCTGCCATCGTCCCTTCCACACCAACATGCTGCTAAGGTAAGGATTAAATTATGATACATTAAACATATGCAGTGCAGTAGTTGGAGTTATCATTACTAAACTCCAAAACCTGACACTAGAAAAACCCAGGACTTAAAAAAAAAGTCCCCATCATCGCTGTCACTGTTTAGCTCACATGCATGGCAATCAGCCCGTGAAAACCTGCATTTCACTTGAGACAAGCAGAAGAAATAAAAACCATGGCCTGTACTTCCCTCACTACTCTATCACCAGTAACGTTTTCTACCGAGGACATTCCTAAACCCAATACCACATGAACGTAACAGTAATCCTGTACTCCAGTGAAAGGTGATCGAAACAGAAAACCTGTCATGGTGCTAATTAATCACAGCACCCTCTTGCAGCCCACAGATTCACCAAGCCAACAGCTAACAGTACAAACAAAAAAAAATTGTTTTACTGGTAATAACTACCCTTCTCTGGTAGACAAGCTCACATTAACATCACAAGGTAAGCCTAAAACATAAAACTGGGACAAAAGACTCACTTAACTTTATCCCCTGTACCAACCATTGTTAACCCGAGGTCTACCTGCACCAATAGTACCTACCGGTCGTCTCGGACGTAAACTCACATTAGCAAGTTCACTCCAAAATGTGATTCCTAACCCAGCTACACTTGCATAAACCACTTAAGCCCCACCCTACCATTACCTCATTTCCTCCCAGTAAACCCTCCTGTCCATATAACCCTTTCATCTCCCCACCCTCTTAATTCTCACTACTATTTCTACCTAACCACCACCTGAAGATGTCCCTGGACAAATTAGTTTGTTACCAAACTTCATTTAGGCTGGGATGTATTGAGCTGTTCTGTTTCTGTATTTAGTTCATAGAACATGGCATTTTCCAAATCACCTCAAGCCTAAAATGTGGCAAAATGTTTTCTGTTATTCCACTTTTAAATAAAGCTATTGTTTGCAATTTGCTGCCTGTGTATGATTTGTACTACTTTAGAAGGCATTTTAAGCTTAGCCAATTACCCCATGCGAGAGTCAAACTGTACATTGTCTGTGTGGTAAACATCTTAACCATTATGTCAACCTCCCAGTGATCAACAAGGCATAAATTTGAAATACAGAATTCTCAGCAACACAAAGGCACTTCATCAACTGAAAAACTAGTATTATCTAGCACATATGCTGTTAAGAGAGAGGGAGGGAGGGGTATCCAAGCTGTTGCAGCAAAACCCTTAACACTTCTCAGACCAACCACAAAACATGAAAAGTCCTAGTCACAGGTGACTCCACAGTAAGACACACATATTCACAATTCAATAGGTTGAGCAAGGAAAGGATGACAACCAGCTGCCTCCAAGGTGCCAGTTTGCAAGTTACTAGAGCATAGAAGTCCATTCACTGCAGGTACATATAATGACATGGTCATTGTTCATGTGGCTACAAATGACTTGAAATGCACATTTTTGGATTATATGAAGACAGACATGGGGGATGCTATATTAATGCATCGGTGGCCAGTATAACTCTAGTCTTGAACAGTATCTTTTCCTCACTGGAAATGATTCCATAATATAAACAAAAATAACTGACTTCATCAATAAGCTTATTCCAAGGGGGTTCCAGTATAAGCTAGCCTGAAATTATATTTTGAACAGTCCTAAATGCTTTGTAAAGGACAAACCTCTCTTCACTCCTCTCTTCTCAGAGCTTTCAGATATTGGCCATGGCTTTTTATCATCTTCATAGTGCCTTTTGTAAGCAATGCCAGTTTTAGCACATTCCAACCTAACCAAATCAAATTAGAACAGTATAAAAGTGATGCTGCTTAATGCTAGAAGCTTCAACTAGAAATTGTCCTCCTCAGAAGCTCTATTGACCCTGTGAATTATTAACATCTATTTTATCACCAAAATATGGCTCCAATGTAGTGATAATGAACTTGCCCTACCTGGATTTATGATCCATCACTTGTTCAGAACCTCTGCTGGGAAAATCTGTTGTACTGGTTGTACTCCATATTGTAGTAGCTATCAATAAGATCCATTCCATAGCACAGGTAACTACAGTAATGCATTCCATGCTACCTGCAGCTCACAAGACCTACTAGAACAAGCTTGTGTCCCTCATTAGCAAACCAGGTAGTATTATTCTTGGTGATTTTAACTAGAAATCTATAAACTGGAAGACCTGCACTACTGTAAATAAATGTGCACATTGCTTCCTAGATTTCATCAGTGAAAACTCACTTGACCAGAGAGTGCACTCAACTACTAGGGACCAAAATGTACAGGACTTAGTCTCCAAAATATAGAAGCATTATGGTCTCCATATGTAGTAGCCTGATCACTAGTCAGATCTTACCACTGTTCAATAGAATTTGCCATTATAGTCCATCCCAGAAGGCTCACATACCCTTTTCTCTCTAGAGATTTCTGGTAGTTGACGAGCCTTTTCTCTACATGGAAAACCAGCACTGCTGAGCTTAATAATTTTTCTTCTTATTTCAATACCTGCATTGAGCCATCAGTCCTAACTCAATACAAATCATCACAAAGCAGAGGCATAGATTGGGTAGGGCAAAGGGGGGCACTTGCCCTACGTGCAAGGTGTTGAGAGGCATGACTGGGAAATGCCAATCCATTGGTAATGCAGTGCATTCTTTTCTGTAACAGCATTTCTGAATGCCAGTATAGAATGAATACTGTTTTGTGGTTAATTCTGTAGGGGAGTAAGATGAGCCAACTACGGTGCTACTACAAAATTTAGGAACAAACCCAAGTGGTGGAACCCTGCTACAAACAAGTTATATAACAGACGAAAACAAATCCTCACTCTTAAGAATAAACTGAAAACCCCACACTACTAAACCACATTCAAGAAGTAATCCCCAGGATTGCACTGAGCCTATACACAATAATAACACCCATTTACCATTAGTGAACATAGCAAACCTATTCGCAGAAACAAATAAGAAGTGTGCTTAGTAATGAAGCTACCAATGTTTTTTATAATTTATCTAAATGTGAACAGCAAGCGCTAAATGACTTAAAATGCTTTAAAAGTGTTAAAATATGCCCAGCAGATAAAGGTGGAGGAATTGTTATTTTAGATAGAGACAAATATATTGCAAGTATGTTACTACATTTATGTTGAGAAAAGCCTGCATCCTATACTTAAGGAATGTACTACTGTCTTATTGGACACTAAAGATTTTTTGAGAGACCTTAGTGTACATTTGTAGGGTATAGATGACCAATGCTGGCTTGTTACTCTTGATGTAGAGTCCCTTTTCACAGTTATTCCCCATTCTTGGGGCAATAGATAATGTAAGGGAACTACTTAATAGAAACGGGATAGAAAATACCAAAATTTGACTTATTTGTACCTTACTTGAGATCATCCTAGTTGGCGACAAGTTTTATATACAGAAGGTTGGCGTGGCTATGGGCACTGCTTGTGCCAATAGCTACGCCAACCTAGCACTTGTACAATGGGAAACTGAGAATATTTTGACAGGTAATGTTTTTGCTAAGTCTATTATATGGTACAAACGTTTTGTTGACGATATTTTTCTGTTGTGGCGTGATAACGAATATAATTTGCAGCATTTTCTAAATTTCATTAATACCATTACCCCCTTTTTGAATTTTACATACAAATACTCAAAGAAATAGAGTTTCTAGATATAAAAGTTACAAGAGATACACTCAATTATGTTCATACCTCCATGTACAGGAAGCCCATTAGAAAGAATAATGTTCTACATAGTAGTAGTATGCATCCTAACTACACTAAAACCAATGTGATCAAAGGACAGATAGTTAGATGCATGAGGCTATATAATGATGATGATAGTTTGTCCCAGGCACTTACCCTGTTAAAAAATGAATTTATTGAAAGGCGATATAAACAAACAAATTAAAGTGGCTTGGAATGAGAGAAGAGAAAGGTACAAGCCCAATTATGATAGGACGAGAGCCAACCAGGATAACTAAAGTAACTATGCCACCAGTACCACAGTAACCAGGAATCCAGGGAATGATGTATTACGTTTTCCATTAATATTTGCAAGTAATATCAGTACAGTCTGTGATATAATTAAAAATAATTGGGGCATATTGTTAAATGTGGATGAACTAGAAGGTGTTATAGAGGCTACACCATCGTTTACCTTCAAAAACACCATAAGACAGTTATGCTATAAGAAGTTAGATGGAGACCACTACGCAAGGTCTGATAGGCTAGGTACCTTTCCATGTAGAAGGTGTACAGCCTGCCCCTTCATATTTGGAGGGGGGCAGTATACACACCCGACTAGAAAGTTCAGCATTGATACATGCTTTTATACAGACTGTTATAGTAAGAATGTTGTATACTTTGGTTTCTGTACAAAATGCCCAGCCTACTATGTAGGCAAAACTAATCAGCTACTCAAAGATAGAGTCCTAGAACATGTAAGGGACATTAAAAATAAAAAAGAGACAAATGCGTTAGCGATGCATGTTATAAAGGAGGGAGCCACACACACCTTCGAGTTTCTAGTGTTACATATCATACAAGATAATAAGAGGTGGGAACATGAACAACAAGACCGAAGCCTCAGAACAAGAATGGATAATTAGGCTTCAGGCTGACAGACCACCTGGACTAAATAGTAAGGTTTCACTGAAACCTTTTCTTAGGAACAGGGCTTTGAAACATTGATTATTATGTTTGGTCACATCTTCTAATATTTGTACATATATTTTACAGTTTTACCACTATCTAATTTTATAGAGCAGGTTTTACAGTTTTTTTCATATATTTTTAAGTTTACTATTTATATGATTGATTGTTTATATAGTATTTGTATAGTGTATGCCTTTAACTTTTATTTATTCAATCAAGATGCTGTTAACTGATTGGATATGACCTAGATGTATCATTATTTAAACAAGAGCAGCAGTTACTGTAGTATGTCTGAGGAAGCAGAGAGGACTCTATGAAAGTGCTCACATGTTTTATATTTTTACTATTTTGTATTAAAGTGTTGTTTTGCTGTGTGTATTCCAACCAGTTGTTGGCTTTTTTGGAATATTATACTTTTATCGTTGGTTACTTTATCCAGATTCAGGGGATCTGTGTTTGATAGTTGACTATTCGCAGAAACATTTATTTCAAACTTCATTATCTGTCTATCCCTCCTGCCTCTTCTCACATGTCATTAGGTCTGCACCTCCTAGGAATGAGATGGTCCTCCTCACCTGGAAATGTAGTTGCTTGACAGATAGTGTGTAAATCCAGAATTCTTGCTTGTAGGATAACACTGGATTCGGAAGCAGTTATATGAAGCAGAGGTGTTGCTAGGGTTGGGCGAAGGAATGGTTACCCCAGACACATGATGTGAGGTGGCTCGATCTTCATTACCTAAACTGAATACTAGTAATGTGTTTGTGGTTTAGTTCATTATCAGTATTATTTATGAATGCCAATAATGGATTTTTGGTCAGGTTTTTTTTTTCAGATTGAGGAATAGCTCTGGGCATATGTAGGAGTAGCTACATCTCTAATATGAAGCTTTTGGGGTTCTCTGTACTAACATAACATATCACAAATTATTAGACATAGTGGTCTGTTTAAAACTCTGGGATCAAACCTTAGGTGAGTGAGTGTGAGATCATGTATGATGTTATGCCACCCAAGCATTATAAGGGTAGACAATGTTGAACTTCATGGTATGAGCTGGAGGCAACCCCCTCCCCATCTTGTGTTATGCAACTTTCAGCTTGCTACGTGCAAGACAAGAGTGCTTCAAGAAAAGAATGGCTCCACAAAGGAGCTTGGGAAACATCATAATCTCAGCTATGTTAGTGCAGGTTTCTGGTGTGAGGTATTACTTCATTAATTACTTGATTAGTTTTCTACATAAAAGGATCATACTTAGGGGAACTCACAATCTAATGGTTACAATTTAGGTATTTTCCAAGGGGAACTCCCAGTTTGACACTGTTGACAAATTGTGTGCTAGTTCCACTTTTAGCCTCAACAGGCAGGACTGGACAGGGCTAGGATTAACATTACCCTAGCAGTGGCACCTTTGCCAACTTGGCTTCTCTTATCTCCTAAAGGAGAGTAGTAATAAAGTTCTAGAAATTAACTGCAGAACTATATGCAGTAAGTTTGCAATTTTTAAATGTTTGACGACTAGGCCAAAGTGAATATTCCAAATGCAATTATCAGTATGGAAACATGGATAAAACCAGGCATAGCAAATTGTGAGTTATGCACTGAGGAAGGCATACTGTTCTGTTAGGATTATAGCAATGGAAGGTCTGGATGCATGTATGACTTTTAAACTACTTGTGAAGATGACATCTGTTAACTTTGTCTTAAAATTTGAATTGCACAAGCAATCTCATACACACCTAACAGAAGATCTGGTATTATGAGACATTAAAAAATAACAACGTTTTTGAAAGGAGGATGATATGGTAGTTTTTTCAGAAAGGTTGATGAAGTGCCAAATTACTGAGCAAAGTGATGTCACAAACTTCATATGAAGTATTGTAAGAAAAGATACAAAAGGCTTAGCCCTATCTACAATGAGTATAATGGTCAACGTCAATGGGGTGAGTATGACTACCACATTCTGATACGATTTCATCATAGTTAATATTCGTATTTGATAAGGAGTGGGATACAGGTTGGTGTGCAGGTAGTTTCTGCCACTGTAATGATAGACTGAACCAGGTGAGAATGTGTGGCCCTTAGACTGACTTATTCAGAGAAAATCTGTTGATGCAGTGTTTTAAATCAAGTACATTTTTACAAGGAAGTATTAGCATGAAAAGTACACACTAGCTGCAAACTAGCTGATCACCATTTTTATTCACAGATATTCCAAGGAACTTCCTCAATATCTCTTAGAATTCCAATAGCAGGGATTTCAAAATGGCTACCGAGATGTAGCTCTCATAGTGAGCTCCTCATTTGGAATACAGCAGTGCTAATTTCTGACAAAAAAATTACCTTTTAAAAAGGGTTTTGATGAGAAAATCTTCTACTCAATGAATAAATGTCTACAGCAAGAAATTCCAGAGATTCATCTCAAAGATTTAAAGACTTTTCCATAAAAATCAGGACTGAGGCATTATACATATTCTAGGACACTATCGCAGACAACTCATTTATTGATTGGGATTGCTGGAAGAAGGGTATTGTTTAAATTGTTTTAGACAATATTAAAAATACATTTTCATATGTTAACATTAACAATTCAATATCTTTCATGGAAAGTCTAAAAGATATTAGCCCTGCTGAAAATGAGGATATAAAATGGGGTCTATATTAAATAATCGAACGTTTGAAAGTTTGACTCTCATATGGTCGACACCATATGATTGAACTTTCAAAAGTCTGAATATCTAATAAAAATAAATAAAGTACACAAAGCACCTAACTGAAGCTTTTAAGCAGGGGGGCAAGCCCCCCTGCACCCCCCCACACTCCCTGCTCTTTAAATATACCAACTCCAAGATTGTACTACAGTGATGAAAAGGGAAATCTTCCCTTACAGAGATCTCCGTTACAACGTTCGAACATTCAAAAATCCGATCATATGGTGTCGACCATATGAGATTCAGAATTTTGAATGTTTGAACATTCAATATAGACCCTATTAAATGCCAGGTACCTACAAGTGAAGCTATAAAGCAGACATTCCAGAGAATGAGCTAAATGTTAGTGTCCTGGTGGCAGAGATAAGATACAACTTTAGACTGAACAAAGCCTAGCTTTACAAGATAATTCTGGAAAATGGATATAAAATAAATAACATAAGGTCTTTGTTATATCACAAAGAGTCAAAAAAGATCAATACTTACTAAGTCAATATCCTTCTGACATTAACAAATGGTCCTGACAACAACCTAGAACCACACACCAGATGTGAAGCTAAGACAATAAAATAGGAAAGATTTTCTGCCCTATCTAGAATAATAGCCCCTAATGAAATACCTAACATGGAAGGTTATTAAAGTTTAAAGTCTACAGCCAGCTGTAATCAAAATCCACACACAAAACTGGAAACCTTTCTGTAGCTAGCCTTTAAGAACTGCAATAAGAAACATTTTTTTCTTTCAGAAGTCACTACACAAAAGGTAAATAGAGAAGTCCAGGAAATTACATAGCAGTAACAGCTGGGACAATGTTTCAAAATGCAAGCATTTCAAATAAATGATTTCTGGAACATTAATAAATTGCTGAGTTGAAACATATTTTCAAACCACTTTTGGTTTTCACAGACTATAATTACCTTATAACCTATAAACATCAGCTTTTTGCCTATTTTTCTACTAAAAAGGTTACTTCACAAAATCAGTTTTAACTTAGAGTACTGCTGAGGTCTGTTTGGAGAGTACATTTCTGTTCACACAGTGCTCTGCTGTCAAATTAATACTCAGAGGTAAATAATCTTTATATATGTGAGCTAAATACTACACTGAGACATGACCCCTGACTTGCAAAGACAGGCTGATGCACCCACAATTAATCAAACATTATCCACAAAAAGATTGGCAGCCATAAGGATTTACAGAGCAATGTGGCTACTAAACCAAACAGATAGCTATGAATATAAATTGTACAGCACATATTTTAGTCAACAGAGAAGCTTTTGCATCAGTCGAGGATGTGTAAAAAAAACAGAACCTCACCATATGTAACATTTAAAAACTGTAAGGCACTTTATAAGTGTCATTATAAACCAATATAATATCACTCTTTGTAAAAAAAAAAAAGTCAACATTTATAGCAGTAAAAATAAAACATTTACATGAAAAAAGAAATGTACACATATTAAAAAGAAGTATTCATAAAAAGGGGCTGAATAAAAATATGCACATTAAAAGTACAAATAACCCAACTTAATTTAAAAAAGTTTAATAACAATAAAGCAGGTGTGATTTGTGGCCACCACAGCTTTCCCAAATCCAAACATGCTTTTCAACTAAAAATGTCACCTTCAATATTTCATTTATTCGATTCCCATAGATTATGACCCAGCTGACTGCAGAATAAGCATACTTGAGCCAGTGTACAAGAACAAAGAGGACATCCACAACTGTGGACAGTACAGAGATATCAAACTCCTGTCACACTGCATGAAAGTTCTGGACAGGGTGATTGATAAATGGATATGCACAGTAGTAGGCCTATATAAGCCTAGCCAAAAAGGTACCCTGGCTTTTGCCAGCTCATAGTAGAAAGTAAGATGGGAGATGAGCAGTTCAGTTTCAGATTAGGATGCAGCACAACAAGTGACCCAATGCTTGCAGTGAGATAGATAGTTGAGAAGAAGCTATAGATGAGGAAAGGGACCAAATAGCCATTCCTAGACTTGGAGAAAGCATATTACAAGGTTCGTATAAAGCTGATTTGTGCAGTATTGTTGTGGTTTGAAGTCCAAGAAACATTGGTAGAATTAGTGTAGGCTATACACTCAAGTATGAACAGTGTTCAATCTCAGGTTCCCAGTGGAAGTGGTTGTACACCACAGTTCAGCTGTGAGCCCACTGCTGTTCATACTGGAGATGGACTACATTAGCAAACAGGTTAGAGGTGACAGATCAACAAAGTTGTTGTATGCAGACAATGTGGCATTACAAGCAGACTCAGAGCAAGAACTTCAGCAAAGGATAAGGGAATGGAATGCAAAACTGAAGGGACAGAGGATGAAACTAAGTACAGATAAGTCGGTGGTAATGGCAGCAGATTGGGGAAATCAGAAGAAGCTGAGAACTGAGAAAGAAGGGAAGATAGCAGAACAGGTTAATACTTTCGAGTGACTGGGAGGGGTGGTTCAGGAGAAGGGAAGTCAGAATGAAGAGGGCAAAGGTAGAATCAGAGGGACTTCAGCGAACTGGCATAGAGTGTCAGGTGCAGGATCTTACAGAAGGATGCCAAAGAAGCTGAGAAGTAATGTTTACAAAACTGTGGTACAACCAGTACTACTGTTTGGTATAGAAACCTGGGCAGTAAAGGCAAAGCAGATGAGAAAGCTAGACATGATGGAAATGAAGTGTCTGAGAAAGGTGGTAGGATACACACTGTGGGACAGATGAACAAATGAGGACATAAAAGTAGAAATCAAAGTATCTCCAATTGCAGAAAAGCTCAAAAAGAACAGATTATGGTGGTTCAGGCTCATGTACAGAAAAGCAGAAGACAATCTGGTGAAGATGATTTGGGACAGACAAGAAGAAGGTAAGAGGAAATGAGGGCATCCAGCAAAGAGGTGGATGGATTGTGTGAAAGGAGATCTGTGACAGTTATACCACCACATGACAAAATCAAACAAGTTCATAGATATTTACTAGGCTATTGTTTACTGAGGATCTTAAAAAGCCTAATCATGCATTCCCTAAAGGTATAGGCCTAGTATTATAAGTACGATTAACCCAGAGCCCTTTGTATTTTAATTATTAATACACAGAGCCAGGCAGACATTTACATCTTACCCCTATCCTTAATGGATAAGTGTGCAAATCCTGGGGTGAACTTGCAGTTTCTAATCTATGACTGTATAGAGTAAGAGACATACTTTGCTTTACATGGACAAGAAAATGACTTCAGAGAAATTGTATTCTCTGTGAAACATCTCTATCCCTCCAATATGCACTATTTAAGTTGCAAAAGAGACTAAGATTTCTTGTGCAGGTGTTTTTACCAGTATTGGACATGCATATTTATTATAGGTCTGAAAGGATGAGGTCCAGCAGAGGATCCATAAGTGAGGCAGAGACACCCTCCCCCCCCCAAGTAGTCTTTACAATACCACAAGAGGTATACGGCTTTGAAATGGTCATTATAGCTTTTGTGATCTAAACTCTTTACTTTCTTGATAAGAAAGTGTTGTAGTTGTGCACACTGTGTCAGGTGTTTGGACAGGTATGTACTGGAGGGGGTGTTATGCTCAATGATCAGCCTAATTACCAATCACTTGATTGAAATAATCACTTAGAAATAATCACTTGATTGAACATATACACCATGCCCTTACAAATAAGCTGTAGAATGACAGAAGCCTTTCTCACAAAAGTGGAAACATGATGACTGAAGGACAGTTCATGGCCTACATGGGTTCCCAAATCCTAAATTACTGGATCAATTTTCAGGGGTATGTTGTTGATATGATAGTTCCAGGGGAAGTCATGCTCACTGAAGGATATTATTATACATTTTCGGCACTATTTGTTTGGGAAAGCCCCTCCTGAAGGATCTTGCATTTTCTGAAGAGTTGATCATGGCATCAAGTTGGTCAGCTATAAGCCTGTAACATTGGCTTTGAACTCTGAGAAGTAAATCCCAAAGACGAATGGTGCAATGACCAAACTTTGAAGTACACCACTAATTAAAGGTCTTTTGGAGGAGGTAGCCCCCCACCTTAATTTCATGTGTTCTACTTGTGTGCTTGTTTAATATCTGAGTTACACAGGGATTTGCATTTAGCTGGATGAATTTATCAACTACACCTTACCATATTGTGGGATAATATTGAACATTTTTTGTAGAAATGCATGTCCATGTGATTACCCTGTCCTATAAGAGATTAGCTTAAGCCTTATATTTCCCCTTCCCCATCATACAGATTCTATCTATGAGCCATTAATCAAACTTAGATTGTCTGGGTCATAGTCAGAACTTTGTCCTTCTATGTCAACAGAGCTGGTGTCTGCAATACTCAGGGAATTAATACGCTAGAAAGGCAGTCTGGGTAATTTCTTGTGGTAGTAGCCATTTACTATAGCAGTATATAACAACCTTCTGTAACTTAGTCCTATCTTCAGATGCCCACATGTATTACTAAATAAATGTTGCTCATCTCAACACATTTCTTTAAAATTATCACATCGGAGCTATGCTACAAAGTTCCATAAACAGCATGCATCCAGAGAGCTTAATTTAGTGGGCACACTGATGTTTAAGCACCGGAATAAGTCTTCATAAATGTTAAGTCATTTGTATAGCATGCACAACTGCTGTTCAAAGTGCTTGTATTTATCAGGAAGCATTAAGAGAGCCTAATAAGATGTCACAGGTGTTGTGTGCAAGTCAATTAAGCCATAAAAGGGACCACAAATGCTCACAGTTGCACAAAAATATCTAAAAACTGACTAAGCACTTTTAAGGTTGAAATCACTCATCTATTTGTTTTTCAATAGACACATTTTGATTTCTAAACAAGTTATAAGAGTTTGATTACTCTGAAGTCTCAATTGAGCTTTTCTACAGTGTATTTTTTTTCCTGATTTGTTAGGATTCTCAGGGAACGGCTTTGTTGCTGACAAAAAAAAACAGTTTTCCCTGTGGTCTTTTTTTTTCTTTATGGGAGGGAGATGTCTTATCCCCCTAATGATGGAGAACTATTGTGCTTCAATATAAGGATCTGTGCTATATATGTGTATACACGTACAAAAATATATGTACATATACACACACACACATGTATATATATATATATATATATATATATATATATATATATATATACATGTGTGTGTGTTTTTGTGTATGTATATATATATATATATATATATATATATACACATAGGCAGATGCACACGCATTATATCTTTTTATTTGTTTAATAGTAACTTATTTTGTTTTATTAAAGTATTTGTTTTATGCCTATTGCTGTGGTGGTTTCAGTACTTTGTTTTTGCGTGTGTGTGTGTGTGTGTGTGTGTGTGTGTGTGTGTGTGTGTGTGTGTGTGTGTGTGTGTGTGTGTGTGTGTGTGTATATGTATATATATATATATATATATATATATATATATATATATATATATATATATATATATATTAGATATAGATATATATATATAGATACACATACACTCATACCAAAACAGACGTCAAGTCATTCAAAGTAAAAGTAAAAGGATTTTGATGAAAGGACTCATAAGTACAAATGGATCAAATGTTTATCTGGCAAAAAAAATGTCTGCATCTACAAATCTGAGGTAAAAACACTAACTGTAGTCCAAATATTGACCTTTTTGATTACTAGCAGAAGTAATCACTTAAGCAAAGCCAGATTCCTTTATAATGTGGACATATTCTTTGCCAAGCACTATGACATTTTGGAGTCCAGATACTAAAGTCATTCAAAACTAGCAACTTTAAATGACCCACACCAGGATTATGGGTTGGCATGTCAATTCCAACAGAAAACTATTCATGTTACCAAATAGACTATAGACCAAACAGTATATGCAATTTTACCTTCTCTGGCATAGTCAAAGGAGTTGGTCAAGACAATGCGGTTCTAAATCATGTTTTGAATTAATGCAAAAATATAAGGTAACCAACACCAAACCTAAGCTGACAAGCCTTGCTTAGTAATTAAACAATGGTGATTTCATTGGGTATTGCTTCCAATAAATGAGACAAAAGTTGTTACTTAACCAATTTTTTGTTAGAAAGTAAGGTCAGTATATCATCGCAGATTGGAAATTACCAGCATGCCGAGAGATGTTATATTAGTTAACAGTGCCTGTGCCAAGACTAGCAAAGTTCAGGCCATGCCTATTGACCCTATACTGTAAAACAGGCTGTTCCTCTCTTAGTCATAAAATGAAATGTCCCATAGTTATAATTCGTTTTACATCAGTCTGTTGGTTCAGCATTTTGACAGGGTTCTGATCATCCCATTTTTGTGAACGCATCAGCAGACCACTTACAGCCATTTCCATCCATATGTTCCTAGTCGATCACCAACTGTCTACACTGTTGCTATACAACAGCAAGATACTTTGGGTAAAAAAGGGTACAAGGGCAGCAACAAAGTCCTTATCCTAAAGAAGATTCATTGATCCACTGACTACTTGTTTATGTATTTCAAAATCATGAGAAAGCCAAGGCCTATCTCAGCTCTAAGTGGATGCAAGGCAGGAAACCAATTCCATTTAGGATGTCAGTCTATCTCAGAATGTGCAAACACATGCACACACACATCACATGCAGACCTGTAGGCAATTTGGAAGACCTCTTCTTTATCTGCAGTACATCTTTGAGATATAGGAAGAAACTGGACCACCCAGCAAAGCCCCACATGGACACAGGGGGATCTGCAGACTCCACACAAGAACCAAGCACTGTGAGGTAACACTGTAACCTCTGCTCTAATTTGCTACATTAATGAAGATTAATAAAAGTTCACTAATGATCAGACTATACATAGCATTCATATAGCATTGGTATAGTTCAGTTATTAGAAATGGGGATAGCACTACTAAAAGACATTAGTCAATAAAGAAGCAGGAAGCTTATGCTCAGTTGCAATGAAAACATTACTAGACAGTGATGGAGTAAATGGTAATAAACAAACACTTGAGGCAATCATACTAATTGCTCAGAAAAAAAAACAAAAACATATGTAGATACAAAGAGAAGATATTAACCTGATTAAGCACATTACTTGACTGACAAACTTTATTAGGTGCTAACAATTTATCAGGTATTGGTTTGGACATGTGCTGGGGAGGGATGATGGGTATATTGGGAAAAGGATGCTAAGGATGGAGCTGCCAGGTAAGAGGAAAAGAGGAAGGCCTAAGATAAGGTTTATGGATGTGGTGAGAGAGAACATGCAGGTGGTTGGTGTGACCGAGTAAGATGCAGGGGACAGGAAAGAATGGAAATAGATGATCTGCTGTGGTGACCCCTAATGGGAACAGCCAAAAGAAAAAGAAGAACATTTTATCAGGTAAGATAAACCAAACATAAAAATAGATACATGTATTTACTTTTGGTCATCCATTATGTACACATTAAATGACATTTTTTACTAATTCATTAGTTCATTGATGAAAGAAAATAATTAAAATTTGAACAAGATAATTTATTTTTGATGCTTTTGGGTGTACTGGACCAGAGAAATTGACAGGCATTTATTTTGATAGTACTGGCTGCATTAAAATAGGGACTTTGAAAGCATTTATTTTGCTGCTATTTTCTGCGCTGAAGTTGCACTGATAACCATTTCATTTTATGCTAATGACAGCAATGGATCAGTTGTGCTGCATCCTTATCTGCTCTGCTCATCTCTCATCTACTTGGCATATCTGTGTTTTAGCCAGCATCTCCAGCACTTTCATGCAGGATGATAGGAGTCTGATACATCTCTACTGACCACAGTTGTGAATGTCCCCTTTATTCTTGTACATTGACATAAGAATGCTTATTCTGCAGTCTTCAGGGATATGCCTTTCTCTCCTACTGCCAAGAGTACCCTCTGAAGTCATTTCTCCTCTAACTCACTTAACATCTTGATCACATCTGCCGTGACCTCATCTGATCCTGCTGCTTTCCCTGACTTCATTTTCCTTAATGCAGTTATTACTTCTTCCAGGCAAGCATCTTCTTCTTCCTTTGCAAGCTTTAAATGAGGCAACACAACTCTTCTGTGGGGTTTGTTCATTCAGAATTTGCTGAAAGTACTCCTTCCATCTGCGTTTGATGTATTGTGGTCTGCTGTACTGGCTGTTACTGGCATCCTTCATGAATGAGTCTGATGACTATCCTCTTTACCTTTCTGTCTTTGCCTTGCAAACTAATAGAATTTCTTGCGTCATTTGCTGAGTTATTTTCCAGACGTTAATACAGATCGTCTGATGCCTTGTTCTTTGGCTAGCAAGAGGCTGTGACAGCAGTCACAATAGCGACTGATATTCCTTCTTAGCCTGGTCCATTATTTCTAGCTCCCAGTTTTCCCTGCTCTGCTTCTTTCTTTTGAAAACATTCTAGATTTTGGCACCACGAGCTTTCCATATGTACCTTATTTTCATACTTGGCTTGGACACATATTTGTACTATAGTGCTCACATATGTTGTTTTGAGACACTGACATGCTTCCTCCACCTATTTCCTTTTTTTTCCTGAGGTGCTACAGCCCTACATATTTGCTTGAACTCTTGTGCTTTTACAACAGTCAACTTCCAGGTCTTCAGTCTAGTTTCTGTGGACCTCAGAGTCTTCTCGACATCCACTTGCAGTTGAATGGCTACCAATGTTTTAATGTTTTATGCTGTGTGCTGAATGTTTCACTCTTACTAACTTTGTAACTCAGTAACTGTTGCCCTTTTCTTACTAGCAAGAAAGTCTAGCTAAATTGCATGTTGGTCACTCTTGTATGTGATATCATGACGGTCTCTTTTCCTGAAGCATGTGCTGGCCATCATCAAACTATTTGCAGGACAGAAATTTAGGATGTCCTCTCCTTCTTTACTCCTGATGACCCATATATGTGGACCCAAGCAACCTTCATATCCTGCTCTATATCTCCCAGTATGAGTATTCAGGTTCCCCATTATTAACGCCAACTCATACTGTCCTGCTTTATCTAGTAGGTCCTGCAACTGCTGCCTGAATGCATTCTTCTTCTCCCCTTCATGCATTTTTTCCCATGAGATAGTTATCACTGATTCTGATGACATCCCCTCACTCTCTTTAGAATTCTTTAGCTCACCACAATTACCACAGCATTTTACCCCACACACACACACACACACACAGTAGTAGACTGTTGTTCCCAAGCCATGCTTTGCTGCACTTCCCTTCCATCTTTTCTCCTGGATACACAGGATATTGTTACCATCATGTTCATAGGTTCATACTAGGCTATCTGCCCTAGGGCATTTATAAGCCTAGCCAGAGTGTGTGTGGCTTCCGCCACCCCTTGGAATGAGAATACCATGCCCATTTAGGGTTTAGTTTACTGTGCCTCTGTCTAGTAGTGACACAGAGATGACCCCCGGGGTAAACCTACGATCTCCCATCCACTCGTCAAGATTTCTCTTGAAGAGAGTCAGTGAGGGACTCTGCCTAACATGGACTGGGATTCTGTTCCAGAGTGTAGGGAGCCTCTGGGCTATGAATCTGTCAATCCAGCACGTCCTATTTATTTCTGTGTTGAGGTTCAAATCTCTTGCTCTTGTGGCTCTGGTGCATTTGGATTTTTTGAGGTGGAGCATGTCCATTAATTCTGGATTGGACATGGCCTTATATGTCAGGCATAGATCACCTCTGAGTAGGCGGTATGCGACTGAATAGAGCTGGAGTTTCTTCAGCCGGGCAGCATATGATATATGTTTGAGACCCTTGATCCTCTTGGTGAGGTACTTTTGGGGTCTTTCTAGCTGCTGCAGGTGTCGGGTAAGGTACATCCCAAATGGGGCATTGTAGTCAATTATGGGCCTGATAAGGGAAGAGTATAGGGGCACAATGACCTCTCTTGATCTAGATGTGAATCCTTTCATGATAAGGTGGGTAATATTGAAGGTCTTCCTAACCACCTTGGCAATGTGAGTGTCAAATGAGAGGTTGCTGTCAACTTGGGTCCCTAGGTCCCTGATTACTTCTTCCGTACTTAATGGATTACCACCTATGTGGTAATTTGTGGGTACTTTGTTTTTCCCAAAGGGTATGGCTATACATTTTTTGGCATTCAGTTTAAGGCCATGGCTCTGGCATCAGTTATCCATTTCTATGAGGCCTTTCTGAAGGATGCTTGTGTCCACTGGAGTATCAATTATCAAACAAAAATGGTTAGCATTTACTACAGGGCCTGGGGTCATATGTCTTTTCTTCATTTTGTGTTTGAAAGTTGGTATCCCACAATTCTGTTGGAGTGAGCAGGGTTATACAATCATGCATGCAAATGTTATGTTAATCAGCATACAGATTTGTACCTATTTTTCATGGACCTTTGTCCAGATTTGTGATGTTTCCAGGTTGAGAGGTATGTGCTACTCTGATTTTTTTTTATATTGGGCATTGCCTCATTCCTTGTAAATAACTTAATGCTAACCAAACTGAAGAAAAGACATATGACCCCAGGCCCTGTAGTAAATGATAACCATTTTTGTTTGAAATGTGTACCAATGATGTTCACTGGGAAAAGAGAAGATGATGAACCTTAGGATTTTGTTATTGGTGACTTGTATGTATGTAGTATGTGGATTTTGTGGTAAAAGTATGGCATTTAATGGTAGGCAATATTCTAATTTTAGCAAAAGAATATTATAGTTTGCTAGGACTTCCAAAAGTCATTCTTCATGGCCTAATGATCAGTGGCGTAGCTAGAGTTTGTGCCACCCAGGGCTGTCTTTGAGTTTGCCGCCTTCTCCCCTCACAAAATCATGATCAAATGGGGCCACCATAGACAGCCCTTCCCTCTGTAGTTATTCCAATGTCCCATTTCTTGACTGTTTTGCCCCATTTACCATAAACACAGTAATGTGCATACTGCTTTATGTCTGCAATGATTATTTGGATTTCATTTAAAACTTTTATTTTACATTTTGTAGCACAAACACTAATAGACATCTGCTAAACAAAGCAATGCAATCTCATAATGAAAATAGACTTAGTATTAAAACGTCTCTGCCCTTGAAACTCACATTCATTGAAACAGCATTGAAATCCACATTCAAAGAAAATGCAAAAGACAAGTCATTAAATAATTCCACATTAAAGAGATCTGTAACTAATAAAGAGGCTAATGCTAGCAAACAACTTTATATGTCATTGTTTCACCTACAAATAAAGTGCCCATTGCTAATAAAGAATAAATTCCTATGCTACATTAAAAAAAACTGATAAGCTAGTAATATTGCAATAGGGAATGAATGGCAAACTTATAACAGGTTCATAGTTACTAGGTATCTCCACCAAAGAGGACATTCCCAGGACTGCAGCATCCACCCCCTTTAAAAGTACAACCCATACAGTAATACATACTGTGAGAGTAGAACCCACAGCTGTCTGAATCAAAAACAAGCATACTACCCATTGTGCTACTAACAACACAAACCAACTTGCCATTAGCAGCACTAAACTCCTCTCTGCCCGAAGAACTATGCAGCACAAGAAATCTGGAAAAAGCCAAAATGTATTTGGGGGGCAGAGCCCAAAGCCAGGGCCACATTTTAAACATTGTTTGTATAATCTTAGAAAGTTGCTAGAATAAAAAGTTTTGTGTTACCATGCATTTCCTGAAAGATAGGAAGACTGAAACTTAAATGGTTATTGTTATCACTATTTAGTGAATTCAGTTCTCACTGATTTGCCAAAAAACCACAAGTTTTTAAGAGGAACACACACACACACACACACACACACACACACACACACACACACACACACACACACACACACACACACACACACACACACCTCCCTTAATAACATTGTCTAAACATTTAAACTGTAAAGAAGCAAGAAATGCAATAACAACACAAAGGAACTATCAGGGGCTGGGCTCATGGAAAGGGGTGTGTGCAGAAAACAGAAAGCACCCCAGGGAGGGTTCCAAAGGGTGGGAATAACCATCTGAGCTTTCAAAAAGAAAGTGCTTACTCTGCTTTAACAAAACCTTGATTTCAAAGGTCACTTCATAGCACAAGCGAACAAATTATCTTTAACCACCTTACAAGTTACACTAACATCTCTTCACACAATAGTTTTATTTTTCTTTTACTAAGACAGATAAATGCATCTGTGAGTGGCAGGGATAGAAGGGGGGATTAATTACTGTAAAAAAATGCTTTACTGCAGAGTTGTTGCTAAAATCAGTCAGCGTCAGGTGATGGTACATTTTAAATACATTTTTTTTCTGGTTCCGAACTCCAATCCCTTTTGCGAGTTATTAGACTACTGTAACTGACAATCATTTATTATTGCAGCTATTGACAACTGAGTGGCCCATCACCAAAAGCAGTAAATATAAAATGAGAAACAAATATGTACCTTTCAACTTTTCTTGGCTGTAATATGCAAAAGGGATTGTGACAACAAGCGTGCAAATTGTGTAGCTACTGATCAAGTCCAAAAACAAAGCAAACTCAAGGGTAGAAATGTGTTTGATGTTCACACATTACATAGCATTATAACTTTCAAATGTTGAGAATCAGATCTCCACAGAATATTCAGATTTTTGCCTCCTATATATAACCATTACTTATAAAATGTGTGGTTTTCTGGCAAGTCACAGAGGACGGATGTCATTAAATAATAACAGAATTTGTATTCCAGACTTCATAACCTTCAGAAAATGCACACTAATGCAAAATCTTTTAGTATATCAATTTTTAAGTTTATAAGAGCATTGTTTAAAAATTGTACCTATAGCACTCAAACCCTTAAGTGAGCTATGCAATAGCTCTAAACATTCAAACTGCAAAGGAACTAGCACTCGAATCCTAACCATTCAAACTGCAAAGAAACTAGCACTTGAGCCCTAAACATTCAAACTGCAAATTGCGTGTCCTAAACATTCAAACTGCAAAATGCAATACCGCTAAACATTCAAAATTCAAAGGAACTAGCACTCAAGTCTTGACTCAACCCCTTAAGTGGGAAATGCACACAAGTAAGCAGTACACTTGCAGAGCTCATCTTGTACTAACATTCAAATTAAGCAAATACAATAGCAGTAGTTTCTTGTAAGCAAATTAATGCAGCATGAAGACCGACCCGACATCGTCTAAACATTCAAAATGCTAAACATTCAAAATGCTAGCACTTGAGCCCAGTGCAAAGACCATTCCTAAGAATTAAATGACAATATTTTTTTTTTGCCTTACCAGGACCCAGGAGAAGAAAGAAACTGCCGGGAGTCGGGACTGGTAAAGTTAAATAAATTAAGTTGTAGAAGCTGGGCTGTTGAATTGTGCTGATGCCATCACGCATGCCCTGCATTTGATGATATCAGGAACAGTTAAAAAAATATAAAAACTCAGGAGATTTGGAAATTAAAGGTGTCACTTAGGAATTTGTGGAACCCCAATATTTTGCCTGCAAAACCAGCATTTACCGAGGAATTCTCTACGATTGAGAGGTATGGAGTAACATCATGGCATAGTACAACAAAGGTGCATTTAATAGTGTAGGTACTAACTGCAGAGAGTGTAATATATGTAGACAGTTTAGTTAGATATCAGGCAGATATGTTAATTGAGAGAAGAAGAAAAATCCATTAGGTAATTTCCTGACAAGTACATATCCATGCATGTTGGAAATGAATTTTTAGTTGATTTTTGAATTCACCACTTTTGGTAGTGGAGCGAAGGGACAATGGAAGTTTGTTTCATGAGTATGCAATTGAAATTGAATATATTAGCAAACAGGGTGGACAACCCATATCAACAAAGCTGCTGTATGCAGACAATGTGGTATTATAAGCAGACTATGAAAAGGAAATTCAGCAAATGATAGGGGAATGGAATATAAAACTGTACAAGCTAAATGTATTCACATGCAGACATTTTAGAGAGTTAACTCAAAATGTATGAGGCTATATTTAGTCAGGAAATCTAAAGAAAGCAGACAGAACAGAGGTATAAAGGAGTTTTATAAAGCAAGAGGTAGGACAGTAGAGGAGAATAAGGAGATTGTCTAGTGTTTCAAAAATTGTTGTGAAAATTATATGGAAAAGACCAAGAGAAAACTGGGAAACCTGATAAAGGAATCTGAAGTCAGGCATGTGGAAACTAGAACTGAAAGATTATGCCTATTTAGAATGCCCAATTACAAGTGGGAAGAGAAGGACATTTAGGGGCTTGGATGCATACATCTTGGAATTCTATAACTGGGCAATGAAACTTGCAGCATTGCTACAGCAAGACTATAACAATCCCATGGGGGTGGCACATTCTGTGGATGGTGCCACATGCTTTCTGCTATGACAAAGATAAAGAATAATACTACAACCATCTACAAGTTAATCATAAACCACAAGTCAAATGAGGAACCGGGAAAGAACAGAACTAATAACCAAAAAATAGTCCCAGGTGAAATGGATTGCTTAGGAGCCAGGAGGTTTTTGGCTCCTGAGCAGTCCATTCCACCTGGGAATATTTTTTAACTTTATCATAAAAACAAAACAAAAAATTCTGGTCCTCAATACATAAATGACTAACTCCATGATCAAATAAAGAACCAATTTTTTTCTCCTAATAGGGCACCTTTAGAAATTGCAACCACATTCAACATTTATTTCATAGATAGCAATGCAGCCCTAACCAACTCACCACCCTTCTCCTGTCCATCCACTCACCTTCCAAAACAACTCCTCACTACCTCCCAGACCACTGACTTAAAGCTTCTTCAGCATCCCATTACAATACGTCTCTTACTGCTTCCACCAATTCCCTTCATCCTCTGCCTTAACATCTAACTCTTTCAGCTTTACTACATAATAACAACTATAAAAAATTCTACTGAAGCTCAAACCTTGCTCCACAGCTTCTGATTATTTCCCTCCAGAATACATTAAAATGTCAGCTGAAGCCATAGTTTACTCAATCACCATCATAATAAATATGTCTATACTTCAATCCTATGTACCATCCCTATGGAAAAAAACATATATCATTCCTATTCATAAAGGTGGCAACATAGTATATGTATCCAATTTGTGGCACATTGTAATACTGCCACCTGTCTCTAAAATCCTCAAAAATGCATACCTAAACTACTTCTCACTACCTCTTATAAGAGCATCCCCTAAGCTCTACCCAGTATGCTTTTTGCTCAGCACATAGCACAACTACTGCTCTAATATCCTGCTTGGACACTACTAACAAACACAGGGATCCAGGCAAACATGTCTCCTCCCTATTCTTCAATCATTCTCTAAAGTCTTTGATACGGTTTTCTGCAGTAAACTCCTGCATCAAATGTCCAGTCTTGGACTATCACTTCCCATACTACAGCAGCCTAACAGCTGATAGGCAACAGTTTGTAAAATGACAGATCATCCTGTCTCCGTACTTATCCATCAATGCTAGTATACCCCCACGGCTCTATTCTTGGTCCCTCCTCTTCAACATTTTTATCAACAATCTCTGTACCTCCACTACTCAAGCCTCCCATATTCAATATGTGGATGATTCCACACTAATATAAACTTCTAATAATCTATAACAACTGTTCTAAATTGCACAAGATGCCTTCACTTCCATTGAAACCTGACTCAGTACTGCCCAACTATTCCTCAAAACCAAGAAAACAAGTTACTGCTATTTTCCCAAAATCACATGTGCACAACAAAAACTATTTTATAATCTTTTCACAGAGCAAAACAGAAATTGAAATAGCCTCTTCATACAAAACTCCTTGGAGTAATAATAGCTCACAACATTAAATCTGATCTCCATGTCCAAATTAACATAAAAGACACACCAGAAGTTAGGCTGACTTCCTAAGTAACAACACTAAAAGCACTCTAGCAACAGCCTACCTCCTCACTTACCTCTTGTATGGTGCCCCTATCCTTAACAACCTCCAGGCCTCCATAAAAGCTAAACTTGAAGTGGATCAGAACCAAGTGGCCAAATTAGCTACTAATAATCATTACCTCACCTATCACTGAGCTGTCCTTAGGGATTTGAGTTGGCTTGAACTACTTTGCCAACTAACTCTCTTCCCAACTTGTCATCTCCCACAACATTCTAACAAAACCCTTTCCTTGTCTAAGTTCTGTTCTACATACCTTTCACCCAGCGAGACCACTCATCTAATGAGAAGCAACACCTCAGCATATAAAAAACAGAAAAGTCCTATGGACATAGTCTTTACTCTTTTGCCTCAATTGCCAATACGTGGCATTCCATTCCATTATCTATTAGAGCTGTACACAACCTCTACAACTTTAAATACCTTATAAAAGAGAATCTGTCTTAGTCATGGCCCTCCTCCTGCTCTACTCAGGGTTGAACTTAACATTCTGTTTTCGTGAAGCTAGACATCCTAGAATATTTCCACCTATCTGACATCCTCTCACCTTATTCCTAATACCCTTTACCAAAGAATGTCTCAACTATTGACTCCTCATATGATTTCTTCTTCTTCTGCTACTGTCTTCCTCCTCCACTCTGACTATAAACAGCATCTACTAAACCATAATCAATAACTGGTTTGTTTTCTTCTCTGGCTAACAGCAGTTTACACTTACACTGTCCTCATTTCCTATATTTAACTTTTATAAATCAAATTTAGCAATGTATGCAAACTTCTCAATGTCTTTATTATGTTAGTAACAACAAGTTATTATATATTCTAACTTATCATTAAGAATATTGTTCAATAAGTCATACCTTGTTTTAAAAATGTATAACTGTAACTGCTATTTCTCTGTAGAGCTTTCCTCCCTGGGCCTCCACTAGAAATAAATACTTCTGCCACAGGCAGACTCTCTCAGTAGAGAAATACCAAAACAAATTAATAAGGAAGGGCATGATCATTATACTATCACACGAAGTGAATGCTGTCTTGAATACTGGGAGTTGTTATCAATAATAAATGCTGATATTAAAATTCTGTTATTTGGAGCTCTTACTGGAGCTTTTACAATGCTGTACATTCAGGAAGAAATTTAGATATTGTATCAAGAACACATACATAGATTGCCTTTTACAAGAAATTGATAATGGGGGAGTTCACAAAGAATAAAATCTCAGTTCAGTACAAGACAAGCATTTCCTTTTTCTGTGAGGCTTTTGCTGCTCATGATAGTAGAACATGAAACAAATAAGGAAAGCCAAGAAACAAATTTGTTTGGGAAAATAAACAATAAAATATAAAATGAGAGATAACTGAATCATAAGTAAGAGCATTAATTAACTGTGACAGGTCTGCATCGTGACTAACAAGTTATCATGGGTGCACGCATTAAAAATGTATTTACTAAGTACTCTATGCTTGAAATTTTGAAAACAAAGTACAACAACATTGTGATTAGTAAGATTAGACATCAAAATCCCATGGCAGTCCTTTGGTAAAGCCAAGCCCACAGGTAGGTAATCTTCCTTATGAACAGCAGCCTTACTTTTCATCAAGTATTATTAAATAACACATACTAAGTCCCTAATGTAACACATGTGAGGAGTTTGTTCTAATATAAGAAGTGATACGTAGTTTTTGTCAGCTCTTGCTAAAAAGCAAGCTGGACTGTTTTGGTCCACTGGGTTCCCAGATCAATGGCTTATCTATAGAGGTAGTATCACATTTTGTTTCATGTGACAGTAGACCATCTGCAAAGTAAACTCATACTTAAGTGCCACAATTGGCTTTGGGGAGATTTCTAAGCGGCATGAAATCTTTAACATCAGCTTACAGATTGCCAAAGATGTGGAGTATTTTATATTGATAAGACCAAGATGACTCTTAGGGAGCATACATATGAAGGCAACTATGCCATTAGAGTGGGTAACACTAAAACTGCTTTAGCTAAACATGCTGGGAATGCTCTGGATTTAACAGAGTTCTTTTCATAGTAATAGAGAAAATCAAGGTATGCCCACTCACAGGACCTGGGAAAAACAGAGGGTAAAGAATGTTGGGGCCAAGTTAGATTAGGGGCCAACATATTTCCAACCATTAACTACACTATTAGTATCAACTCTCTGCTTGAAAAGAAATCAAGTTTGATATACATTTCTGATTAGATTTTTTTTGCATGCATGTCTTTTTATTATTGTAAAAGTTATGGTAATATCTAAAGGCAAGTTTATATTTTGGTATATATGTTATTGTTTAAAATAATTTCTGTTTTAAAAAATGAATTCAATTTTGTTATGACATATTAAAATATATATACATATTTAATGTGTTTTATTTTGTTTTAATTTATTCAGTGATGTAGTTGTGTCATGGATCTTTTCAATTAGTATTATTTTTGATTGGACTTTGACCAACAATTGATGCCATTATGTATGTTTTAAACTGATTGTGTGGAAAATATTCTTAAGAAGTCTAATTTGCAGATGAAGGTGCTAGGTCCTTATCAAAATCTTCATTAAAGTTGTTTGTGTGGTCACATTTTGTGCATTTTTCATATTTTATTTTATTTTGAACTCATGTAAGTGTTGGTACTTTGAATGAAGAGAAGGGAAGTGACTCTGCCTTGACCAAATTTCTCTTGTACAGGATAAATACTGCTTTAGAGGAATGTACCTGCTCAAAAAATAAATAAATAAATAAACAAATAAATGATAATTCACTGCATGTGAAACAGTGTGATGCCTGGCACACAGCCAAAATCTTTCACAATGGAAAGCTCAGTTTGTCCAAAATAAATTCACTTTCTCTCAACGTACTGCTCATTCCTGAAATCTGTAAAGACTTGGTTAATCTGTTTGAAATCCCCCTCCCCCTGTTAATATTTTCATGTGTTAGATTAGTGCTTTTAGTGAGAATTACATCTGGATAGTTGTGATGTAAGCAGACAGCCTGCTTCACCAAAGTAACTCTTTACTCTGTGAAAATACTTTTATCATCGTTTCCACGTTCAGATGTAGTTTGTTGTTTTGCCTTTGGAGAATTTCACATATTGCAATAGTCTCTTTCTGCATTGCAGTGACAGGGAATTCTACTTTCAGTTTTTGATACACTGAACCATAAGTATTTAATACTGGCCTCGCTTCTCATAACGTCCTACAAAACACACAGGCTGACATAAAGAATACATTAATGTTTAATGGTTTATCAGGTATTTATTTGGACACTGACACACAACTACTAATATTAAAATCTAACCAAATTTGCAAGATATTTAAATTATGGGTTCAGTTCTGTGCACTGTATTATTTTGTAGTTATTTGAATCCAGTGTGAAAACTGACAGGAGAATAAGAGATGGTTTCAACAGTCCTTCAATACTTTGTCTTTAAATTCATTTTGTGGAGGCATACGTTACATATGCATCTTAAACATTGCTGTGCTGATATCAAATGCTGAACGAATTAATCTGACTCAGCAGTATCATTACAGAATCACTCCACAGTGAGAAGAAAATGTGTGTGTCCTCTTACAATATACTTCCAAATATGAAATATATTTTATTTATTTATATATTTGTGTTAGCCAAGTTAAGCTCCCTGAGTCAAAATCTCATTTACACTGAAGACCCGGGATCAGTAACATGCAATATGCCATGTGTCTAAATAAGGCAGATGTTTTCAGTTACTGCAGTGCACACCATCATGACTCCTTAGGCAGTGATGTTATTAAATCAGCCATACTGTCCACAAGCTGATGACCTTTGCATGCCATATTGCAGTAAGGAGCTCTTGTTCTGCATTTTATACAGCCATGGAAACAGAGAAAATAAACAATTAGAATCTCAATTTTCTATGTGTTGCTGAAGGATACTGTTTATCCTGATGTATTTCTACATGAATATGCAATCCTTGACATCACCATGTAGGAAAGGCTTGTATTCCCATTAGTGACCTCTTGCACTTTAAATGCTGCAGGCCTGATGATGTTACTTTGTTGATGTATAATACCTATATAAATGGTGGTGAAGTTGTCTGAGAGTCTGATCTCCAAAAGTCAGGTAGTAAGGGTTCCATCTATACAGGACATACATTTAGAGTTCTCAGTTTTTACTCTCCAGAGATAGGGATGCAAGAAACAAATAGGGAAAAGACCCCCATTTAGGGATACATTTTAACTTAGAGCGAGGAATGAAGCAAAATGTTCAGAAAAAATACAGGTGTCCCTTTAAAATCTAGACAGTATACTTGGATTCATTTCAAAGTTCAGCTTTGCCAAACAGGTCACACTATAAAGTGAAGTGTTGACGAAGGTATCGTGTATGAATTTTATTTATTTGATAAAACAAACTATCAAGAAAAAAGCAGGTACTATCATTTTAACCCAATTCCATGATTCACTGTAACAGAGTAACTCTCTCTCTTTCCTCAACAAAACCATAAACTTTGCACCTTAGAAGAGGATTTCTGAAGAGCTTGCCTAGTTCGCATTTCTTGTCTACAAAGGGGATACAAACAAATGGATAAGTAATAAAAGTAAATCTTGTAAGCAATTGAAATGTCAGTTTCCATCAGCTCCCAATATTAAACTGCTTAGTTCCCGGTGCAGCACACGCCAGCTATGTACACGCTCTTGCCTTATTGACACAAACTTGGGTTATACTTTCTCAATATAACAGATGGTTTGTTAAGTGCCAGCATATGTAGGCAAGCATTGCATCTCATTACCATGTATGGATGCTCATTCATATATTAGCCACCTCTGTTCACACCTGCAAAACATCTGGGCTATGGGGTACAAGACAACAGTTCTCTTTCATAAAACACAGCACTGACTTTAAAATAGCTGACTTTGCATGAACAAACACTTAAGCAATGCACCTACACAAGTGTATTCACACATTTTATACATATATTTTAAATACTGTTCCAATCCACACCCATATGGGTCAGTGTGCAGTCTCTGTAACAAGAACAGCAGTAATATTACGAAAAGCTCCAATGGCAAAATGTTACTAGGCATTTTGACAAGTGGTTATCTGCTCATCTGTATGGCCTTACTACTAGCAACAATAGCATTAAAAACAGTGGGTGACAACTGGGATGGTTGTTTACCTAGAGAAATGTTTCACTTTAATTTTTCTGCACAGCCACAAGTATGATTCGACTGCGAGAACAGGTAATGCTTACCAGTAGGTCCAAACTTTTCTGAGCAAAAGAGGTTGTGAAAGAACATGCTTTATCCTTTGTGACCAAATGACGGCTCCTCTGAAATGGATTTTCATGCCAATGTACTGCTTCGCTTGAAAACCATTCTTTCACAGAAAATTTGTGCGGATATGTGTATACACACACACACGTACACACACACACACACAGACACACACACACACACACACACACAAATCTCGCGTATCCACCACAAGCACAATGTTTTTCGGAAAGCAGGATATGTTAGAAAATAATGCCTAAGACTAACATACAAGTCTAGTGCAGTGATTTATTTTGGGAGGGAAATGATAACCTTTTTGTTTAAATAACCGCATTGGTTCAGGATTTTAGCAGTTTCTGCAAAGAAATCAGGTTTTTATTCCGTTAGGAAAGGTAAAGCTCCACGTATAAAATACAAAGATTAATCAACCTTACCAGCTATAAATAATTTATTGTGTCCCTTCACTCCAGAAGCAACGCTCACCAGACTGCACCTTATTGAATCGTATTGAATTTAGAACAAGGCAAACAAAGCACAAAGCTCAGATGGTATTAATGCCTTACAATGAAAGTGTCTGCTTCTTTTAATCAGCCACTGATGCTGAGCCTTGCACGTATAAGGTGCACCAAATAATATGATAGAATTATACATTACAGACTTAGTAGATAAAGCGTTATTCTACCTTTATGCGAGAACTGCACCACTTGTGTGTTCTGTATGAAAGGGGTCATGCAATAACAGCAATATAATACAGATCACTGGAGCACGTGCTGGTTTTAGCTCAAGAAACTCGCATAAATAAATCACTCAGTGCAGCAACACAGGTAAATTCACTGTGTGGCACCGCAGACTATGCAAGAGAAAAAGAGATACCGACTGTTTCTGTGAAATCGTAGACAATATACATTAATACAAAAAAAGCTCACAAAGCATGGCTATGGCTGAAGAGAAACCTTACACGGTGCAATTTAAACACAGCTATGCAGGATTCCATTCCACGACTGCTAAAACGTTAAAATAATTGCTTGACACGCTTACTATTTATTTACAGGTGCTCTGAGGCTCTCCCCCTTCATCAGCAGCTGTTTCCCGGAGGGTACTTGTATGAAGAATCGGGAGTAGTCCAAGACCGGACCAGCAGCTAAGCCAGCGCTCCTGTGAAGCTGACAGTACTAAGGCTGCTGCTCCTTGTGGTGCCTGCGGAGGTCTCCCTTCCAAACCTTTTTTCTCTGTCCATCAAGTATTTCTACCCAGCACTGACGGAGATCCTGGCCACCGCAAGCACTAAGTACAAGAGACAAAAATACAGATGGCAAAGGTGTAAGGATGATGTTCACGTGTTTTTCGTAGTTGCGTGAATTCACTTTGTAGCTTTTCTCTCTTCTAACTGTAATGCACCAAACCTAACTGCCCGTAATCACGTATGCTTCACTTAACTAACAAAGTAACCAAATTTAGGGTTGCTACCTGTACATCCTTTCCCAGGACAGTGCTGATTTGGGCAGTTTAGTCGTGGCTGGGGGGAGGGAGGTGAAAATGACACATCAATTCAAGTGACTCATAACTTTCCTTTAAATAACGCAGCAAACTGTTAAACTACAACTCAGATACCTTAATATAATAATAATAATAATAATAATAATAATAATAATAATAATAATCAGGCAACTACATTTTTATAATGCAACTCTTTATTTCCTTACCAATATTAAAATAAGACATTTAAGCCAGCGGAGAGTGTGTTTTTCCTGCAAAAATCTTATTTTCAAGGAAAAATGAGCCACCTTGAGCATCTGAAAAGTTATTAAATCTACCCTTAACTCCCTCAAGCTTGAAGCAAATTTGTGTATACTTTCAGTTCACACCCATACCTTCTTATGGTGGCCAGAACTTGTTGGGGTCTGTCTTCTTTAATTTAATGACTTACCAGCTAGTACTAGACGGTAATAGAAAGGACAAGGATTTGTTAACAAAATGACACTAAGACGGTAAGTCTAGCATGTCCTTTAGTGGAGAAATTAATCTTTGTTTGCCACTTATAGGTTCATAGGTGTGTACTAGGCTAATGGCCCTGGAGCCTTTACAAGCCTAGCCCATAGTATTACCCTGGCATCGTGCCACCCAATATTTTCAAATTTATGTTAATATTTTCCTAATTAAGAGACCTAGATGTTATGAGGTGTATGGTGTGAAACTCCAATGTGGGAGACAGGACAGTTCACTACCAATGTTAGTTTATTTCACACTATACTGGACTGATAGTGGTTTGGTAGTAATTATGAAACTAAGTAATATTTCCCATACATACTTAATTCTTCAAAATTGAGTGTCTTACAAACTGTTGTAGGAATTGCAAAAAAAACTGTCTTTGGTAAGTTGCACATCTTTTTTTTTTTCAAAACAGGTTTATTGTTTTAACATACAAGAGAAATATCATAACAATTTTATACAAGTAATTAAAAATAGATATGATTATAACATTCAACAAACAACTAAAGTATTTACAAAGACATCCACTACAATCAGATCAATTAATTAAACTAAAATGCCATGCTATTGAAATTAGGATTTTTTTAACAAATTTTGTAAATTATCCCATACAATATAATAAGATGTTTTTCTAGTTGTTCTTGACCTAATTGTGTTTATTTCCATATGGCACACTATATTCATAACATTTTTAAATTCATTGAACGAAGGAGGTGTATCTGAAATCCAATTTCTGGTTATTATTTTCCTAGCCACTGCTAGAATAGACCATAACAAGGGAAGCTTAACCTTTTAACACTTTGAGGTACAGGTGTGTTGAATAATATAAGAGATTTAGAAATAATGAAATTATCTGTAAAAAGAGCCTGCAAAAATTCATTAATTGATTTCCAGTATTCTTTCAATTTTATACAGTCATAAAACATATGAGCCCAGTCAACATTAATTTCTACATTACATCTCTTACATAGATTATCTTTATTATTTATTTTATTCATCATCAAAGGTGTATAAAAAGATCTATGTAAAAATTTCCATGTATAAAGTCTCCAGACAATGGAAGACGTAGTTCTATAGGCAGATTCCAATATATATTGTTTATCTTGTTGATTTGGTGGGTCCCCATTAATAGAAGTGAAATAATTCCAGTATGTATCTACACTGTAAAAGTTTCTTGTCTGATAATTTTATGTATGTATGAAAGTTTACCTTTATCAGAAACTTTATGTTGTAAATTTAATATCAAGTAATCAATCAGTGTTGGAATAGATTCTTTAACTGTTATAGACATTAGATCTATTTTATTAATGAGATGTTGTCTAAAGGTCTGAACCTCTAACCAGCAAGTTTCTCTTAGATCAAATTCTTGTTTTAAGAAATCTAGATTTTTAACTTTATTATCAGATATCAACTGATACCAGTACTTTAGATCATTATCTATAGCTAAATGAGTTCCTTCAGAAGTAGATGACAAAAGCATACCCTGAGTATACATTATAGGGAATATAATAAAATTCCATTCCCTATACTTAGGGTGCATGAATATAAAGTTACGATAGCTAATAATAATATTTAATGGGTAACAAACCATATGTTTAGGTGTAATAGGTGAAGTACAAAATTCCTTTAGTAACCATAACATGGAGTTATTTACAATCATATTTTTATGTGTTAAGGAGATTTTCATGAAGTGCATACTAATTAGCTCCCAATAATCTTTCCATTTTGCGACATATGACTGATCTATTAATAAAGTAATAACTTTTACAATAGAAGAGATAGTATATAAATTAAAGTCTGGAAAAAAATACCCCCTTGAGACCAGCTATTAGTATGTTTCTTTAATGCAATCCTAGGTCTATTAGGTGCCCATAGGAAATTTAACATTAGTGTATTCAGTTTCTTGATAATTATTTTGTAGGTGGAAGTATTATTGATTGTATTAAGTATAAAATCTTGGGGAATATTATCATTTTAATAATTGTAAGTCTCTCCTCCATAGTAAAAAACATATTATTCCAGGTATTAAAAAGATTTTGTATATTAAGAAAACAGGTATTATAATTATTATATATAATAGATTTAATATCTTTAGATAGTATTATACCTAAATAAGTTATCTGACCTGAATTGGGTACATATTTAGTAAAATCACTAATGAGAATATTTTTTCGTGTATATATAGGTAGTATTTTAGTTTTTTCTTCATTGGATATTAAACCAGAAATACTTTTAAAATTCATCATTTTATCAAATAGAGACTGTATAGAAGAATTAGATCCTACTGATTTAATTAGAACATCATCTGCAAAAAGTTGAATTTTGGATGTTGTATTTTCATCTTTTTCAAAACCCTCTATGTCAGTACTGTTTCTGATCAAATTAGCCCAAGGCTCCATTACTAAAGTGAATAATAGTGGAGAAAGTGGACATCCTTGTTTTGTACCTTTAAAAATGGATATTTTTTGTGAAACATATGTTCCTACCTTAATATAAGCCAATGTTCCTTTGTATAAATGCTCAATTAGATTTACAAATGCATCTGAGAAGTTTGTGCACTTCAGTAAGGTAAACAGATAGTCCCAACTTACTGAATCAAATGCTGAACTTATATCAAGACTAATAAGTGTTAAATCTTTCTTTTTCCTATTTGCAAAATCAATTAATGTTAAAGTTCTTCTTATATTATCAAAAGTATTTCTATTTACAATGAAGCCTGTCTGATCTATATCTATAATGCCGGGGATGGTTGTCTTCAATCTATCAGCAAAAATACTCATAAACATTTTATAATCAACATTAAGTAATGAGATGGGCCGATATGAAGTACATCTAGTTGGATCTTTATTAGGTTTTAAAATTGGCAAAATAAATGTATATTGTCAAGATGGGGGGGGGGGTTATTAACTCAGTTTGGGCCAAAATAAAAACCTTATGTATTAATGAATATGTACTTTTAGAAAGGATTTTATATATCTCTGGTATAATACCATCATTACCCGGTGCTTTGTTTGATTTAAGCTTATTTGTTTGTGTAATAACCTCTGTATATGAAATACTTTTGTCCAATAGTTTAATCTGTTGTTTATTAAGCTTTTTATTCATGTTTGTGGTTATAAACTCCTTTATTTTATCTTTAGGTTCCATGTTAATGTTATTATGGTTAATTTTGTGAAAGTGATTTCTAAATTCATCTAGTATTTCTGGTATACTAGAAACATTCTTCTTTTTCCTTAGAGAAAAGATTTCTTTGATATGGTTTTGTTTATTCAACCTCTTTGTTTTATTTTTAAGTCTATGTAAGTATTTGGGGCTTATTGAATAAGACAAAAACTTGTATTTCTCTAAAGTTATTTTAACTTTATGAGTTAAAATTTCTTTGTATTTCTCATTTAGTTTGTTTATTTCTTCAATAACTTTCTTGTCCATAATATTTTCTTTATTATTATGTTTATAAGAGTCTAATTTACTTTGAATATCTAACAATTCCTTATCCCAAGATTTCCTTTTATTATTATACCATCTGATACTTTGTCCATATAGATATGATTTTAAGGCATCCCAAACATAGACAATGGAGACTTCAGGAGTATTATTTATGTCTAAAAATGTTTTACTTCTGAAAGTATATATTCTTTATAGTCTTTTAGTTGAGTTAAGTATGCTGGTATCCTTTTGATCTGAACATTATGAGTATTTTTATCATGAATTCAAAAACAATTGAATTATGATCAGATATAGGACATGAAATGATTTTGGAATTAATTAAATCTGTTACCATCTGGTTAGAAATAAAGACCCTATCTATTTTTGAATAAGTTTTGTATCTGTTAGAAAAAAAGGTATATGGTAATGATTTTGAATCTATCTGATTATTAATATCATTCAAATGATAAGAATTAGCAAAATCATTTAAATGTTTTGCATTAGATGTAATTCTTCTTTTTCCTATAGTGGTAGTATCACTTTCATGAAGTATACAATTAAAGTCACCAGCTAAAATAATATCTCCTATAGAGAATGATATGATCTTATCAAGATGATGTTTCACTGTATTAATACCAATTCCAGGTATCCAATATACATTAATTAAAGTGTAAGTCTTCCCATTAATTTGTATTGTAACCATACACAACATTCCTTTGTCATCCTGATAAGACTTAATGGTTTTAGGAATGGGCATACTTTTATTCCATAAAATAGCCACTCCTCTTTTTTCTGAGTGTGCTCTGAACTAACCAATACTGTATATTTGTTTGTGGCTAGTTTATCAATATCTTTTTCAAGAGATGGGTTTCTTGCAGGAAGACTAAGTTGGCCTTATGTAAATTAATGTATCTTATTAGGCTTGCCCTTTTACACGGATTATTCAATCCATTAATGTTTAAAGAAATTCCTTTTAAAGATGTCATTTGGCATTTTTAAAACTTAAGAATCTTATGATCAAAATAACAAATAACAACATAAGTAATGTTACATCTCCTCCTTTAGGTGTACCTTTAAATATAGCTGTATTTATTGAATCTCTTATGGGATTTTGTATAGGATTCAATTTTGTTTGTAGTGACAATGAGTGTACAAAATATATTGTGGATGTCAAAACTATATACATATAACAATGAGCAAGTGAAAATAATGTAAGGATTAAACCTTGCATCCAGCCTGGAGTTAAAAACTCCAACTTAGAGTAGTATTTACCACTCAAGTTAACCCCTACCCTAAGCAGCAGTACCTCAGCTACCACCTTATCAATTTAATACTGGTTATATTTAACTTAAATTAACAGCTTTCAATTCAATTATCTAGCAAGACAAGACTACACATTTGATAAAACAGCATCATATAAACTAAAATAAACTTTTTTTAAACTATTCATACTACTATATACATCTATGTAATATAATACACTTGTATTCAAATAGCATTCAAATAATCTTGATATTAGGAACCAAGAGGAGAGAGAGAAATAAAAGACGTGAAAGAGGGAGAGAGAGAAAGAAAGAGAGAGAGAAAAAAAAAAGGAAGGCATATTTACATATTAATTTATTCAAAGTATGTAAAAATAAGTTCTAACATTCATTTAAATCAAAAACTTTGGCTAATATGGTTCAGACATTACATATATTAAGATGCATCTATTTTCTGTCATGTAAATGCAGTCAACAGCTTCCAAAAACCTTGAATTGCTTGTATATGAGCATTTTACTCATACTCATTATTGTCAATAGAATAAAATATTATATTTATAAAAATTGTTATAAATCATACTGCATAGTTATGCAAATTCTCAGAAACACTTGCATTATTGTAAAAATGCCATCTGTATTTTGTATGTCTATACTACTGCTTTAAAATATATCACATGACAATTTCTTCCAGAATAGAGTTATAAAGTTATTTATGCTTGTCAATCAGATTAATTAAATGAGTTATAGTAATGTATATGTTTGGAACATAAGTTTTTAACACAGATTAGTATGCTGCAGTCAAGTAGATTTTCAAAAACACTTGAATAAATGTTTCATTTTCTATGCCTTCTAAAATAAGACATTTACTTACTACAAGAAACTGCATCATTTAAAATCATTATAACTGACATATTTTATGAATTATAACATAGATATTTAAGTAATTATATAAAATAACTCACATTTAAATGTTAAAGAGTTCATTTTCCTTCACATAGTTGCATTTGCATCAGTTCTACTTCCTGGTAGAGTCTTCTTCCTGAATCTGTGATGTGTCAGTGTGATATCTGGGTCAAAGGTCAAATTGACTGCTTTCAGCTTCTCTGTGAGAATTCTGAGAGTTGAAGCTTTTAAAACAACTCAAGGACACTGTTCATGAGGTAACCCACATCCCAGATTGTCTCCCTTAACATTTTGGTGGAAAACTTGTTAAAAACTAGTGACAAACATTCATTTAGCAGTGTAAATGCATCTAAACATGCCAAAACCTTCGTGATGTATTTTACATGTTATTACAGCCTCTATGTAAGTGAAATTAAGCCCAAAGTTATTAATAAGTAATAAAACTCAATATTTTTGTCCCAACTCAATTTTTATGCAAATCTTATTATTTACTGTGTCCATATGATCAAAAGCATTTCTATATATTAATATGAAAAAAAAATAAAGAGAAAGAATAAAGAAAAGAAAAAGAGAGTAGAAAATAAAAGAGTGTAAAGCAGAAATAAAAAAATGTAAGAGAAAGCTATAAGAAGTATATACAATGGAATATTACTTACTGTTTATATTAATAGAGTTAAAAATAAAACATAATATTTACTATTATTTAGTTCTAATTATTATTAGTTAAAGCATGACAGATTATTTACAAACAAGCATAAGCAGTATAATCAAGAAAGTACAATTAGGAATAGCATTTGAAGAACATATAAACTTTTTACAAGGAATAAATATGTTATTATTCTATTAATCATACTTTCATTACTCTTCTCTCCCTGCCCTCCCCCACCCTTTACCCACTACATAATCTAAATAGAATGTCATTGTTTAAACAAAGAAAAGAAGAAAAGGAGAAAAAAAAGAGGAAAAAAAATGTATCAAATTACTGACCTTACTTCTCTTTTTCAGAAAGAGAAACAAATTGAATAATAGCTTGTTATTAGTTCCTCAGATATTTTGACTGGTTATGAAACAAAACATTTCTTTGCACACAGAGAATAACTTTGATTAAATCTTTTTCAGAATATTTGTGGCTTTCTGGAAATGCAGGAACTATATTTAAAAAGATTAATAATGAAGTAAAATGATGAGAGAAAAAAAAAGAAAAAAAAAAACATAGAACAAATCATTTGTTTTTTAGTCTTTTCTTCTTCTCTGAAGTCTTCCACAAAGTTTCAGTTGCCAGTCTCTTTAATGAAGGACTAGCCCATTCCATTTCCTCTATTTTATCTAAAATCTTATTTTCTTTGATAAACAGTAAAGCAGAGTCTAAGTCATCAAAAATTTTAGGACCATCAGGAAGGAAGATTTTTAGCTTGGCAGGAAACAGAAGGTATGTTTTAAACTGTGCTTTTTTAAGCTCCCTTATTAGTGGCAGAAAAACTTTTCTTTTAGCTATTACCAAGGAAGAATAGTCATTGTCAAAACGCACAGTTGTCTCATTAATCTTAACAGGAGCTTTAGCCCAAGCAGATTTAAGAACCATCTCTTTATCAAAAGATGATAGAAATCTAACTATAACTGATCTAGGATAGTTTTGTTAGAGTTAGTATTAGCTATAGATCTATGTGCTCTTTCGATACCAAAAGAGAATGCTTCTGGTAAGTCTAAAGTTTTAGGGAGCCATGTTGTTAAAAAAGAAGTAATATTGTTACCTTCAATATTTTCTGGCAGTCCAAAAATCCTAATGTTATTGCACCTAGATCTATTTTCCAGGTCATCCAGCTTTGTTTGTAAATGTGTATTTTGTTTCAGCAGAAACTCAATGTTGATTTCCTCTTCTTGGATTGTATTTTCCATGTCATTCACAGCTTCTTCTATGCCTGTCATCTGGATCTTCTGTTGTTGCAGGTCTATATGTAACAGGTCTATTTGTTTTGTAGTTTTTTCTATGAAGGTATCTATTTTAGTATCCATTTTATCCATCTTAGCAGTAAGTTGCTGGATTATAGTTATCAGAGACTGAAGTTCTTTCTTGATGCTGGAGTCTTGAGAATTTGTCTTACTGGAACTCATTTCAGACTGATAAACTGACAGGAAAATTTCCAAAGTGATTTCTGACAGGAATATTGTTAAAATTTCCTTTCTTTTTTAGATATAGTTCAAGAACTATACAAAACAAACATATTTAGAAAGAAAATTACTTCAAAAATTAATTTTTTAAGTAATTAATTCCTGTCAGTGTAATGAAATTGGTGGAGCTGAAGAAATCTGCTGCTATCCTGTGTTCATCCTTGGCCACGCCCCCAGGTAAGTTGCACATATTGAGTGATATCTAGTATTATTTGTTTTGGCTAATTATACAATTAATTATATGTTTTCATATTTCAGTAAATATCTCAGTAGACATGCACTTATAGAGTAATTTCTTGTTGTCATGTAAAATCTTATGTCTTAACAAAAGTGTTCATACATGTCAAGACTGTGCTATTTTCAAGATATGAAAATTTGTGAAAGTTTACAAAAATATAATTTGGAGTTTGTGTGCATTATAATATATTACAGTATTTATGGAAAATACTATGAATGCACAATTATCACTGTAAAGACTATTTCTTACTGATAACATTGCTGTTTGTACAGTTTTAATAGCTTTTATTGTTCACAAGATAATTATATTTGTTTATGTTATGCTTTTTAAGTTTATTTTCAGAAAATGCTCTGGAATACAAGATGTCTGCAGGCTGCTAGAGGTGTGACATTCTACACCAAATAGGTATGATATTCAGAGGTATGACCTTACATTTGCTTATTTTGCATAAGTCGCACCATTATGACTCCTTTCTTTCTTATTTTAGATTTTTTCCTTCTGTACAAGGGGTGTAGCCAGAAATACATGCTTCCTTACAAAACCTTATATTATCGGCTTTGCATTCACTTAACATTTAACAATGTACAGCTCTCCAAAATACTTTTCCTTACAAACTTCAGAAAGGTGCACCTCACATAAATGGTCACTTTTAGGAGAGTATTACAAATCTTCTAACTTATATAGATCTGAGGAGGTGGCTTTCCTTTATACATGTATAGATGTTAAGGGTTCTGTGAAACATAATTGTTTTTGTTTGGTGCTCAGGAAAAAAAAATGCATTAATTTGAGTACACTGTGTATACCTGATTACACATCTGCCTACATCTCTCAAATGTGCCTCACTACAAGAAATATTCCTCATCTGGGGTCTTAAAAAGTTCATGTGGCTCGCAGTTCCACACTGAAAGGGTCTGTCACTCATTAAGTGGGGTAAATAGTACTGAATTATAATAATTCATCAAAATCATTTTTGTAAGCATAAAGGAGCACATTTTAACCCTCCTGTCAGCTTCCTGCTTGATGTTGCTAGTAAGCCATTAGAAAGTGCTGCTTATTTTGTACATTTTTTCCACATTATGAGAGGCAGTTTTCCTCATTTTGGAAATGGAATTTTGAGAATTATACCTTTAGCTATAGGTTAAAAAGTTGAAACATCGGGCTGGAAAAGTCTCCTGTATCAAGAGAACCTCTGCAAAGTAAATGACCTAGAGCTACAAATACAAAAAATGCAGATTTCCATTCTGCAAACCGTGAACATTATCCTTTGTAGTTATGAGGAATGTGTACAATTTGTTGAACTGAACACCATCAGCTAGAAACTGTTATTACCAATGGTATATATTCATTATAGCAGTAGATAGCAGGTATAAGAAGGGATCGATTTACCATTATTAAATAACAATGAAATTACATTTCTATGAGTTGAAATTCCAGCGGTTGTACTAGCTGTGCGATTTTGCATTTAATACTCTGATACCAATAAAACATTTTAGAACATATTTGCCATATTTATGGGGAGTGAAACTTCTTCTTCTTCTTCTTCTTTCAGCTTTTCCCGGTTAGGGGTCACCACAGCGGAACTCCGGTCCGCTAATGATTGGCAGTAGATATTTTACGGGTGCCGAGGTGCCAGCTCGCCGCCCAACCTTCAGCGAAGGCACGCCCATTCTGTGCAAACAACAAAGCATGAAATAAAGCAAACCAGCAGTGTATGTTAATGTTAGATGAAATGCAAGTCAAAACGTGTTAGTATCCTGGTCGTAACACCAAATTTTCATGAACTTTATTTTTTTCCTTAGCTAGGCAATCAAATTTGATGGCATTTTAAGGTATTTCCACTGAAAATAAAAAAGGTGTCTGTGATTCTAAAGCTAAGATTTATTGATATGGTACACTGTGGGCCTGCTTCCTTGATCAAAGATGTGCAGCAAATAGAATGATGGGAGCAAACCTACTATGCCATTAGTGAAAATGAATCCAGAGTGTGAGGTCTGGGCACACATCACACTACAAAATACATGTAATCTCTTCAAATTAAAATGGATACCATAGATACAGCAATCCACACAACAATCTCACATTACTAACAAAATAATTTGTACAGTGGGTAGTGCAAGGGTGCTAGCAGTATTTATTGTGAACTGTAACTGCACATGGAGTGACTGGCAAGTGCTTAACTCCTTTTTTCATGATGAACTTACTTCATTTATCACATTTCTGTTATATCCACACACACTGCAACTGGCTCAGGTGAATCTTAATTCCATGTAAGCAAATCAGACACACACACACACACACACACACACACACACACACACACACACACACACACACACACACACACACACACACACACACACACAAGTTTTAGTGACTATTCATATTTTGTGATTTGGAAAGCAATAAATAACTTTTCAGGTTAGACATCACAAAGTTAACAAAAAGAAGCATGCTATTACAGAAATGTAATTGCTGAATTCTTCTGCAATGGTACAGAGTTGCTCTGCAAATCATGTATTTAAAGTTAGTGTTGCAAAATTCAATCCTCCTTAAAAATAGAGCTCACAGCCTCTGTCTACAGTTGCTGACTTGTGGCATGTAATGTAAATAATCTTTTTTTTAACATTTTTATCATGTGTGATTGCCAGTACATGCCAAACAAGGTAAGAAACATTTTTGCCCATAAAGGTATACTGCAAAGTTTCTCAAAATAAAATAAAGCCAAGCTGTGTTTGCAATTTATCTCTAATACAGTGTCAGTTCCTGTTAAACGTCAGTATTAAGTTACAGACTCGTGGAACCATGTTCACTGAATAGTACTGTAAGAAGCCTTTGACAACTAACTATTCAGTCTTCCCACAACTAAAATAAGTTGATAATGTAATTCACAGACTTTACATATATTTGTCACAAGTAGGAAGCCAGTACAGTTGGAACAGCAGTTGTAGAATAAAAATGGAGAATTAGTAGGAGTCAGAAACTGAAGTTATGGAATGCATGAAGACAAAAGCAATTGCTAGTTGGCATGCTAATCAGTTCTGGAGACACTTTTGATTAATTTGAATGTATCAGTAGGAATGAAGACTTATGACAAGCTAATAATGCTTTCAGTAATGCAATTACAGACAGAGTGCCAGCAATAAAACTTATGTGAGTAATTTTAGCAGATCTGTAAGTAGTTACTCCTTATGAGACACTCAGCTGCTGAAGTTAAATTTAGCAAAGTCTGAAATAATAATTCTGTATTCAGAAGCATAATGTGCCATATTCAATAAGTTAAGAAAAAGGATACAACATTGAGCAGCATTCAAAAGCATTTGTGTCCTATGTGATTATGCAAGACATCACATTGAAAGTGTTGCATACTATAGCTGTGACTGTAGCTACATCTAAATCCATAAATACATGCATGGATATGTGAGTGTGTGTGTGTGTGTGTGTGTGTGTGTGTGTGTGTGTGTGTGTGTGTGTGTGTGTGTGTGTGTGTGTGTGTGTGTGTGTGTGTGTGTGTGTGTATGTGTGTGCACCCCTGTTAAATGCAAAGATTTTGTGATATAAAAAAAATGAGACCACACTAAATCATTTCAAAACTTTTCCCACCTTTAATGTGACCTATAACTGGTACAAATCAATTGAAAAACAAATAAATCTGTTAGGGGAAAAAATATAAAAAATAAAAAACGTACAATAAGCTGGTTGCATAAGTATGCACACCCTTAAACTAATACTTTGTTGAAGCACCTTTTGATTTAATTACAACATTCAGTCTTCCTGGGTAGGAGTCTATCAGCATGGCACATCTTGACTTGGCAATATTTGCCTACTCTTCCTTGCAAAAGCACTCCAAATCTTTCAGATTGCGAGGGCATCTCTTGTTTACAGCCCTCTTCAGGTCACCCCACAGATTTTCTATTGGATTTAGGTCTGGGCTCTAGCTGGGCCATTTCAAAACTTTAATTTTCTTCTGGTGAAGCCATTCTTTTGTTTATTTGGATGTATGCTTGGGGACATTGTTGTGTTGAAAGGTGAACTTCCTCCTCATCTTCATCTTTCTACCAGGCACCTGAAGGTTTGAGGCCAAAAGTGACTGGTATTTGCAACTGTTCATAATTCACTCCACCTTGACTAAAGCCCCAGTTCCAGCTGAAGAAAAGCAACCCCAAAGCATGATACTGCCACCACCATGCTTCACCATGGGGACGGTGTTCTTTTGGTGAGGCAAAGTGTTGTTTTTGTGCCAAACATATCTTTTGGAATTGTGGCCAAAACGTTCAACCTTGGTCTCATCAGACCATAACACATTTTCCCACATGCTTTTGGGAAGCTTGATGTATTGTTTTGCAAATTCTATCTGGGCCTGGATGTTTTTCTGTGTAAGAAAAAGCTTCCATCTTGCAACCCTACCCCATAGTCCAGACATATGCAGAATACGGGAGATTGTGTCACATGTAGAACAAAACCAGTACTTGCCAGAAATTCATGCAGCTCCTTCAGTATTGCTGTAGGAATCTTGGCAGCCTCCCTGACCAGTTTTCGTCTTGTCTTTTCATCAATTTTGTAGGGACGTCCAGTTCTTTGCAACGTCACTGTTGTCCCATATTTTCTCCACTTTTTGATGACTGTCTTAACTGTGTTCCATGGTATATCCAATGCTGTGAAAATTTTTTTGTACCCTTCTCCTGACTAATACCTTTCAATAATGAGATCCCTTTGATGCTTTAGCAGGCAACTGAGTAAATGTCAGAAAAATCCTACAAGGATTGCTGAACTTTATTTGGGATTAATCAGAGTCTCTTGAATTGATGGCAGGTGTGTACCCAAGAAGACTGAATGCTCTAATTAAATCAAAAGGTGCTTCAGCAAAGTATTAGTTTAAGGGTGTGCACACTTATGCAACCAACGTATTCTACATTTTTTATTTTTTATATTTTTCCCCTAACAGATTTGTTTGTTTTTCAATTGAATTGTGCAGGTTGTAGATCACATTAAAGGTGGAAAAAGTTTTGAAATTATTTATTGTGGTCTCATTTTTTTATATCGCAAAAACCTGGCATTTTAACAGGGGTGTGTAAGCTTTTTATATCCACTGTATACACACAAACCACATGCATATTTGTGTGTGTGTGTGTGTGTGTGTGTGTGTGTGTGTGTGTGTGTGTGTGTGTGTGTGTGTGTGTGTGTGTGTGTCTGTGTGTGTGTGTGTGTGTGTGTGTGTGTGTGTGTGTGTGTGTGTGTGTGTATGGATCTACTTATCATAAGTGCTCATGTGCCATTTGCTCAACATACTCTTGCTGGCTGCCACTTCCTTGAAAAAAACAAGTGCTGTTACTCTCACTAACTCATCTCCCATAATTATGTAACTACTTAGCCCTCCCAACACTTGAACCTGTATAGTCCTACCAAAGCCCTAACTTTAACCCTAAAACCCTCTTCCCACTCCCTAACCCTAAAACTCCCTTTTCACTCCATAAACCAGAAATTGCCCTCTCACTCCCTAAATCTAAAACTCCCTTTCCACTCCTTAACCATAAAATTCACTTCCAAATCCCCTAACCCTAAGACTCACTCCCTGCTCCATATTCCTAAAATCTCCTCCCCCTCTCACTCTCTAAATCTAAGACTCCCTTCCTGTCTGGTGGACTAGTCTACACTCCCACCCATCCTATTCCCCCACCATGGCTGCAGCGTTTACCTTGCTCAAACTCGAATAATGAATTTGGGGTAAGTAGAGGCAGCTGCTTGCCTGAATTCATATTCAAGTTTGAATGTGAGCATCTGTTGACCTAAGCAACAAGTTGCTTGAGTCCCTATCTTTGAGACAATAGTCTTCTAGTGCGTAGTTCTAGAGAGCCTGTACTAGACCCTATGAATATATGGGTGTATTGATAAAACTCAACATGCATAAAAATCAGCAAACATTATTGCACATAGAAAGAACACTTACAGAACAGTCAAAAGATTGAAAAAACAAAGAAATAAGAAAGGAACAAATAAGCTCCTTTTCCGATTGATTGAAAAAAAAAACAGAAACTTTCAGGCATAAATTGTCTGAACAGCGGTTTTGCTAGGGAAAGGGGTTTCCATAAGGTGATGTGTAGGGTTAGGATTAGGGCAGGTGCAGGGAAAGGGTTAGCATACAAGAGTAAAAATGGCAGGGGTGGGAATTCTTACATCATTAGACATGCATGATAATAAATCTGCTTACTTATCCCTTACTCTAACCCTAACCCATAAACACAGACAGACACACAGACACACACACACAAACACACACACTCAGTCCTTACTCTAACCCTAACCCATAAACACAGACAGACACACAGACACACACACACAAACACACACACTCAGTCCTTACTCTAACCCTAACCCATAAACACAGACAGACACACAGACACACACACACAAACACACACACTCAGTCCTTACTCTAACCCTAAACCACAGACACGTACACACACATTTTTATCCCCACTTAGGTGTACCATATGGACATTTCTTTAGTAAAAGCAAAGGTCCACATTATTTGTCGATAGCTCCTACACTCCACCACTAACAAATGTGACCATCAGTGACTACAGAAAAAGCTGTTAACTTTCTGTGCATTTGAGCAAAAGCATGTAAACTGTGTGTCTGTTTGTGTGTGTGTGTGTGTGTGTGTGTGTGTGTGTGTGTATGTGTGTATCAGTATGCAGTGCAAAATCAAAAGCCAAATCTATATAAATATAGTAACTCTACGATCCGATAATAGTGTTGGTAAGGGGAAACCTCCCTACTTGCTCTGTTCTGTGGCTAAACTTTTGCAGACCACCTTTGTGCATCACAGACAGTCTGTACACTTACAACTATATAAAATCAGAAACAGTCAACAAGACATGAAAAGTAAACTCAACACCTCATAATAGTGTGGGAAAGTACACAGTTCATTACTTGTCCTTTAGAGGAAATTACACAGTTACAAATAATATTTGATTTAATGACAAAATGATGTTCTGTCAAAAAAAAAAAAAAAACAATTGATAAAGAACACACACACACACACACACACACACACACATACATATGTATATACATTATATATATGTGTGTGTGTGTGTGTGTGTGTGTGTGTGTGTGTGTGTGTAGATAGATAGGTGGACAGATAACTGAGGAGGAAGAGATTTTTAAAATGGGGAGTACATTTCTAAAACAGAACATTCTTAAGAGGCGCTACCCAAAGAACATAGTTGATATAAATGAAGGCGATGAAGTTAAAAATGATATGTATAGATAGATCTTGTGCTTTAATAGTTGAAGGCCAGCATGCAAGTCTCCGTGGAAGCGCACTTAGTAATATTTTGGTGAGTAAGGCTATGAAATCCTTTGAAGTAAAAATGTTCAAAGATATGTGTGGTCTAACTGGAAAATTCTAAGAAGTTTTCAATCTGTGATTATATAATATGGGATGACACATATGTTGTTTATAAGAAAGATATAGGCTTGAAAGGCCTATTTCAAGTACCTTTGAAAGTTAAAGTGATGGCAAAAGGCACGGCCATATATCATTTGTGCAATTAATGTAAATAAGTAAATAATCCATGTACAAAGATTTTTTAAGGCATAAAAAGTATTATGTGCATTTTATCTGCTTAACTACAAAGTTGATACACATAGTCTGTTGTGATTCATGTGCTTCATTTTATATAACATGAATTGCACATAAACTGAATCAGTGTAGATAGCACAAAAATATTCATAATGCCTTGTAAACACATTCAGTGGTATGTAATAAGTTTACTGGTTATAGATTTTAAGTATTTGAATATGTATATGTTGAATCAAAGCAAAATAGAAAATGAATTTGACTGCAAAGAATAACTGAGTGATAGATTAAGTTTTTAATAAAAGGCAGTTTTTAATAGCTAATTTTCCATATTTTGTATTAAACCAGTAAGATAGTAGAACACATTAGTTAATAGTTCAATGGACTGCCTGCTTCTAAGAGTTGCAATAAGGAATGCAATATCTTCTGTGAAACAAACAGCAGCAAGTGATGTTAATTTGTTACAAATGTGAGGAAGGGGTCACATTGTTACGTTATGTACTCGTATTATCACTAAAAATAGTACTTCTGGTAAAAATATTACAACTAGAAAGCCTGTTAAAGATGAAGTAGCTCCTAAAGAAAGTGATAAAACTACAACTAGGATAACTAAATCAGTCATGTGTTGCTGTGTTACAACCAAGTTAATAAAATGTATTGCATTTTATTGAGGAGCTTCAAGTCCTGCTAGATTCTGGAAGCATGATTTCCATCATTAAGCTTGCACTAGTGCATAAACATAAGATCAATAACAATCAAAAGTGGAGATAATATTCATTCATTCATGGTAACAAAAAAGGGAACCTCTTTAAATGTATAGAAATTCAGACAAATCGGGAAAAACTGTTGCATTTTTTTACAGTAGCCCTTAACTTTGTTTATAATGTAATATTAGGAAAAGACTAGCCTCATTTTGAAGCATTATGGAAACTGTGTACATGTGCATGCATATGTGTGTGTGTGTGTGTGTGTGTGTGTGTGTGTTTGTGCACAGATGGAGTGTGGCAAGATGATACACTTATTCAGTATAAAATTGGGGGAAAAGAACAAGGCAGTGGCAGTCATTCTGAGATCCATAACCAAAATGAAGAGACGTGAGTTGGAACAGAACCTACAAAAGGAGATATAATTTAGTTATAGATAGACAGTAAAAAGGATCGTTTATGCTGCAGTGACAGAGCTAAAGAAACCCAAAACTCTAAGAGATGTCAGTAATAGAACTGGAAATGAACCAATAAGATACATTAGAATAAAAGTCTGTTGAAGACAAAAGTATACACAGCAATTTACAACAAAGGTAAGCACAGAAACAGGACAAAGTAGGAAAAGAACACCATTTGAGTGAGAATCTTCAGAACAGAGTGAGTACAGAAAGTGAAATAAGTATAAGAATGTAATGTAAAGCTCTGTGCCTGTTTATGCTAGTATGTAGCACACACTGCAAATAAAGATAAGCACCACAATTACCTCTCTGACAAGACATGACTAAGACCAATAATACATTTTATTCTGAGACATCATTTGCCATGAAATGGCAAATTAAGCAATGGAAATAAAGCGAGAGGATGAGAGGATGATAGCCACTCAAACTAAGGTATGGGAAGAGCAATCTAAAAGAAGAGAGACCTCTCAAAAGTCTGTGTTGAAATATAAGAAAATAATGCAGAATATGAGTTTCCTTCATATCGACCTTTCACAAGGGGAAGACAGAAGAAACAACTTCCATAATATGGCAGGTTACTTGAGAATGCAATTAGACTTATAGAATAAACCATATAAACTTTAAAAAGGCAAAATGGGAAGATGATGCTTTAAGTACAGCAAATGTGAACATAACTAAACTTGTAAGCAAGATAATGAACAGAATGTTTCCATTACTACTTATCCTTATTTATATATTGCGCGGGTGAGGTGGGTGTGCGATAGTGACAGACTTTAGGTTAGGGCGGGATAGGGGAGTTAGGGTTAGGGTGCGGGTCAGATGAGTGTGCGATAGTGATGGACCTTAGGGTTAAGCTTTGGGTTAAGGTAAGTGCATAGATAGTAGTGTATGTACAGTTTAGTGTAGGGTTAGATGTAGGATTTTAAGTGTATGTGTGTGGATTGCTGTTTTTTGGGTGTGCTTCTGTTGTGTGTGTGTTTCTTGGAACAGCAATTTTTTCCCTGGGAAAAAAATTGCTGTTCTAAGCTTTCTATGGTTTTGCACTTTGAGGTTATAAGTTCGAACATATGGTATTCGAACTTCTGCCATTTCGTCAAAGTGATGTAGACCAGTGGTTGTCAGTAGATACTAGTCATATTGGACTGTAATAGGAATTTTCCAGAAGCAGTGCTATTACTATCAGCTAATGCTAAGGCTATGGAAAAGGAACTGCTACTGTTACACTGCAGTGAGGGTATCCTTAAGGAAGTGCTTACTAGGTAAAGCATCCCCATTTGTGTTGAGAGTTATGTCAGTCATACAGTTGAAGACATCTGTCTACTGTCTGCAGACTGATGGATTAGTAACGAAGTTTAATAAAACACTGAAATTAATGCTGAGGAAAGTAGTGGGTGCAAATAGTTACAACTGGTTGTAATCCTGCTTACTGTTTGCAATCAGAGAGGTATTACAAGCTTCATCTAGGTTTATCTCAGTTGAACCAGTCACAAATGGCCAGCATGCAGGTGTTAAAGGCAAAAAAGTCCAACAAGACTAAATCAAGCCATTAAAATGGCAATTATAGTTTTATTTTCCATACCGGTTTCGGCAAAACAGCCTTCATCAGTGGAATACCTTGAAACAGTGGAACTCATTCCTCCATAAATAGACCCATCCACCAATGAGAAGGACAGCACCCCCACACACACAAATTAACAGCATCACTTCCTTCAATTAAATAAGGATTTAAACAAATAAGTAATGGTATCTAAAGTTACATATAGGAAAAGAAAAAAAAACACTATAAATGATCATTTAGTCCAGGTGGGAAAAGCCCCCCCCCCCCAACTTAATAACCCAACATTTTTCTGGATTGGATTATTAAGCTGGGGGAGCTTTTCCTACCCGGAAGCATTTATTTGGAGCTTAAAGGATCCATTGTACTTGTGTTTGGCCCACCATTTTGTACTGATATCTGGGGCTGCCTGCTTGGCGGCATTTTGACACTCGAAAATCTTTGGTGTCTTTCAAATTCTATTTGGATTGGATACGGTAAAATTTGAACATTATGATTTTGATCCATTTTTGGAATATAGGTTGCCTGTGGGTTATTGACAATTCTGCTGGACTTAAGGATTTTTGCCTAGTCCTGTTTGAATAAGGATTCTTTATGATATAAGGGGCCATGAACAATCGGGGACTTGTGTTGTTTGATTTATGATTTTAGGCATCACATATGTGTCTTGCACCACTGTGTTTTACCATTTGGCTTCAGTGCTTACAACATTGTGATACTGTGGACAATTAATAACACGGTCAGGAATTTGTATCGAACTGCTATGTTTATGCATTGATATATTTTGTTATGTGCTCCCTGTTTATCTATCTGAATGGGATATACAGACTCACTCTCTTTATGGCATTGTATTAACATTTTAGGGCATTCGTAGGTATATTATTACAACCTATAGGATGTGATGGTATGTTGTTCCCCTAAAACAAATCTTCATTTTGTCATTCTAGGGCAAATGTTAAAGGGATGTGTATAGGGTTTTGAACTACTTTATGTCATTGCATGTTTTTCTACTTTTATTTAACAACTTTTGGATGGTTCATACAATTTTTTAACTGACTGTAGTGTTTAAGAGGTTGATCTGATCAGGATCAACGATGGTCATGGTACGGGCATTTTTGCAGTAACTGTGTGGCTATGTCCCTATACTCCTTCCATGTCTTTTCTATTTTTTCACCTTTTTCTTAGGTAAGGAGTCTCTAATTGAGCAGTTTTTGTTACGTGCATTTAAGCGGGAGTTCTCTGAATGATTGGCAAACTCTCATGCATAGGAACTCAGTGATGGTAGATGCCATCTTTATAGTTGTGATTGATATTTAATAGGGAACATTATATGGGCTTTGCAGTTGAATTTGATAGATATTAGGAGTGTTTTTTTTTTGATAACCCTTGAGCCTATGCATTGTGCTATTTCTATTTGTCTGCAAGTCATAATACTAGCTGTGGGGACCACTACTGGGCCTTTTGGTACTTGGACCTTTCCTTTGTTTCCTGAAGTTTTTTCCACATTTTTGATAACTTACATGGTGATTAGGTGGATATATTGGGCGGATCAATGGTTTTAGGTGGGCAAGTAATTTTGGCCATAAACTCCATTGGATATTTGGATCTGTATTATATATCATTAACAATATCTATTATATTAATTGGCCAATCTGAAGGGGCCTTAGTGGTCCCATCAACATCTTATTGAGTGTATGGGTTGGCTTTTCATGGTCTAGTATTGAAACCCTGGTTAACTCCTGCCCACTGGCATCTGGACTTTTGGTCTCAACTAGCTTTTTGGGTATTATTTTACCTGTTTTGGGATCACTCTCCATACTGAACTTTCATATTGTATCTCCCTTTGGGGGCTTTATATTTTTTGGAAAATATATACTTGTATAATGCTTGGATAAGAGTTTCCTTTGGTGGCATTGTTTGGGCAGTTCACTGAGCCTCTGGTGGGATTTTGGATTATTGCTTTTTGTTGGAATACTATCTGGTTGGATTGTGAGCTTATTGTCATGGATCTTGAAACTATCCTGAATGGCCTATGTGCCAATAAAAATGATACGAGTGTTTGGGATCTCTAATGAGAATGGCACTGATAAGGATGCTCTTAATATGGAACCAGTTGATGGCTGCAATCTGGCATTCAACAAGCTTGGTAGGGGGATGAAAACCCTTAGAATGAATATTTGGCATCTGAATCTCTTCAGAGCTTATCAGAACAAGGATATCATGCCCAGAGGAGTCAGGGTTTGTATTCAGCCCCTAGTGGGTAAGATGGATGATGAATTACTTAAGGATTGGAACCTGGCACTTCAGCAGGCTTCTGTGTCCTTTGTTCACATCCTTACCTCATATTATGAGCGGATGATTGATACGAACATTGCGGAAGTAAAAAAGCTTTGTGAAGAATCTAAAAAATATGAGGGTCAACATCAATATGTTGTTTGTCTGAACAAGTTATCAAAGGAGCTTTTTACCTTTGAGAAGCAAACACAGGGGTCAAAAAAGTACGAAAGTTCAACAGGGATGTAATGGATTACCATAAGGGCAAACCTTTTGAGGTGTCCAAAAATGTGAAATTTGTTGAGACCAGTAGACCAGTTGGGGCCAATAGTAGGAAGAGACCCAGATCCATTTTAAGAAAGACAGACACGTATTATAGCAGTACCTCAGCTGAGGAGTCTTCAGTCACTGATATTGATAGTGCCAGCACCCGGGAATCACCCACCCCCAAAAAACAATGCAATGTGGACCACGCTTTAGACGTAGTGGGAGGCGGGGTGGCAGGAAACACAGGTATAGGAACAGGAATAGTTACAGTGAAGGGACTATTACAGACCTTAATGACACATTAGACAATAGCTGTTACAATGTTTTGAATACATCCACTGCAATTTTAAAACAAGAGCAGAAGCAGCTCCTCAGTAAAGGTTTGAATTTTGTGCCCGGCTTTTTTGTGGATGAAACTTGCATGGTATCTGACTTATACAACTTTTGCCATAGACTTAATCTGAAATTGTTCTTTTCTGGTGACAATTCTCAAAGGTCTACTGAGTTCAGATTCTTCAAGTCTGGTTTCCAGCCACCAATGAATAAACATATGTCCATCTTTTTACAAGCTGTGCTCAAAGATCTACACTTTGACACTGGTGATTCTCTAATATTGGGTCATAATTTAACTATTGGGGAAAGTAAAGCTTTACAGGAGCTTAAGGACAATCACAAGATTGTCACTGTACCTGCGGACAAGGGAGGGGCAGTAGTCATATTGGACATGAATTATTATCTTGACAAGGGTAAGGGACAGTTGTCCAACCCACATCACTATATGGCTATGCCTTTAGATCCTACACCTAATTTTAAGAAAGATATTGACTCATTTTTAAGTGAGGCTGTGGATGAGGGTATTATCTCAGAGACAGTCAAATCTCATCTAACGGTTAGGGATCCCCAGAAACAAATTATGTATCTTTTGCCCAAAATTCATAAATCATTGACCAAACCACCTGGTCAGCCTATTGTTTCGGGGATAGGTTCATTGAATGAACCTCTCTCTGACTTTTTGACCCAATATTTGAAACCTCTTTTGAATCTGATTAGAGCATGCATACAAGACACTACACAGTTTCTGAAAATTTTGTCAGATACGCAACTAGAACCTGGGTGGCTTCTTTGTACTTTAGATGTCAAGGCTCTGTACACCAACATCCCCCATTGGGCTGGTCTTCAGGCCTTACGAATCTGGCTGGATCATGCCAACTTAAATCCAGCTGGATTTAATACTCTACTCTTATGTATGGCTGAGCATGTGCTGAATAAAAATGTTTTCTATTTTCAGGGGGAATGTTATTGGCAGATTCAGGACACCACGATGGGTGCATCATTTGCACTGATCTATGCAGATTTGTTCATGGCCTTTTTGGAAGAGCAACTAATATATGATCCCTCTCATAACATATATATTGATGAAATTGACATCTGGTAGAGATATCTGGATGATTGCTGGATGGTATGGCAGGCGGATATGGGTATCCCCCTTCTTGAGTTTGTCCAAAACCTTAATGACAACAAATGGGGTATATAGTTTACTCTGAATTTGGATAGTAACAAAATCAATTTTTTGGATGTTACTATCTGGAGAAATTTGGACAATGCTCTAAGTACTAATGTTTTCCAGAAATACCCTCAATACAACAATTTGCTTCATGCTACCAGCGTACACCCTAGCCATACCATCCGCAACATCCCAAAATCCCAGTTTCTACATATGAAGAGAATCAGTTCCACTCAGGATGAATATGACTTTTCCCAGCAGAATCTCTGCAATAGATTTCGGAACAGGGGATACAGGGACTTTGACATTATTTTTGCCAGTAATTGGGCCAATAATCAAGACAGGATGTCATTAGTAGAATATAAGGCCAAAACTAGGGTGGACACTAGTGATACCATCAGGTTCATAACAACATTTGGGAGAAACACCAATATCATTAAGGAAATAATTCACAAACATTGGAACATCCTCATGACCAATGACAGTTTATGACCAGTATTGGGAACAAGGTGTCAATTCTTATTCAGGAAAGGTAAAACATTGGGTTCCCACTTTTCCCATTTCAAACATACCAGTAGTGGGGGTGCTATATACCAACAACTCACCCAGTCTGTGTATACTCTTTTTGGCACTTTCCCTTGTGGAAACTGCTCTCCATGCCGATATGTGAGTAAACTTAAACAATTTACCAGAAAAAATACTAGTAAAGTGTATGATATTAAATTTTTTGGGAATTGTGGAACTGACTGGATTGTCACCCCTTTTTTGTTGGTCAGACATCTCGTCCACTAAGAATAAGTATGTCGGAACACCAGAGTGACATACATAATAAACGTGATACTAATGCTCTATATAGGCTCTGCATGATGCATACCAATTCAGATTTTCATTTTTTAATAATTGATAGAATTGCTGGCAATAGGAATAACATGCAGGGATGGCATAGCATTTTGAATAGGAAAGAAACATTTTGGATTATTAAGCTAGGGGGCTTGTCCCACCTGGACTAAATGATCATTTATAGTGTTTTACTTCTTTTCCTGTATGTAACTTTAGATTCCATTACTTATTTGTTTAAATCCTTATTTAATTGAAGGAAGTGATGCTGTTAATTTGTGTGTGGGGGGCTGTCCTTCTCATTGGTGGATGGGTCTATTTATGGAGGAATGATTTCCACTGTGTCAAAGTATTCCACTGATGAAGGCTGTTTTGCCGAAACCAGTATGGAGAATAGAACTATAATTGCCATTTTAATGGCTTGATTTAGTCTTGTTTGTCTTTTTTGCCTTTAACACCTGAATGCTGGCCATTTGTGACTGGTTCCTTATTTGGTTTGGCCCTGCGTTGCCATATGTGCAGAGCTCTTCTACCATTGCAATCTTATTTCAGTTGAACATCTGTGCATCCGGCATCTAATAGGGCTGTTTGACATAGCTAAGGAAACTTGGGAAGAGAAAAAAACATTATTTAAAAGTGTGATTGAACACTATGCTACTTTGTAGGGGAGATTAAATCTGGTGATGGGCAAAGTAAGTGTACACATGTAAAGAGCTTAGGAAACGCAACAGTGAGTATATAATAGCGATGTCTGATTAGGGAGTATTTAACCCAGGAGATGAAGTGCCTTGTGTTTGGGACCTGCATGGAAAGCACATTTCTTTTTTTTAAAACAATTTTGATTATGTTTTATAACAATACAGATTGTTTACATATATTCAAAGATAAAATTGCTTATTAGTCAAAACAAATAAATATAAAAGTAAAAAGAACCAAAGTATTTACATAGTGTCTAAATAATACAGTATTACAATATATCTTAAAAATTCTTAAATTAAAATAAGGATCTTTGTCTAAAATAGTCTCTAGGTTGGACCACATATTATATGAATAGGATGTTCTAGTAGTTCTTGACTTGATAGTCAATATTTCTAAACAACAGATTTCAGTAAGAGTATTTTTGAATTCTGCTAGTGAATGTGTAAGTTCAGATTTTCAGTTTTTAGTTATTGTTTTCCTAGCTGCTGTTAACACAGACCATAAAAGAGGATATTTGATTCTTCTAATACAGGAAGGAATTGGAGTATTGAATAAAACCAAATATTTGGTCAAGATGAATCTATCTGTAAAAAGTGCTTGAAGAAGGTTATTGATTTTTTTCCCAAAAATTCTTAAAGGCTACTCAATCATAGAACATGTGTGACCAATCAGGTTTAGAATCTGATTTACATCTCCAGCACAATATCCTATCTTTGGTAATCAATTCTAATTATGGGGTGTGAAAAAAGCTTTGTTCATAAATTTTCATGCATATATTCTCCACCTTAACGATAATGTAGTTAGTTTGGATGATTCCAAAATTATTTTTTTATCTAATTCAGTGGGGATCATATTATTGGTTATGACAAAGTAAGTCCAGTAACTATCAGGAATATTATTTTGTTTCTATATTAATTATTTTATATATGATTGATAGTTTACATTTAATAATTATGTTTTGTTTTATAAAAGAGGTGAAACATTTTATTAATTTAGGAATTGGTGATCTTGAATTTTGTGAAAATGAATTAATTTTGTCAGACATAAAATTTCTAAGAGATTGAAGTTGCAACCATTCAAAGCTGTTTAAGTCAAAATTTATAATTAGCATTCTAACGTAATTAAATTATCATCTTGTAAGAATTGGAACCAAAAATTGAGTTTTTTTTTCCTTTAATGGGAAAATATTAGTCAAATTGGAAGAGACAATGACGTCTTTTGTGTATGCAATAGGAAATAAAATTACTATCCAATATTTGTACATCATGTTTTTGTATATATCATTTCAAAAATCTTTTAACAAATGTTTCATATAATGGTATATATTACTGGGAAGTATATTTAGAGAAAATAATTTTTCAATATCCATATAAATGGGTTATTTAGAATTAAGAGTTTATTGGAATTGGTTCTCTCATTAGTGTCAAAATAAAGAACTTCTTGAAATTTCTTCCATTTCACTGAATAACTCTCATTTAATAACAGTAGGAAAGTCTTAATTACTGATGAAATAGAGTATAATTCTAAGTCTGGAAGGTTTATACCACCAAAATACCAATCCCTCATATGATTTGCGATGGATATTCTAGGTTTATTTGGTTGCCATAAAAATTTCAAAATCATTGTGTTGAATTCTTTAATTAATTTTTTCAGGGGAATTAATGAAGTAGATTGAATTATGTAAAGAATCTTAGGTAAAATGATCATTTTGATAATTGAGAGTTTTTCTTCCATTCTGAATAAAAGATGTTTCCATTTATTAATTAAATTATTAATAGAGGAGATGCAGTTAGAGTAATTTATTTTTATTATATCTATTATATTGTTTGTTAATGTGATGCCTAAATATTTTAAACCTTCTGTATTAACTAAATGTCTAGTATATTTCTGATTCCAATAATTAGTATTTGAGGTGATAGGGAATGTTTTTGTTTATTATCATTACAAATTAAACCTGTCTTTTTTTGCATCAGTTCCATAAAATCAAATACAGCTTGTAGAGTTTTATTTGTTCCCTCAACATTTAAAAGAAGATCATCAGCAAAGAGTTGCACTTTAGAAGTTATCTCTGCATTCAAACGGAGTCCCCTAATATTTAGGTTCATTCTTATATAGTTGGCTAGAGGTTCCATTAAGATAATGAATAATAAAGGAGAGAGGGAACAAACCTGTTTAGTTCCTTTATGTACTGTGATATTTTCTGATAAAAATTAAACACTGTTAATATATGCATAACTACCATTATATAAATGAGAAATTAAATTAATAAATTTATCAGAAACATTATATGTTTTTAAAGTAAGAAATAAATAGTCCCAGTTCACTGAATTAAAGGCACAATTAATATCCAGACTTAATAAAGTTAAATTCTTCTTTGATTCCATTGCATGATCAATAATGGTTAATACTCTTTTAATACTGTCAAATGTGTTTCTATTTAAAATAAAACCTGTTTGATCTTCATTAATTAATCCAGGAAGGAATTTATGTCTATTAGTGCAAATGGACATAACCATTTTATAGTCAATATTTAAAAGTGATATTGGCCCATGTGAAGAACATTTAGAGGGGTCCTTATCTGTTTTCAAAATAGGAGAGATGAGTGTATATTTCCAAGAAGGAGGGATTGCAAACAGTTCTTGACATTGGGGAAAAAACTGATGTAATAAAAAGTGACTCTTTTGGAAGTCATGTATATATTTCTGGAATGATTCTGTCATTACCTGAGGCCTTATTTTGTTTTGAAATATTAATTTGATTTTTGATCTCAGATAGCGAGATGGGTTTATCCAATGTATTAACTTGCTGTTTCAATAGTTTATTTTTAGTGTATCTTTTAATAAAGGAGTTTACCTTCATTTTAGAGTCTAATATGCTTGAATTTTGATTAATCTTGGCAAAATGATTTCTAAATTCCAATATAGCTCCTAAATGTGTTACCAACCTTTTTTTCAGAATATATCTCTTTAATATGATACATCTTGTTTAACCTCTTAGTTTTAATGGCTAATTTCTTTAGTGATTTAGGATTAGTAGAAAAGTTTATAAATTTAAATCTTTCTAAACTAATCTTGGTCTTATGGTTAAGGATTTCTAAACATTTATTATTTAAGGTATTAATTTCCTTAGTTCTATTGGATTTAGTTATCTGTTTTTGTAACTTAACAGTATTAATTTTTTTCTTGGAGAACTTTTATTTCTTTTTCCCAAAGTTTTTTTTTTTGTTACTTTACCAATTAATTATTCTCCCATATAAATATGCTTTAAGAGCAACCCAGATATATATGACAGCTGTACCTTCGGTTGTATTAATATTAATAAAATTCTTAGTTTCAGAAACAATAAAATCTTTTAAAATCAGTTAAAGTAGTCAAATATACTGGTATTCTTCTAATTTGAGGGGTATAATCAGAATGCTGGGACAGTTCAAATGTTATTGCATTATGATCAGATAATGGGCACGAATGAACTTTGACTTTATGCAAATTATTAATTAGATGATTTGAGATATAGAGTCTATCAGTTCTAGAGTATGTGCTATGTCTTGGAGAGAAATGTGTATAAAAAAGTGATTTTTGAGTCTGCAAAATCATTAATGTCTTTAAAATGAAATCATTCAGTAAATTCAATCAAATTTTTCACAGGTAAAGTTATCATCCTCTTTCTAAAAGTAGTATAATCCTTTTCATTTATTATACAGTTAAAGTCTCCAGTAAATATGATATTTCCTTTAGAGAGGTGTACTATTTGATCTAATTGTTGTTTGACTGTATGAGAACCTGTCCCAGGAACCCAATATATATTAATGCATGTGTATATTTTTTTTTTATTCATTTCTAAAGTGGTGGCACATAGCATGCTTTTATCATCACTGAATGTATTTATTATTCTAGTAATTGGGAGGGAATTGTTCCATAAAATAGCTACACCTCTTTTTTGTTGATGATGTGAACTAGATAATACAGTATATTTCCTATTATTAAGTTTGTGTATGTCTTCCTTTAGTAAATGTGTTTCTTGTAAAAAAAAAACATTAGGATTGAAGAGATTAAGATATTTATATAAATTTCCCCTTTTGCAGCTATTGTTTAATCCATTAATATTAATAGAAATACATTTTAAAGAAGACATTTTAAAGGATAAGTGTGTATAGAGTTATGATCTTTAGAGGGTTATATGTGTATGTATATGTATATATTCTTACTGTAATTAAGTAGGAATTGACAGAATTGTGATCAAAGTTATGTAAGATTAATGTATTAGTCAAACTTCTAGAAATTTTACACACCAAAAAAAAAAAAATAGTAACTATATACAGATAAATTACAACTATATTCACCATTACCCACTTCATGGAGTTCAAAAGACTCCCAACTCAAACAGGGTACTGTTTGAGTCAACCACCCCCTTACCAACAACAGTAAATTCCTCCCCACCATAACAAATGATAATTATTATTAATTTGTGACAAAATGCAAGAAATATTGATATTTTACGTGCAACTCATAAATCAATATAAGGATTTAAAGTTTGAAAATAATACTTGTTATCATGAATAACATTAATAAAAAAGACCAAGTGTTAGTATTTCTTTGAGCATATTGTAGATGAAACAAATTATTAATGAATACAGTGGGTATATGTCAAGATAAGAGTCTATATTGACCAAAACAAGGCATGTTGTCTAAAATGTACACACAATCTTGTCATTTTTATATTTGTATATAAAAATCTTATGCATCATATAATGGAATATAGTAAATGGCTAGTGGATATACTCCTGTATATTAAGGCAGAGTAATAACTCTTGTTCTACTGATCACTTATATATTTTAGTTCCTTATTCTTTAGGTCAATAAGCATTTCAATGTTTCAGATAAGGAAATTAATAAATTACAGAACTTTTTTAAAAAAAATCATAACTTCCTGTAGTATGTATTTAAAGTCTTGCATACGAACCAATGATATATTTATTCCCTATTTGTAATTGTTAAGTGTCTTATAATGGAATACAAAGAATAGCTAAGATATATAAATCAAAATTTAAAACTATTAACTTGCAATCAAAGCATAATATAAATGTTATGTAAAGGTACATAAAATAGAATAAGTGTAAATAAGCCAATCACATTCTAGCCTTTTTAATGCTTAATTATAATCTATACAATCTTGAAGCCAAACATGTATTTAAATAGTTCAAAACCAGCTAAAAACAGAGTAAAAGTAGCGAAAGATAAACAATTTCCTAATGATATTTCTTCTTTCACCCCTTATTCTTTTGTTTTGTTATATACTTTCCAAACACAATGGAAATTAATATATAGGTCAAAATGTGATTAGCAGAACTGTTACACTCATTTTTCTTCCATTTTGAAATGAAAGATGTTTTGGAACATTGAAACATACTCTGTTAGTCATTCACTAGATAAGATGAATTAGCAAGTAAACAGGAATTAAATTGAAACAGTTGCTACTAAATCTTACATTCCCTTCCTCTCTTTAAAGGCAGTAAAACATCTGTACACTACATTAATATGAATTTCATATCAGATTTAGCAAAACTGCTATATAAACATTGATAGATTTACTTTTCTGTCATGTAATATTAATGTTCTTTGGAGTCAGTTTACTATATTCTATATATAGTGTTTGCAGTAAAAAATATTTGGGAACACTATTTATTAGTCATGCCCTTAAATAAAATGAAAAGATAGATAAAAAAAGAATTAATGAACTCAGCTGCTATTACATCTTTCGTTCCCCTCCTTCCCTCCATAAAAGAGCAGTTAAAGAAAATGTTTATAGACTGCAGCATAAAACATGAGATTCATATCAGATTTATCAATACTATTATGTATTGTGTAATCTTTAATATACTCACTTTTCTTTAGGATTAGTGAAGTATATGCTAAGGTAGCGTTTGTGCATTCCATATGCTTCCTGTTTTGAACTGTCAAAGTTCACTTGTCTGAAGTGAAATAAATATACGATAGAACTAGTATAAATAAACAAAGCAAAGGCTCAAATATTTATAGTCTTTAGTATTTAAAGTTATTCTTCTTTTGTATATTATGTATATATTATTTTTTATATTTTCTTTCTTCAACAGAGTTTTTCATTGCTTGTTTAAATGAGAAGATCACTATAAAGTGTGTTGCAAGTAGCATTTGAAGATTCCATTCAGTTCCTGCCTTTAGGGGTCAAAGTTTGCATTACTGTAATGGACTTGTGACTTTGCGAGCAGAAACAAGTTTTCTTTAAAAAAAATAGAAGCGCTGAGGCTCGAGAAATCTTTCCAACAGTAAGTTGAAGCTTACTTTTATTATTTTCAGCGGGAACCTTCTGATAAAATAGAAAAATAACGGAATTGAGCATGTAAACTGCTTGCGAGCCTTGGAACACTGCTTATACATTGAGAATAAGCCACCGCATTACATTTATTGTAATAAAGGCATTTTCAAAACAAAATATGGCAGCCATAAAAGAGCTCTGTGTCAGGTTTGTCTGAGAGTTACTAATATGATACTCCATACACTGGAAGAGGTGTAGGATAGTGCAACAGACAGGTGTATCACAGGGGTGGACCACCCACACAGAGGCAGCTCACGTAGGCTGAAGACTATTTAGTGTAATTCTTCTGCTAGGAAGGATGCTCCTTATAGTTTGAGATGGCTTAGATGTGGCAGCTGGACTGGCAACATTCACCAATATACCATTTGATACATGCATGGTTAGAGTATCCTGTACAGCACACTATAAGATATTGTCTACACTGCAGTGCAACACACTCTAATCAATTTTAATGGCAGGACCAACCAAAGCCTGCCTATATATCTGCCATTCCAGACACTTCTTGCAGCTGTAACAACCTGCATGATGAGATATGTTTGGCAAGGCTGTTATACCTGTATTTTAATATGTAATACCATGCATGCCTAGTAGAGTATGAAGGCATATCTATGTGAAGGCAGTAATCAAATGTGTGTTGCTTCTTTCATAGGTTCCACTGGTGGATGATGCAGTGCAACAGGTGATCATAGGGCTAAGGTCAGTTGGGTACCTGTGGCTGGCAATGACAGAAACTCACATGTTCCTATGACACAGTGGTACCATCTGTGGCACTACAGCTAAAACCGCCATAACAAAGACTCTTATAATGGTACATACTGAGTACACAGCCTGATCACAAAATGACAAGGAGAGTTTTCCTGATCCATTGTTGCCCCCCATCTTTGTCCTAGTGCATACATGCATCAAATGAATTGCACACTGCCTTGGAGGTAAACATACCCACTTTAGGTGATAGATGCAGGGGCTGAGGCCTCACCATGACTCCAGCTACATCCCTGATCTGATTGAAACATTTGGTATTAACCAGAGGGTGTGGAAATCAGTGATCTTTGCAGATTCAGCTGCAACCCAAGATATTTAGTGTGGTCTGCAAATTAAGGGATGATACACAATAAGTGTGCAGGGATATGTAGTATAGACGCAGAGCACAGTCAACACAACAATTAGCTACATTGTAAGGTCATTCCTTTCATGCCTTTGGTACAGCCAATACATGGAATGGATGGAAATAAAATTACCCCAAGTGATACTGGTAAGACAACTGGAGAAACATCCTCAGTATCAACAATAAACACACGGTATGCCATGTCTCATCATGGTCTAAGTGAGTTGATATCAACTTTAAATTAAGAGTTCTCATACATATATATATATATATATATATATATATATATATATATATATATATATAAAATTGATATATGTATGTATGTATATGTAGTTATGGGTATATAGATATAGATGCAGAAAGAGACTGTTATTGGCTTGTGTGTGTGCGTGTGTGTGTGTGTGTGTGTGTGTGTGTGTGTGTGTGTGTGTGTGTGTGTGTTGCATACATATGCCCTAGTCAACAGCTGATCAAACAGTAATTTCAGAGGTAGAAGAGATCGTAAGTGTTGGTAATTGACAGTGCAATGTATTAATTTGCAATGAGTGATATTGATATCCTATTCCTAATGTGTGTGTATAACATTGTGGGAAAGCTGTATGCTATACTAATGACTATGAGAAGCTTTCACCGTGTGTTTGTCATCACGTATGTTACTGTAGGATATTAGTTATATTTGAGAGAGGCCACATTCACAGTTGTGTGAGGGTGCTCATGCTATCTAGATTTTTGTGCTGTGTTTCTGTTATGTACACTTCATGACAGATGTTTTTAGTGTTTGTGTAAATCCGTCAGGCTTTCACTTTTCTGCATGGTTTATGACTCCGGAGTTAGTATATTCTAACAATAATTTAGGACTGGTTGTGAATAATGCTAGATTTTGC
>NC_056725.1:563669626-563712126 GCF_019279795.1 Protopterus annectens
CTTATATTAGTGGTTGGTGGCAAGTGGTACTACCATATAGTCTGGGCAGAAGGGGCATAGTTGGAGAACATGTGCCAGCCTTCCCCAGGAGTACCTGTGTGTTTGTATATAACTCATATCTCAAAGTGTGTGTGTGTGTGTGTGTGTGTGTGTGTGTGTGTGTGTGTGTGTGTGTGTGTGTGTGTGTGTGTGCGTGTGTGTGTGTGTCAGCTACTTGGGCAGGTACATGAAGCACTGGTTGGACAGAGAGGGTGCTGGAGGTTTTAGAGGTTGAGATCTGAACCCTATAGCTGCACCAGTGGGGAGTCTTATTGGGGATCTGGAGAGAAAGGGAGAAACCAGCCCCAGACTGACTGTGATCTCAGTGTGCTCTTAACGGAAATAGTACTTTACTGTGTGTGTATTTGTTATCCTTCCTGATGTGGACGCCCCTCACTGGTGTTAGTGGTAAGGACTGAGGCTCCATGATTGCTGGGCAAGTGCATAGGTGTCACTGTGGGATGCAGGGATAATGTTCTTTTTGCATTTTTAAAAGTTAAAATTTTAGCTGGCTAGGGTTATAGTAAGAGTTAGTTGAGGGTATAGGTTTAGTGTTGTGCATGTGTGCTGCTTTGTGTGATGTGTGTCTAAGTGTCTTGTGTAGCGGCAGTGTTACAGAGAGGGATTTTTAAAGATAGGTTGTATGTTTAGGGTTAAGGGCAGGGGGAGGCTGATATTTAAGGTTACCTTACATTTCAAAGTTGGTGAAGGAGGGCCTCACAACACTCCCTAGTTAGTCCATTATTTCTCTGTAATCTAAACCTTGTCAGGCATTATTACTTGTTTATGTAACCTTTTTACTGGCTTTTGTTTATATATTTAAATTATATTGAACGTCTTAGCAATGGCTGTCAGCTGGTGTGTATTTGACCTTAACTTAGGCCTTGTAAAGTCCCATCATATTCTGGTCACTGCATTGTTTTATTTTGCTTTTTTTAGTTTTATTGTTCACGTTTTAATAAGGGTAGACTACAGGGTACATATGCTGTTTTTTTTTTCATTTTTAATCTAGATCACTTTCATATTTACTCAATGCTCAAGTGGAGACTGAGGAAATCAAACCCTGGACTACAGGATGTAGCATATTTGCAGTTATATCCAGCAAAAACAAGAAAGTAAAGTAAATAAAATACAGTAACTACAATATGCTTCATGTAGCAGGTAGTAATAAGGTACAGTTTGTGCTGAAGGAAGAATAATGCTGCATATGCTTAGGTAAGGTGTTGCAAGAAACAGAAATGCATAAAAAGAGAACATCTTCAGTGCAGGATGTAACAATTAGGTATAGGTGATAAATGGTGTATGTTAATGAAAAATGCAATCCCACTTTATTTTTTGCAGCATAATCTATGAGGTCTGATTTACATAGACAGTAGAAGAGTGTTCCAGGCTTATAGGCTGAAGAAGGAAAATGTTTTTAAAAGACCTAAAAGAATAATTTGGAAACAGCATTGTGAGAGGACAAGAGAATGAAAAGCATTTGCTAGATCTTGTCTTTGATTTGCTGAGCAGTTTTGATGTCCTTTCATTCACCGCTGCAGTATTCATTACTTATGGGGTTCCCTGCCATGAAGCCCATCATCCGGCAAGTTTACCAAAGCCTACCATTGCTTTAAGGTATGCTGAAGGGCACCTACATACGTCTTGTGCAGGGTAGGGCATAAAGGTCACATTCAGGTGTACTATCCTCAGATCTTCTTTGCCTCTAGTCTGAACGCTGTTTTTAACAATCAGTCTATTTGCCTCCATCTGTTTTTTGCTGTTTTTTCTGTTTATTGGAATTCCGCTGATTACTCCTGTTTGCTGAAGTCCTCACCATTGCAAGTTGGGTTGGGGGGGGGGTTCTTTTCTTGATTTTTTTGTGCTGTTTGGGGGGTGGGCTAATGTCATCCAGAAAGGGTAAATGCCAGTGTGAGAGACTGATTCCCCATAAAGATCACCATGAAAAGTATCTTTTTTGTCTAGGAACTTTGTTCAACTTGTCACGCATTTGTCCCAAAAACCTTTCATACCAGGCTTTCTTCCCTTTCTCTGTATCTTGAGAGCCAGCATCTTAGGCTTCTCACTAAAGATACTATCGATGGAACTTCCTGCCCTGAGGGTTAGGCATCGGGGAAGAAGAAGGTGAAAAAGGTAAGACTGGAATCTTCCACTGTCCAGCCTCTGCCAGGTGTTTCTCCTGAGGTTATTACAAACCCGGAGTCTCAGCTGGTTGTGTTGTCAGATTCCTCATCCATGTCTGGTTTGTAGGCCGGTGAGGATCTGGCAGGCAGCACGTCCAATGAGACCTTGCAGGCATCCATTTTGGGCACTCAGGGGGAACCATGGTTGATTGTTTCCAAGGGGTTTGGGGGGGGGTCTCCAGTTGTTTCTTAAGGAGGAAGTTCCTACTGTGGTTGTAGAATGCCATCCTGAGTCAGGGTCTTCTCAATTTTCTATGATGGTCATCCTCTTAAAAAAGAAACAGAAAACTAATCATGTTTCTTCTGCTCCTAGGGATCCACAAAGTGAGTGGCAGATCTTTATGCTGGGCTTATTTAATGCTTTACTGTCATTAAGGCCTCCTCAAGGGGTTTCGGTTCCTGCTCCTTCTTGGTCCTGTTCTTCACCTAAAAGGGCCAGGGAATTGAATTCGTCTGAGGAAGTGTTATATTTTGCTGAAGAATCCCTTACCTATTCTACCAAGATTCCTTCTCCTTTAGACTAGGTCTGAAGAGGAGGCATCTACTACTACAGATACTCCTTCTTAGGAAATTTCCTTTGGGGGCACAATCTCTAGGATGATGGAATTTTTTAAGTGGGATTGTGCCCAGGTTTCTGATATCCATAACTGGTACTATGAGTTACTGCAGATGGAATCCCCTAAACCTGTGACTATTCCTCCTGTCTTGGCTCCTTTACTAGATGTTTTTTTCCAATGCCTCTAAAGCACCTGATTCTCTGCCCCCTGCTCCCAAGAAGTCTGATAGGTTTTATAGGGTGCCTGAGGATTGTTCCTTTTGTTCAAATGTCCTGCTGCTGACCCCTCTGTGGTGTCTGTAGCCTCTGATAACACATCTCAATTGCTTCCTTCGTCCAAGTCACTGCTTTCTGACAAGGACAGAACCATGGACAGGCTGGGTAAGAAGGCTTATACTTCAGCTACCCTAGCTTTTAGGGCTATTAATTATCTGACCCATATATCTATGTATGTGTTGGCCCTTCATTCTCTGATGTGTCTTCTTTTCTCTGATCTTCCAGACTCTGAGAGTAAATCTTCTGCTTTTTTCTTGTTTGGGGTTTCCTCTCGGTAGTTCGCCATTCGATCAAATGTAGTTATGATGCAGCAGATGCCTCTTTTAGGGCTGCTGCTTTTGGTTCTGTTCTGAGGAGGTATTCTTGGCTTATGCTTCAACCTTTACCCGTTGATATTAAGGCTAAGTTGATGGATGCTTCTCTGGATAATAAACTTTTGTTTGGGGATCCAGCTGCTGGTTTATTTAATTCTCTTCAGGACAAGGGGAAGGCTTTACAGGAGCTTACATGTCTTTGTTTCTCCTGTGCCTAAATTTCAATTAAACTACAATTTTAAGCAAGCCTTTTCTCATAGGCAATCTTGCAGTCCTTCTAAATGTAAAAAGGGTGGTAAACAGACTCTTCCTGCTAAGACAACTCATACTGCAGGGATTCTCAAGCCTTCCTTTTCTGACAAACCAGGTGCTGTCTGACTATCCACCTGTTCCCAGCTACATTCCTCTTTCTCTTTGCCTTTCTCTTTCTCTTCCTGTTTGGCTCTGAATCACCCAGGATTCTTGGGTTCTGTCAATCATTCAGCAGGGGTACTTCATGGTCTGGCTTTCCCATCCTCCTTTTATGGGTATTCCTAAGCCTCCTCAAGAACAACTTCCCTTTTTTCCCAGAGGTTCTTTGAGATCTCTTGTCCCAGGGTACTATTTAAGAGATGCCTGTGTCCCAAAGGGAGAAAGGGTTTTATTCAAGAATGTTTCTAGTGTCCAGAAAAAAGGTACTTGGAGACCTATTCTAGACCTTTCTCATGTAAACACCTTTCTGAAGGTGCATTCCTTTCGGATGTTGTCCCTTCAGTCACTTTTTCCTCTCTTGCTCCCTCAGGCCTTTCTGGTGTCTATGGGTCTCAAGGATGCTTATCTCCATATTCCAATCCATCCTCTTTTCAGGAGATTTTTGCATTTCTCTGTTGCTTCCTGGCATTTTCAGTTCTGTGCTTTGCCCTTTGGCCTTTCTGCTGCTCCATGGGTATTCACCATATGCCTCACTCCTGTGATTGCTTTTTGCAGGCTTCAAGGGATCCAAATCTTTCTTTACTTGGACGACCTGCTGATTTATGCATCCTCTCCAGATGTCCTTTTGCAAAATCTTCGTTTTACCATTTTTCTTCTTCACAGACTGGGGTTCATGAAAAACCTCAAAAAGTCTTCCCTGACTCCTTCTCAGGATCATATATTTCTGGTTTGCAGGATTCAGACAGTGTCAATGCTGGTATCCCTGCCTCCTCAAAAGGCCTTAACTCTCATTTCTTACTTTCATACTCTTCTTCCCCTGGCCTCCATTACAGCCAGGAGTTTCTCAGAGCTCTGGGATTCATAGTTTCCACCATTCCAATGCTCCTTCTGGACAAACTCCACGTGAGGAAGTTCCAGTGGTTTCTGAAGTCAGTGTGGCTTCAGCATGCAAATCCTCTAAGATTTACAATTTCTCTTCTCCTATGTCTCAAGAAAGAACTTCTGTAGTGGATTCAGTAGTTGTTTCTGAATCCAGGACTCCCTTTTCAACCTCCTCTTGCCTCTCAGGATCTGTTCACAGATGCTTCAGATGTAGGATGGGGAGCAACGTTTGGCTCCCTGAAGGTTCAGGGAGTGTGGTCACCTTGTCAGCAGAAGGAGCACATCAGCATCAAACAGATGAGAGCTCTTATGCTGACTCTTCAGGACTTTCATCCTCTCTTCTATCTGGGGCTTCTCAAGGTATTCACAGACAATACCACAGTCATGTGGTCTATCAACAAACAGGGGAGGGGGTACAAGATCTTACCGTCTTTGCCGGTTGGCACTTTTGGTATGGGATCTGCGTATCAAGTATCAAGTAAGCCTTCAGGCAGTTTATATTTCTTCAGATCAGAACACTGTGGCAGACACTCTGAGCAAGTCCTTCACTCAATCCCATGAATGGATGCTTCACAGGGATGTGTTTCTGGACATTATTCACCAGTGGCATACTCATCAAGTAGATCTCTTTGCCTCCCCTCTGAAAAGACAACTTCCTCTGTTTTGTGCCAGTCCCAGGTCCTCTTGTATGGAAGGTGGACACCTTCTCATTTTCATGGAAGGGGATGTTTCTTTATGCATTCCATCCCCTACCTTTCATTCCAAGAGTCCTATTCAAGATTCAACAGGGATACTCTCAAACTCTTGTTGGTGACTCCCTTTTGGCCACAGCAGCACTGGTTACTGTACTTCTGCATCTAGCCAAGGGCAATCATTACAAGTTACCTCACAGGGTGGATCTCCTCACACAAGACAAGGGGTCTTTCATCCATCTCCACCTGTCCACACTTCACCTGACACTGTGGGTGATATGGTTTTGATCCCTCATAGACACCTTTCTTCAGAGGATATGCTGCAGGTCCTGCAGGAGGCCAGGAAACCTATTACTAGGAAATACTACTTATCTAAATGGAAGATGTTTTCTATTTGGTGTCTTTCTCATGACCTGGACCCACTTTCTGTGGATGTTCCTTTGGTTTTCTCCTATTTGTGTGAGTTGCTCAATGCTGGCTTGGCCTACTCTTCTATCAAGGCCCACTTATCAGCTCTTTCTACTTGTCTTGCCTTTAACCCCCCCGTTAGCTTCTTGATTTGAGGTTAAGCAATTTCTTAAAGGTGTCCTTAATATTAGACCTCCCAGAAAACCTGTTCCTCCTCCCTAGGATCTTAATTTCATTCTGGAAAAATTGACTCAAGTTCCTTTTGAGCCTGCTATTTCAGCTTCCTTGTAACATTATTCTTGGAAGACAGTTCTTTTGTTAGCTTTTACTTTTGCCAGATGTGTGTCTGAGTTGCAAGCTCTTTTGGCTTTTTTTGATATTTCATGATGACAGGGTGTCCTTGTGTACTAACCCTTCTTTCATACCCAAGGTGGTTAATGAGTTGTCACTTAATCAGCCTATTAATTTGCCTACTCCCCCCCCCCCCCCCAGTGATCTGACAGTGAGAGGGTGCTGCATACCTTAGATGTGCATGGACAGCTCAGATTTTATTTGGATAAAACTAAAGCTATTAAAAAATCAGACAAGTTGTTTGTTTCATTTCATCCTAGGTCTTTAGGTTTGGCTGTTTCCAAGTAAACTAGTTCTACCTGGATTTCAAAGGCTATTTCTTTTTGTTACACTTTTTATGGCGAGAGCCTTCCTTCTTCTGTAAAGGCTCATTCCACTAGAGCTGCAGCTTCTTCTGGTGCTTTTTCAAAGGCTTAGACACTAATTCTACTCTTGAAGCTGCTACCTGGACTTCTGTGCATACCTTTACCAAACATTACCACTTGGATGGTATGTCCAGAGCTGGAGCTGGTTTTGTTAATGCCATTTTTCATGGCTTCTTAGAGGGCTCTGCTGCTGCTGTTACTTCCTCTCAAGTTTCTTCTTGAGTTTTGGCCTCTCCCATTTGTAATGAATACTGCAGCCGTGAATGTAAGGACTTAGTACAGTCATGTAAAATCTTACCAAAACGGTAGATGTCATTGCCTTCACTGCTGCAGTATTCACTCCCTCCCTCCACCCCCCTAGTCTTTTTTTCCTTCCTGGATGTGCAGGTTCTCTGGTTTTTCTTGGACTGCTGTTCTTACTGGGGCAATCAGTTGTGAGGATTTTATTCCTGAACATCACCTTTATGCCCTACGCTATGCAAGGAGTGTGCAGGTGACATTCAGAGTACCTTAAAGCAATGGTAGACTTTGGTAAACTGGCCGAACAGTGGGCTTCATGGCAGGGAATCCCATTTGTAATGAGTACTGCAGCGGTGAAGGCAAGGAAATCGACCATTATGGTAAGATTTTACACAACTGTACTTTCTGTACAGCTTGCCATATCTCACATCTGTATTGAAAGGTTATCAAACAAAATTCATTTCAATGCAAAACTATCCAGAAAGCATTGAAAAAGTAACTTACATAATCACAACCATGTCAACCATTTCTAAAATTTTAGCTTTTAAAATAACATAGCAAAATAATCTTAGAAACAGTTTTATAACTCCTCTTCCTCCATTGGTATCAAGCAGCAAACACATCATACTGATAACAATAGCTTAGCATTTTTCTAATTCCAATAAAAAGCTTGTTACTGTGCATCTCTGGTTTTTAAGATCTATGAGAGAGAATGTCTGTTCAAAATGGGATTGAATGTTGATGCTTTGGAATTCTGTCTTTCCCAGAATGTGGCATCTTCTTCTTCATTGTTGTCCTGGTGGAACAGCCTGGATTGTTTGTGTATATTTAATTCATACTCTGCCATACACAACCTGCTGGGAATTTTCCACAGGATAGCAATAGAAAGTCTTGTAAATATTGACAGTTGCAGTGGTTATCACCCTCACATTAATCTGCATAGTACAATTTTCTTTGGATTTCAGCAGCAACCACACCTCCAGAAGCAGCAGCAAAGTTATGTCGAGCATTTTCTCACCTATGTGCACTTTCTTAAATGACATTTGTAGCAGGTCAATCTCAGAATTTATGTTTTATGGTTACATGCCTCTTCCCACAGCCATTGCTATTTATTGCTAGACTATATTCCATTGCTATTCTATTTAGTACTGGCTGGTATCATAATGTATGATTTATTTCAGTGTTCTAGAGTCAAAGGTTGCTGAGTTTAATAGTTTTGACTGTGATAGTTGAAGACTAATTAGCACTTCTTATTTCTTACTCAGCATATGGTACCTGTGCAGTACACTCTGTTAAATGATCATGTAATTACATGCATGTATATTTCTTTAGGAAAAGCTTGAAGACATTGGATCATCTCATAATTGCTGGGATGACCAAATATTTTTATTTTCTATCACACTGCAATGGTACCTTGGATCAGCTTTTATTTTCATATAGAAGGAAGCTTAAATTGTGTGCTGTAATTCAAAGTGCTGCCTAAGTTTCAAACTAAGTTGAACTATTAACTATTAAAATTATGCCAGTACCTTCTTACCTTGTACTACCCGCATGAAATCTCTTGATTATGTGTTCCTATTTGGTTATGTGTTCCTATTTTTTTATCATATTTCTTAATATGCTCTGCAATATTATCAACTTTCATTCTCCCCCTAAAGGCATAACCACCCTATACACAAACCAGTGTGCCTCTGAAAATGTGTCCATGATGAGAACATCACTGTACAACTCTGCCAAAAGTTTAAATGTATAGGGGGCACCTTATTCTACCAACCAATTGCTAGATGTAACATGCTTTCTAAAATGTTTGCCACATGTCTCAAACATACTGAATCAGGTAGGAATGGGACCATGTGGACCTTATATATCACGTTGTGCTTGATCCAGATGCACAGCTCCAATTTCTTTCTTTCCCTTGGAAGTGTACAGGGTGTAGTTGGGAAGACTGCATCTTTTCTCATCTCATACAAATTGATATTCTAACTTTTACAGTTTTCTGTACCACGTCTATGTGGGTTGAGTATGAATGTAATTTGTATGTATAAGACCTGGGGGTGGACATCATTTTGTGGCCATTGGTCATCTCTGCTAAGGACAGTCTCATTTTTGTCCATATCTGTACAATCAAAAGCAATTCCTGACATAGAAGCTTCTGATTTAATTCTAATAGTTTGAGCAGTGACATGTAACAGAATCCCTAATTATTTAGGATTTCTTGAACGCCAAGAGGAGATACTTCCTTCAAACCAGGTTCCTGGTTATTTGCAGTGAGCACTGGAAATATTTGTGCTTTGCTTTCATTAGCTGTCAGACTTGAGTACTTACAAAAACACTCCAGTACTGTGTTGATAGTCTGAGCATCTTCTAATGGGTTCCTGGTGAATATTAGTCAGCCATCTGCAAACAACAATATTCCAAGTTTTACCATTGAGGAGTTCCATTCTGACAGATTATTCCTCTCCTTATCATTTCAGCTAATCACTTGATAAACAGCACAAATAAAGTTAGGAGCAAAAGGCGTCCTTGTTATGTTCCTTTACACAAAGGGATAGACTGTAATAACTGGCCATTGGTAAAAGTCCTTCCTCTAGGATTTGTATAGAGAGCTTCTATTCTTATTAGTCACCTATGATACCATATGCATTTTGTTTTTTGCTTTTTCATTCCACCATGAAATTGCCTCTTGTGCCCTTTTCTTAAGTGAGTGATTAACTTTAACCCAACAATCCACAAAGCTTTGAAGATATGATTCTTTATCAATGAAGGATACATTTTTTATCTTTACTCTGTCCTTATTGACATAGCAACTGCATGCTTTATATGCTCTTTTACACTACTTATTCTGTTTCTGTACCTTCTGTACATTTATCCACCTCCTACTAAACCTTACCATGCCATATGGTTTCTTTGAAAAAAACAGACCCTACTTTGTCTATTTGTTGCACAGTCAAAGCCTTTGCCTGTTACCATCCACCTCTTCTATGACTGTCACTTGTCTGTCGCTCACTCTTGCATTCTAGATCCATCCATTTAATACGTTTAGATTTCATCACCAGTTCCATACCCAAAAGGAATTTCTTCTCCCATCACCTTGCTGATATGCTACAGCCAGTGTTTCTCTTCATATTTTCTGCTGTTTATTTATTAGCCAGTTCATAGTTTCATAGGTTCATACAAGTATACTAGGCTAACAGTCACAGGGGCCTTTTTAAGCATAGCCTTGTATCCCCAAATGTAACTGACAAGTTTAGGAAACTTAAGATTATTCTAAGGGATATATTTTACCTAAGGCTTGGGTAGTCAAACATTTACAGGCTACCTCTGTCCATAAGGGGCATAGGTCCTAGACCAGGGGTGAATTTCCTATTCACCATCCACTGATCTAAGTTATGTTTGAATTGGGTTACAGGGGAACTCTGCTTCACATGGATGGGAAGCCTGCTCCCAAGAAGGGATAGTCTCTGAGACATATACCTGTTTCATCAACATGTCCTATTTAGGTCACAAGCAAGATATAAGTCCCCAGATCAGGTAAGTCTAATGCTATTTGTTTTGCGGATATGTAGAAGGTCCATCAGATGGACACAAGGCTGCTTTCTATGCATGGCAAAGATTGCTCCTCAATAATCTGTTGGAGACTGAGTACAGAGATTGGGCTTTCATTCAATCTGCATAGGATGTTGTTTAAGCCCTGTATCCTTTTTATGAGGAACTTCTGTGGACATTCCAGTTGTTGCATGTGCCTGGTCAGGTACATACTGAAGGGAGAGTTGTACTCAGTGGCTGGTCCAATAATGGCCAAAAACAGTGAAACAATGACTTTATTGTACCTAGATGCCATACCCTTGCTTATAAGTTGCACAACATATAATGATTTAATTACTACCATTCATGCAGGGGGACAGGCAATGCCTCCCTCCCAAATTGCCACATGATGATTGAAGGTGTGACACCCCTGCATTGGCCCAGTAATCAAGGCACTTCAATCCTCACCACTGGTAACAGTGAGGGATGTATACAATGAGAGGATGACAAGTACACACACAGTAAAGTGCAATTTCCCTTAATAGCACAGAGAGATCAAAGTCAGTCTGGGGCTGGTTTCTCTCTCTTTCCCCAGATCCCCAATAAGACTCCCTACTGGCACAGCTATAGGGTTGAGATCTCAGCTGAGTGATGTCATGCTTGCTAGGTATATGTTTCCTTTCTTCCCCAGCTCATCTGCAGTAGTGCATTATCTATCAGCTAACCAGATCCTCATGTCCTCAGGCAAAGTGCTAAGGGCTTGTACCCTCACCAACAGGTCTGCCAGCCCATCAAAAGTGGTGACCTGACATCCACTCACCCACCTATGAAAATAAGTGCTTAGTTCAGCAATATATTCACACACACTTTCAGCTGCCTTGAGTCTATGCTCACGAAGTTTTGTCTATAAGCACCAGATATTAACTTAAAGCATTCTAAAAGACAGGTTTTTTACAATATTATAATTTAAGCAATCAGTATTGGACAATACAGAAATAGTAGTTACAGCTTTTCCAAGGGGCTCAAGAACCATACCCAGAGCCCTTGGTCAACATTATACTATTAAAAGACCCTCTCAAACATATTAATGAAACTATCAAAATTGTCCCCCTCTATAAATTGCAGAAGAAATTTACTGACTTTGTTGCTTCTGGGGTTTGGTTACTCCCTTCCCTATTACCTCCATGAATCTGGTGAAGAGTCAGTGTCTCCTTTTCATATTGCCTCTTCCTCTCATTCTCCTCAGATTCCAGGCATTGCAGTTTCTCATTTTCCTCATTCTTCAGATGTCACAATTTCTCATATTGCTCAGCCTCCAGATGTCGCAGTGTCTCTGCTGCCTCTATTTCCAAATGCTTGGGATCCAGCTCAAGTCTTTTTAACTCCAGACAGATTTTTAAGACCTCTGTGGCAAGGTTGAACTGTCCATTTTCTGACAGTTGTATTTCTCCAAGGCCAGCCTGGTTAGTCTCCTGATCACTGGTCTGTGATGCAGCTCTGCCCAAAACTACAATAATTTCTGCCTTAGTCAGGCTGGCATGCACCAGTCCTTTAGCCTGGCACATCTCAGCCATCTGGCTCCTTGTCAGCTTGCCATACTGTTCTGCTGACATGCTTGCCTGCTCTCCCTGACTAACTAAGCTAACAAAAGAAATAAAACAATTGTGATTTAAAACTCTGAATGTTCACTGTACGGCTGATTGAGAGTGCAAACACCTTCAGTGACCACTGTACACAGGCCTACAGGAATTCAATATCCATACCACTACAAGCCAATTAACATGTTATGTGGCTATCTCACCACTGTCAACCAATTAATATGTGATGTGGATATCCCACCACTGTCCACCAATTATGTGATGCCCCTGCACTGTTCCAGTAATCAAGGAGCCTTAATCCTCACCACTGATAACAGTGAGAGATGTACACACTGGGAGGATGACAAGTACACAAACATGGTAAAGTGCAATTTCCCTTAAGAGCACACAGAGATCACAGTCAGTCTGGGGCTGGTTTCTCCCTCTTTCTCCAGATCCCCAGTAAGACTCCCCACTGGCACAGCTATAGGGTTGAGATCTCAGCTGAGTGGTCAAGCCAAAACCAGCACCCTCTCTGTCCAACCAGTGCTTCATGCTCCTGCCGCAGTAGCTGACACACCCACACTTTGAGATTTGATTTATATACAAATACACACACACACACACACACACACACACACACACACACACACACACACACACCCACACACACACACACAAGCACACACATGCACATCCACACACCTAGGAAAGGCTGGCACAGGTTTACTAGCTATGCCCCCTTCTACCCATGCTATAAGGTAGTTCCAGCTGGCACCAACCATCTCTTATCAGCTACCTTTAAGGCCATTAACAAAGGGTGTCCAATCCTACTGTGTAAAGTTTCTATAAATCCAAATGGTATTTTTGACCAAGCCCAGGCTATTAGGAGTGGCCTGTACAGTGTCACCAAATACATATGCAAGCACTGTAAGAGCTTAAATATGTCTCACAAGTATCAGCCACAAAGATAGGTTTAAATGTATTTAATAATAAATAACAAAAGCACAAGACAATACTCAGAAAACAAACACAGTTACTTCAGAGTTCCAAATCACAGGAAATATTTTAAAACAACATTGCAGGACAGTCTTAAATAAATACAGAAAACATCTAAACTAATCTTTACTATATTCCTGTCTATATCTAAAAGACATACTGAGCCCCGAATCTTACTTACAGACGGGCAATGATGATGATGAGTGGATGTGCTTGCTAGGTCCAAGACAAATGCACAGTCTTTCTCTGAGAGAGTTCCCACATTAATATCAAACATTACTGCTAGGCCAGCCTGGATGACATTACCCTTTGTCACCTAACTTCAGTTCCCGGGCTACACAGAAACGTAACAGAATTTTAACATATTTGTTAAAATACATATATTCCAGATGTTTGCCAGATCTTGGAAGTCATAAAACAATAAAACACTTTTAATTTTAAACCTATAAATTACTTTTCTTTCAAGACAAAAGAAAAACTGCTAACTCTAGGCATTGTGTCTGCTATTGAACTGAAACTGAGACATAACATCTTTTGTTTATGGCCCAGTAATAAAGTAACTTAATCTCAACTATTCTTAAGTTTTGCAGTTTAATCTTCTGTGTTCCAGCAGGATATGCTGTGATTGCATTCTTGAAGCTCAGTACATAACATGCAGTTCTGTATAAATCATATCAATATTCACAAATAACAGAATTATTTACAAAATTCCAGATAACTGGGCTGGCAGAGTGACAGAAGACCAGGTTAAAATCTACATGCATCCCCAAATCCATGACTACTGGGTCTACTCTCAGGGGTTGTGTTCTCAAGGAGGTAATTTACAGGGTTAGCTAACTTCCCAAAGGATACTATTATGCATTTCTTGATGTAGAGTTTTATACTATGGTCCTGACAGCAGTTATTTGTCTCAGTCAGTCCTTATTGGAAGATATTAGTGTCTTGGGAGGATTCTATGATTGCACCTTGATTACTGTCATCTGCAAACTTGGTCAGCCAGTGGCCTTGATGTTTACCTTGACTTCAGAAAAGTAGATGAAAAAAAGAAGTCATGAGGGCCTTTGCTACTGATTGGCCTCTTTGTGGAGGTCAACTGCTAGGCCAGCCTGATTCAGCATGACCACCGAATCATACACCAATGCACTGTACGAATATGTACACAAATGCATGGATCTCGCCATACCCAATAGAATCAAGGCGCTCTCTTCCAAAAAAAGGAAGCCAATCTGGTGGTCCCCTGCCATAAACAAACTCTACAACAGAAGGAGGAAACTGATGCGAAATAAGGTGCAGTCCCAAGACTGGAAAAACTCCCTTATCAGTCTCAACAAAAAGTTAAGATCCCTCATCAAATCCTCTAAAGCTAGCTATGAAAACAGGATTGCAGCAGATAGTAAAGACAACCACAAGGCCTTCTATAGTTATGTAAAGAATCTCCATGGTACTACCCAGATTTTCTCTGAGCTACTGCACAATGGTACCTCCTATACTGAGCCAACAGATATTGCCAATATACAGCCAACAAATTCAATGCCAACTTTAACCCTCTCTACCCCCCAAAGGAACAATCACAATACCAGTAGCTTGCCAGGCACCCAGTATTACTGCTGCACAGGGTAAAACAGCACTGTCCAAGGCCAAGAATGCAGCTTCTATGGGACCTTGCAATATCCTTGGTTGTGTTCTACATGAACTACAGAGTGAATTGGTAGCTAACCTGTGTGCCCTGTTCAGCAACAGCTTCACCTCAGGCTTTGTCCCTACTGAATGGTGAACTGCTACAGTCATTCCTTTCCACAAAGCATGAGCGATTACAGACCCTGGGGAATATTGCCCCTTTACCCTGATGAGTCTGATATGCAAAGCTATGGAATGCATCACCATGGACCTAATAAACAAGAATATAGGGAATCTCCAAACTCTGGATCCCACACAGTTTGGTTCTGTGAAGGGTAGATCATGCCTGCTCAACCTGGTTGACTTCTTTGAGTCAGTCACCAGAGCTGTGGATGAAGGCAAGGTGGTTCCTGCAGCCTACCTTGATCTGGCCAAAGCTTTTGATACCATTCCCCACTCAGGAATCATAGAAAATCTCACTAAGCTAGGCATCAACCCATATATCACTAGATGGATTGCAAACCACAGTGTGAAAGTAGTTGACTCCAAGTCATACTGATGACCAGTCACGAGTGGAGTCCCCACAGGGTTTGGTCCTGGGTAGCTTCCTGTTTGGTATCTACTTCTCTGAAGTCTAGACTAACATGAAGGGACTCTGGCTAACAAAGTTTACAGACGATTGCAAGTTGAGAGCTATAATTAACTCCACAAGTGATGTTGACATCCTACAGAAAGGCCTCACTTAGACCAACGAATGGTGTCAGAACCATGGCTTAAGCTCAATGCCAAAAAAATGTGTCATTATCCCCTTTGGGAAAACCCGGTTCCCATGAATTACCACATAGATGGTAGTCCACTGAACACAGAAAGAGTTATAAGAGCTCTGGGAACACAGGCTGACAGCAACCTCTCTTTTGACCACCACATTGCCACTGTGGTCAGAAAGTCCTTCTATGTGGCACATCTCATTACTAATGGTTTTACATCCAGGAAGAAAGAGGTCATTGTCTCCCTCTACTCTTCCCTCATTAGGCCAATCATCGAGTACAATGCCCCATTTGACATGAATCTCACTAGACACCTGCAACAACTGGAGAGGCCACAAACGTCCCTCACAAAGAGGATCCTAGGCCTTAAATACTCCTATATGGACAGACTCAAAAAACTCGAACTATTCTCTGTCTCATATCGCCTACTTAGAGGCAATCTCTGCTTGACTTACAAAGCCATGTCTGACCCAGCTCTCTTAGAAATGCTACATATAAAGAAATCCCAATCCCTCCACACCACACAGTCCAGAGACCTCTACTTCATTACCACAATCAACAGAACATGCTGGAGGGGCAGGTTCATAACCCAGAGACTGCACATGCAATGGAATAGACTTCTCATACATGTCAAACAGAGCACCTCACTGGCCCTCTTCAAGAGAAATCTTGATGAGTGGATGGGAAATAGAAAATTCACCCCAGGGATCCCTCCAGTGGTTGTACTCAACAGAGGCACTGGGAACTAAGGTCAGGTGGCACGATGCCAGGGTAATCCTATGGGCTAGGCTTGTAAAGGTTCCAGGGCAATTAGCCTAGTACACACCTATGAACCTATGAACATATGAACTTCTCTGCCTTAACTTCTCGGATCTTATCTGAGAGACACCTGGCTATCTAGTGGGTAATATTGGGCATTTATACCTCATTTCAAGAGTTTGTCTTCAATGCCTGAGTGGAGTATTATATAAATTGTCTTGGCCAAGTCACGGTAGGCAGTATGCACCATTTTCCTCTCATCTATTTCTTTCATGACCTTCCCAAAGAATTCTACCATGGTGACAAGGCATGATCTGCCTTTGACAAAACTAAACTAGGTTAGATACAGTGTCTGAAGATTTACTGCTGTTGTTAATCATTTCCATTATAATACTTTTCATGGCTTTGAATATGAGGCTAGTCAGACCTATGGGTCTGTAGTTACATGGCTCCATAGATGGCCCATCCTTTTGTAGAGGGATGACCATTGCAGTTCTCCATTCACACTATCTGGAGGCAACAGTTAAATAGTAACTCTTGTGGTCTTGATAGGTCATGTTTCATGGTATTTAGGAAGCATCCTTGGATATTACTGGGGACTATTGATGCGGTATTCTTGGTTTTGGAGAGCGTGTCAAGGACCTGCTCGCTACTGATAGAAGAACAGAGTTATGTTTGATGGTATTTCCTGAGGAAGTGAATTTGTTTTTCAGTAGATATACTATCTTTTGTGGCTCAGTGAAGGTGGATCCATTTACAAATAATCCTGCACATTGCTGTGTACTTCCTTTGAGGATGCTGACATAGCTAAAAAAAGCCTTATGGTTGTCTTTATCCTGAGAGGCTATTTTTACCTCAAATTTGTCTGTGTTAGACTTGATTTGCCCACTGAGTTACATGTTTAGATTGATGAGAAATGTTTTATCCTGCTGGGTGTTGCACTTAGCAATTTTTGCCATGACTGTCCTCATTTTGTTATACAACTTGTTGCTATTGGGATTCTGTTGGGGTGGCTTATTTTTTTGAGTTTTTATTTATTTTTTTATTTATTATTTTGTTTACAGGGAAAGTCTGACTTGGATCAAGCCAGTTTTCAGCAGAGGCCTAGGGAAAAATGCTCTAGATGCATATCGTTGTAAGTGAGTTTGTTCTGTGCTTATTTGGTGTAGGCACAGCTGTGTCTGTGCATCTGTAAACATGATTTACAGGCTCTTTGTGAACAATTCCACATAAGCAGCAGTGTTCTTGGGGTTAGGGGGGACTAAACATTTTGCCAGGTTATCACTTAGTATTAGGAAGTTTGCCTTAAAATAGTTCCAGAATCTTCCAGCATTAGTAGGAGTCCAGGATTTTAGTTTTATTTCAAAGGAGATAGCTTTGTGGTATAACCTTACCAGAGATTACATTATACAACTTGTTGCTATTGGGATTCTGTTGGGGTGGCTTATTTTTTTGAGTTTTTATTTATTTTTTTATTTATTATTTTGTTTACAGGGAAAGTCTGACTTGGATCAAGCCAGTTTTCAGCAGAGGCCTAGGGAAAAATGCTCTAGATGCATATCGTTGTAAGTGAGTTTGTTCTGTGCTTATTTGGTGTAGGCACAGCTGTGTCTGTGCATCTGTAAACATGATTTACAGGCTCTTTGTGAACAATTCCACATAAGCAGCAGTGTTCTTGGGGTTAGGGGGGACTAAACATTTTGCCAGGTTATCACTTAGTATTAGGAAGTTTGCCTTAAAATAGTTCCAGAATCTTCCAGCATTAGTAGGAGTCCAGGATTTTAGTTTTATTTCAAAGGAGATAGCTTTGTGGTATAACCTTACCAGAGAGGACCTACTACTATTATCGGTGCAGCCTTCTACCATGTTAGTGAAGACCAGATCCTATATTTCCATGCCCCTAGTAGGGGTTTGGGCTATCTGGTCCAGAGTGCTTGTGTCAACAAAGTCCTGTAATCTCTTGGCTTGCAAGTTTGGGGTCAAATACAATTCCCAGTTTGTAGTGAGGTAGTTAAAGTCACCAGTGAATACAGTACTGAGTTAAATGGTAAGTGTCCCCAGTAAGTTTAAGTATGTGCTATGAAGTATGTGTTATGGGCTGTCTGGGTCAAAGGCGAGGGCCTATAGATATGGTATTAGATTTTGTCTATGGTAATTTGATCATGGAGAAGCTCAAATGCATCATCCTATTTGACCAGCCTTGAGTTATTTTCATTTTTGATGTAAGCTGAGACACTTCCCCCTTAATCATTACTTGTGCAGTAGCTGGTCTGAATGATTGTAAGGCATTGCAGCCCTGCTCTGCTGTGCTTCTCTCTGTGGCTTTAAACTATGTCTTTGTAACTTCATGGATGTCTGCATTCTCCAGGGTGAAGAGAAGTTGGAGAGAGTGGAGCTTCTTGTTTAGGTTCCTGGGACTGAGAAGTAACACCTTTAGAGTTTCTGTGGCTAGTTTTGCTATATTCAAAGGTTTGGCAGTTTGGCATTGCCTAAAAAAGGCACAATGTTGGAGGACAATGTTTTAGGCAATATTTTAAAGCCTAGACAGGATAGGAGCAGACCATTACTGGCAAAGCAGCATGGTCTGTTGACCATATCCTCCCATGCTGACAAATATAGTACCTCTTTGGAGTAATACCTAAAGTTAAGCCAGTTATTAAAGTCAGTCATCTCTGTTCATATTGCAACATCATCTTTGTTGAAGATTGAATGCTGCACTGTGATAGGCTTGCATTGGTCTGGGGCACATAATCTGAGAGTTCCATGATGTCTCTCTCTCTCTCTCTCTCTCTCTCTCTCTCTCTCTCTTTTCATACATCTCAAGTAATTTACATCCAGAGGGACTATGACTAAGTCACACTGGTGCTTGTGATCCAGTGATAAAAGTGCATCTATGATCTGGTATATCCCGGCCACTGTCAGGCAACTGACATGATGTTCTTATTACTCAGCCCAGTGAGTGAGACATCTGTGTGCATCTGTCAATGGAGTCTCCTATGACCAAAATGTTTGAGTTGCACAGTGGCTTCCCTTAAAGGCTTATTAGATGAGGCTCTGTGAGATGTTGCTGCATGTTTTGTGGTTAGTGTTATTTTGGTGGAGTGTTTTGGGGACAGCTGAGGATATTTGTTACAGGTGCAACATCTTGGAGGTCTTTCTGGCTTAGGAAGATTACATTTAAGAGCCCAGCCTAAGTGGTTCCATATGTCTGATCCATACTGCATGTGGTGGGTGTAGTGCGCGCATTACTGACAACATGACTGGTATCATGACTGCTTATATGTGAGAGCTTTGCCTCCAGTGATATTGCATAACTACATTTCTCACCTGTCTTATCAGTTTAAGAATTAGCTGTGTGTCAGCAAAAATGAGGCAATTGTTACATTACCTTAAGATGCTCATATTCGTCCAAGTTGGCTGTAAGAAGAGTTCATAATCATGGCTACAATCCCTTTTTACTTGATCAGAAGGTTGCTGAAGGACTAAAGTATAAAAGCAAGAGTATCTAATGCAAAATGTGAGGAGGAATGTTTGTTAATGTGCAAGGTAGTTTCTCTTTATGCAACTGGGGACTGTCAATTCTAGGTGCCTACATCTATACAGCACACTACTAAAACCAGATGCATTATGAGTATCCGACTTTATACAGGCACAGAAAAATGACTAAACACACAAAACAACCTTGTAGCACATCAGTAGGTCATACACAAGCTTTTATTTTTGAGATTCCTAGCTCAGAACAGACTAGGCTGTCTCTCTGTTGAACTTGTGCAGTTCTGAGTCTCCATAATGTTAAACCGCAAAGACAGAGCCCAAAGGTAAGGAACTAAGGCACAAACAACTGACTAAATCAGGAAGCACTCTAATAAAAATTACTCAACAGTACAGGAGCCAGCAATGAGGTCAGGGAAATGCAAGGACACTTTACAATGATAAACTGAAACTTAATATAACAAATAAAATGAAAATAGAACAGCGGTATAGAGAAAATAAGCTGTACAAGTGCAAAAACAACCAAAAGTGCTTATCATGTGCTTGGATTGCACTGAATTCAAGCCAAACTCTCTGGAAACAGCAGCCTGGTCACCAAATGTTTGTGAGCTTTGTGGAAAAGTGACTTCTATTTGTTTCCAGCTGCAAGATAAACATCCAGCTTTTATTGCTAGCTGTACAATAGCAGCGCTGTTTTGTGTAAAGATACCTCAGTGAAGATTTTAGTAGAGATGATGCACTTCCAAAAATACTGTGTTCTGAAGATTCTAGAATCAGCTTTGGCTGCGGCTGATCCCTTTGTCTCTAAAACTGAATCTTGGTGTTTTACAGTACATGGCTAAGTAATGGAGTTTGGTATGTGCATGTCTAACACCGTTGCCTATTTTATCTAAACTGGTGTTTCCAGATCTTGTAGACCTGTGAAGCACAGTACAGTACATTGGCCATTTATGAGGGTCTATAGAAAAATTTCCTAAGTAGAAAAAGAAAATGCAGGTTTATCGTTTTAAGAATCTTCATTGTGGTAGACAATCTATAATGCAGTCTGTACTAGTGCACTTGCAATCTTTTAAGCCACAGCATACAGCAGCAGTACAAACTGGAAGACTGGACCGCATTAACATACTGCGTCTATGATGAGTTTTGTAAATATTATTTTACTTATTGCTGCTTCTCTCTTAAAGTTATATTAGACAATATTTTTTTTTCTCTTATGATTTCAGAACTCAGTAGAGCAAACATTCAAATTGTTCTGTGAGTAGACTTCTAAACCATTTCTAGTCAACTCCATTACACAGAGACGTAAAGCTTTGGCTATGTTGTAGATGACCTAGGTTCAGTTATTGGAAGAGAAGCTCGATCATCTGGGCTGGAGTTCATGAATAAGAAGAACTGATCCCAGTGCTCCCATCTTGGAGAGGAAGATGGGAAGATCCCACTTTGGGAGTGACCCTTAGCAGTGATTGCAGGTCAGCTCCTAAGATGAATGGTCTCACTGCAGTATGGACAGGAAGCTTAACTGAATGGCATGGAAAGGAATACTCACCTCTAGATCTTGAGTGGTTTATGGAAGCCCTATGCACGTGCCTCTCAGTCAAAAAAGTGTGGTAGAACAGGAATACATTAAATATGATCTAGCAAAGATAATGGCCCTTCATCCTTTACCCTTTTTCCCACTAGCAAAAAGCTATGACCAGATGAAATGGGGTACCAGACTGGTAACAGATGCAGTGGAATAGTTTGAATGGCTGGGAAGACAAGACAAAAAGGAAACGAAAAAAAAAAACACAAAGAAAATGTACATTGTCTGTCTCACTTGTCTTTTTAACAACTTCTCCAAGGTGCATAGGTTCACAGGTGATTAGTAGGCAATCAGTCCAAAAGCTATTTTAAGCCCAGCCAAGCTTACCCCAAATTTACTAACATATTGCTGATGTGTCAGTTTTCCAAGGAAATTTATGGTTATGATTTAGGCTTTTACATAAGAAGAGTTCACAGGCTGCCCCTGTCCATTAGGGCATAGGTTTCAAACCAGGAGTAAATTTGCAGTTTCCCATCCATTGGTCCATGTTATGTTTGAGTAGAGTTTCAGAACAGCTTTGCTTCCAATGGATGGGAAGCCTGTTTCAGGGAAGGGGTGATCTTTGAAATATATGTCTGTCCCTCCAACATGTCTTGTTTCTGTCACAGATGAGGTTTAGGTCTTTAGTGCAGGTATTTCTGATGCTGTTTGTTTTGTGGATGCACAGCAAATCCATCAGTGTGGGATTAGAGGATGCCTTGCAGCCTAGGCACAGATCACCATGCAACAGTATGAGGTAACTGAGTACAGGGATAGGGTTTGAGACATTCCACATAGTACTTGTTGTTTATTCTCTGTATTTTTTTTTTTTCTTTGTTGAGTAACCTCTGTGGTATACCAGATCAGGTACATGCTGGAAGATGCATTGTATTCTATAATTGTCCTGATGAGAGACAAATACAGTGGAACAATGACTTCATGGACCTGAATGCCATGCCTTTCTTATAAGTTTTGCAACATAGAATGATTTTCTCACCACAGTAGACACATGGTGGTCAAAGGTCAGGTTACTATCAATATGCATTTCTAGTTCCCTGACCACTGATTGTACTTTTAGGGGTGCATTATCAATGTGGCAATTTCCAGGAATGGACATCTTTCTAAAGGGTACTATTATGCATTTTACTTTTGCATTGAATTTTAGTCTATGGCTCTGGCAGCAGTTGTTTGTCTGCATCAGGCCCCCTTGAAGGGTATCTGTTTCTTTAGGTGTTTTAACAACTACACCTAATTTGTAGTCATATGTCAAGTCTTTTCTCACCTGTCAATACTTCTGTAATGACACAGTACTGTACTTGGTAACTTACATGCAAACACAAGAGCACTGTGTACATGCAGAACATTCAGGAAGAACAATAACCTTAGTAATGATCACTTCAAGGTGACTACAGACATGATAAGGTGCTGTAAAGGAACTATTTGCATGCCAACTTTCAGAATGTCCTGTGTTTACTCTGCCACCTACATGGAGTAATAAAGCAGTTAGAGTCACACTTTCTACACTGTTAGGCCTATGTTTTTGCTTTTGAATGCGGTGATATTATTCCTTGTAGTTACCTGATTAAGTTCAGCAAAAGCCACCAGCCAATTGTGTGTTTTGAGGCAAGAACTTGCCTTTGTAGAAATACACAGTACAGGCTCATAGTCTAACAGAATTTAGCCATACAGTGTTACTGTCATGGAATGTCTTTTTTCCGTCTTCCCCTGTAATTGATATTTTCTTCAGTCAAAAATCAATCAAGTAATGCAGATAGCAAGTGAATGGTTTAAAATGAATCTTTCATATGTTTCCCATGGTTGTCCTTTTGGTTAAGATCGTCTCATTTGATACTGACCTTCGAGGCCACTGAAATCTTTACTTCTAAGATATAAAAATGCCCATTGTCTTGGGTAGTACAGTTTGCACAAGGCTTAACAAATACCACATAGCACAAAGTATTTTGAGGCCTGCATCCACGTGTGGAGGGCCTCAGTGACTCTGGCAGGTTCAGTGCTACATTCATTAGCTCAGAACTGGCTAACCTAGAGCACACTGTTAAGCTTAGAACATGAAGTGCCTTTGGGTTTTTCAGTTGTTAATGAAGATCATTATTTTATGTAATATTTTGATAACATATTTCTTTTTCAAGAAAACTTTTTAGCATAGTGGACTTAGAAAAATATGTCTTGTGATAATGTTTTATTTTATCACAAAAGTATTAATTTTATTCTTATTTTGTTAACTGAAAACAAGTTGCACAACAAATGGCAAATTTATTTTGGTTCTTCCATAATCAAAAAGCATTTTTAGGACTTCTGCATCACAGCAGTATTAAGAGAAAGTAATAATATGACAATTATTCCTGAACATGGTTTTCCCTTTTTAGTAAGAGGAACTAGCTGTGCTGAGAAAGGCAGTCCTTCTACCATCTATTTTTTGTATATTTTATGTCAATTTATTGTGCACTGCCTGTTTTAAGTGAATTCATTTCAGTCATCAGTTGACTCAATGTATGTGGCTGTCATAGTAATTTCATAATGCAACTACAGGATGACTTAAGGCTTATTGACAAGACCTCATCTTTAAGCATATGAACTGCTGGTTTGCAGTTTTTAGGGAATTACTATTTGCATACTTTCTTATCCATTTCCATGGCTTGCAAAAAGCTGCATATGCAATATGAACAGCAGTATTACTTGTAGAGGGCTCAACTAAGTATGATGGATACGACCTATGATAATGTTACAGTAGTCACATCCAGCTCACACAGCATCCTTTTGCACCAATTCTATTTATTTTTTAAGGCTGAAAGCATGAACTTAGACATATTTGAGTATTTTGCTGTTACATGGGGTGCATCATTTTCAGTATAGGTGATCTCATGGCATATAATAAATGCTTCTTATTAATTTAATCCCACGCATTTTTTAATTTCATTAAGGGATACATCTGTTAGCTATAATAACATGAGCTGCAGAAATCAGACCTACAACCAAGCACATTGTGTTATATTCATTCACTGAGTGTTCCTCAGCACCATAAGCCCAAGGAATATTTTTAATTGGAAACTGCATTTAAATTGTGCTGTTACGTCATTGATCTGAACAGTTCACACTTGCTAGACAACAACAGGATAAGAGTTCATACCTCTCAAAGAAGTAGCAGGCGTTAAGAGCTCTGTGAATAATATTAATACCATGGGGCAATGAACAAGCAAACATTCCCTGTGAGAAGAGCTAAGCTAACTGCTGAGTCAGCTATATTCAGAATGTTCCATTTTGACACAAAATTACACGATCTGAATTTAATTCTTTCAACAGAGAGCTTAAGGGTCTTCCCTTAGTAGATAACAGTAGTAAATGAACTTGCCTTGATGTTCACTGTTGCTTGGCATTAATATTAATGCACTGAGAAGTCACACATCTTTCTGATATTGAGAAGTATACAGTCATGGTTAATGAGGGAAAACATGATCCCATCATGAAGTGCTGTTTTCTTTTGGCATACAGAGTTAGTGCGATATGCAGGCATTTTTTTTTGTTATGGAGGGCTGTTTCTATGTATCCCACTCTGGAATTCTCTGCAGCTAGTAAGTGGCTGTTTTATTAAGTACACTTTCTAAATCCTTTTCTATCACAATATCATTTTGTTGCTGTCCACTACCTCACTATTTCAACAAGCATTATTGGATGTTTCTGTCTTACAGTAAATTGATCACTTTAGGAATGTACTAACATAGGAAAATACTTGGCAAGTGATCATAAGGATCATAAGATGCCCATCCAGATATACCTTTAAGAAGACACACTTAAAAGTTCATGACTCCCCTGTCGTGCACTTAAAACTGCTTAGCTCTCAAATCAAGCAGGACTGTACATGACAATATGGGTGTAAATTTGTGTCTATCCTTCCAGTCATCAAGACTAGCCTGAAATGTAGCCAAAGTAGTATTTTTTGACCTGTAGTGATAAGTTTTCCATAGGCTAGGAATACGTTGAGCATCCAGTGAATATTGTTTACTTGATGGTATAGATTTAGGCTCCTAATGTGGGTGTTTGTAGAGCCAGTGATTTTACTAGGAAAAAGAAGGTCAAACAGGACTGGATCTTTTATGGCTCAAAAAGCAAGATACAGATCACCTTGGCATAGTTTGTAAGCAATAAGAGTTATACTAATCTATCCAGATAGTTTAAAGATTTATGGCCTTTCATTTTTTGTATGGTATCTTTGGGGTCATTCTAGTTGAGCAATATGCTTTGATTTATACATACCAAAGGGGCATTGTATTCAATGATGGGTCTGGTAGCAGGATGACATCTTTGGATCTTGAAGACATTCCCTTGGAAATTAACTGGACCAGACAGAAGAATTTCCTAAATATAGTAGAAGCATGATGGTTAAATGAGAGAGAATTGGCCTCATGAGTACCCAGGTCTCTTATGACTGGGTCTGTCTGAAGAGGAGTAGCATTTAAATATATGAGGTTGGGGCAGCTTTTTTACTGAATGCTACTATGCTGCACTTTTTTGTAATTAACTTGAGACCATCATCAGTACACGAGGTATGTGTATATCCTAACCCTTGCTGGAGCTCTTTAGTATCAGTGGATAAGTGGATAACAATACCCAGCTTGTAGTCATAAGCAAATGTAGTTAACCACACTTCTGGGATATTGGACTGGATGTCTGCAAAATAAATGCCAACAAAGAAAAGGCCTAGTAATTATCCCTGTGGTATCCCACTAGTTACAATTTTACACTCAGATCAACAGCAGCTATCACATCATGGCAGCTGTTGACTATCCAATGTGCAATCTAGCAGATAACATAGGAGTTTACATTATGTTTTTTAAGCAATGCTACCATGGGGGATAGTGTCAAACGTCTTGGTCAGACCAAGATATAATAAACAATGTGCAGTGAATGACCACTGTCCACAGCCTTTGCAACCTATTCAAAGAAATTTACTCAGGAGACAAGATCTGCCTTCATCAAACCAAACTGATTGGGATCCAAATCAGTTAAGTTGCATGAGTTTGCTCCAATGAGTTCTGCTATGATTTGTTCTATGGCTTTGCATATATAGCTAATAAGACTAATGGGTCTATAACGTCATGGATCTATACAGGGGCCACTCTTGTGTAGGAGAGTCACAGTGGCTGCTCTTCAGGTGTCAGACTCAAACCCTTTGGATAGCCTGAGATTGAAAAGTTTGTGAATACAGTCTTATATGTTGTCTAATCCCACAAAAGTACTACTTTTAGTCTTTGATAGGGATTTTAAGACTTGTTCAAAGGTGATTTCAGGGAAAACTACATTTTCAGGGATACTGTGGGGGGACATGTTTGGCTGGTGGGATAAAGTTAGCATGCAATTTACTAATATATTGGCTGTTTATTAAGGATTGGAATATGTGACATCATTATAGATGAGTTCACACCATTGTTGGACATTATTCCTTAATTTCCTGATATAATGGAAGAAAGACTTGCAGTTTCCTATGGTATCTGTGGTGACCTTAAACTTATACTCCATTTTACATTTTGTAATAGTACTCAAGTTCACTGCTGGTATGTTCTAATGTAGTTCTGAGAAATAGGGAGCTGATTTAATACAACTTTTCATCACTTTTCTTCTTTTCAAATGAAAAAAACAAAACTGAGGTATGGCTCCAGGCTCTCCAAATAATTTTATTGCAGAAACACTTTCTTCTTTTGTTACACAATTTATTAATACGGGAATTCTACCAGAGAGGTTTATTCTTGAATTCACCATTACATTTAGGGCAGAGAGGTAATGAATTTTCTGTGCAGTTGTTTAAGCATTGATAAACATTAGGGATGAAGTTGATAGACATCAGAGGCGAATGCAGCAGCCTTCTCAGGTGGGTCCATTTTTATGAGATTGTTGGGAATTTTACACAGATCTTCTACAAAGTGAAGTAGGCTTACTTTGGTAAGGTCCCTAAAGATGGTCTTATTTGGTGGTCTGGTGGTGTCTCAAGGCCTGACAGAGAAAGTGACTGACTTGTGGTCAAATCTAACTAGGGATGAAGAGATGTAGGGTGGGGATGACTACAAGCAGGGGCTAGGTTGGTAAGGAACAGGTCCAAGATATTAGAACCTCAGGTGCAGGAATCTCAATCTCCTGACCCTCAGACCTCAAGCAGCCCTCAAACCAGCATAATTATAGATGAAGGAAGGAACTACAGTACTTTTCTAGCTACACCACTTATATATCTTTTTGTCTTAGAGATTGTGGTCCTTGCCTGAGTTTGCTAGTCGTCATACAGTATTAGTGGTCATTTGAGTTTGTGACCCCTGCTAGTCAGCAATTTTCCAATTTGCTCTAGCACATTGTCATTAACAGAATCAAGGAAATGTTGAGCATATCCAGTTTTTGAAACATAAGTGGGACGATTAATGCTTGGGTAATTGAAATCCCACAATAAGAAGTTATTTGGTTTAATATTTAGTCCATCAAAGGTGTTAAGGTAATTTCCAAGATCTTTGGGGACATTGATGGGGGATCTATAGCTAGAAATAAAGTTGTAGTTGAATTTGTTAATCATGATTAGGTTCTCCAGGATTTCCAAGTTAAGGTCCTGGGTAATTTGACGAGGTGATGGCATTTCTGACAAATATAAATAATCCCCCATCCTTACCCAAGGACCTAAGGGAATGATAGGCGCTAAACCATTGTACAGAGGGATTGTACAGAGGAAACCATGTCTCAATAAGTACACAGGTATAAATGGTTTCTGTTACATGTGGGCCCAAAGTTCAGGCCTCTTTCTCTTTAGACTCATACCACCGAGTACTGCCACCATGATGTTGCCTGAATTGGAGTTAGAGTTTGCTATGTAGGAATGTCCAACAAGCAGGCCTGACCTAAAAAAGGCATTATGAGGGCAGCAAAAGCTTTAGCTAGCATGTAGAAGCCCTGGTATGAGAGGTGTAAGCTATCACTGGCAAAACAAAAGTCTTAGCTATCATCTCATCCTAGGCTGACACATAATGAATCCACTTAGAATGACTTCTAGGTGAAGGCAAGTTACTGCTCAAGTCTTGTGACATTCCTGCCTCTAGCAGTTGCATAGTAAGTTCCATCATTTCTCTCTGCATGTATGCTCCTCTGGGGTGCAGTGCCTTATGTCACTCAAAGGACATGAGTAACCACTAGGTTGTAGTCATATTTGTCTAGTTTAAGAGCCTTTAGCCCTTGTGACATTACAGATCCTGATACCAGACAAATACCTTATAGTCACCTACTTCTTATCCAGTCTGGTGAGTGTGGAGCCGATATGCCTAACTATAGAGTTACCTATGACTAAAATCTTCCCTGTGCAGTAGATCTTATGGGCTTAGGTCTGTGTTCCTGGTAGCTCTTGGATAAGTTATGAAGATTTGCAGTGTATATGTGTGTGTGTGTGTGTGTGTGTGTGTGTGTGTGTGTGTGTGTGTGTGTGTGTGTGTGTGTGTGTGTGTGTGTGTGTGTTGCCTTGTATACTGAAAGCTAATCTCTTTTAGATTATGTTCTAGTAGGCTTTGCCAATTTTTCTTTATAGCTTCTGTATAAGTTAGGAACTTAGTGGTTCATTATGATTGATTTGGTGTTGTGGAGGCATGATACTTACGGATAGTAGGTTGCTGCGAGAGGTTTTCTTCCATAATTCTTAAATATTTACATCTTTCAGTGGTAGCATTATCAACCTGTAGAAGCAGTGAACAATCCTTAAGCAGACGTCAATGCCTATACTGCTTTGTAACAAACACCTAGTGTAATCAAACTGTCCACACATGGAATGAAACTAGACTGGTGAGCCCTGTTGACAGGAAATGGAAGACTAGACCTTGTCACAGTACTCAGTGGCTGGTGGGAGGGTATTACAGAATAAACTGAAGATATATGGACAATGTATTTAGGGTGATATTCTGAGATCAGGGTGATATTCTGAGATTAGGTTAGATGGTAGGTAATCTATAAGTACTTAGTGAAAAGAAATAATTAGGTCACCCAGGAATTATGAAAAATGGTGACTCTCCTATTGGCTCCCACCTGGGTTCTAGTGCCAGCCTCATCACCACAGCACACACTAGGAATCAATGATATTTTTGCTCCTTCTTTCACCAGAAGCACAACAGCAGAGCACATCCCAAGCAGCTTCTTGAGAAGTAGTCCTGTCCCAGATAGTCCTGGGTTCAATACACTTGCTATAGTTTTCTTTTGGTAGCTACACTGTGTAGCACATACAGCTTCCAAACACAACACAAAGCCAAGCTGCACAAATGCCCTGAAGAGGTTCTCACCAAAAGCACAGCCAGACCTGGCAAGGACATCCTATACACACTGTCCAGTCAGAGACCATCAGGAATCAATATTTATCTGCTCCTTCTCTAACCAGAAGCAAAAGAAAAGCACTAAATATGAGCTGATTCTTGAGAAGCAGGTCTCCAGTGATCAGTAGATGTGTCCTAGATGTTGAAAATGTTAGAAGAAAGATGGGAAAGGGGATTAATACTTTGTATTTTGCAATGTGCACCAATTTAGTGGGATGATATGAAACAGAGGCTAAGTCATGTTTCTGTATTGCACTTAAGCTACCACATTTTCACAATTTCTCTGGGTTAATCAAACATGCCTTGCATTTTGACACAGATACATGTACTATCATTTAACCCCCTGGGAAGTATCTCTTGATTATTTTTCCAAAGATTACTAGGCTAGCAATAATCCTCATGACATCTTACAAGTTATCTTTTCCTGGAAATCATTCAATTTAATGATTATTCTTTGCAATGAATAGAATGATTGACCCTGCGTCAACAAACTCATCTCGAGAGGTGAAGGTTAGAGAACGAATTTCGATAACCTTGTACTTTTATGCAAGAAATGGAGTTATGTAAAAAATAAACAGAATGTTTGGGATAAGAGTCTACTATACTCCTTATTATGTATTAGAAAATCAGTCATTAAGTGAAGTGAATCAAGAATAAATCTATAAATACATTTACCAGTTCACATTGCTGCAGATAAGAATTGAGGTGAAGTAATGTCATTGACAACACATTCAGTGTAGGAGATTTATTAAACTCTTAAATATCAAACCATTTTTGCCTCTGCCTGAATCTTCATTAAATATCTTCCTCTGGAGTTAAGTTTTAAGACACTTGTCTTCCTTTTTTCCTATTCTTGGTATCTTTTTAGCACTGTTGAGACTTTTACAAGCATTTTTGTGGTGCAGTGTCAAAAAGGCCTATTAAACTATTATGTAATCTATATTTTGCCTATTCCCCTACTCAGCCACAACGATCCAGCAGTCAAAACCTCTATCAAATTATATATTTTAATTTGCCTGCTGTGTACCATTTTGCCAATTGAATACTGAGTTTCCACTAGGTATGGGAATGCTGTTCTTCTTCTTAATGTATGAGTCCCCAAATTATAAAAAAATCAACAGAATAATATGAAAAAAGATCATATAATATGGCCTTGTAAAATTGTGTTAGAAGACAGGTTTATATTATATGCTTACAAATAAACTATTATCCTATGGTTTTCCACAGATTGCTCGACTCATAAGCCATGAATGTCAAAGTTACAGGGCAGTAATAATCCACTTCTGCTATACATCTACTCTCATGAATATTTTCTATGTTTACAATTCTCCAGTCATAACAGAATTCATAAACCATTCCCACTCTGCGTAGCTGAAACATCTATGACCATTGGATACATGGTACTTACAGGTGTGTGATTCTTAAATGTACAAGGCAGGAAAAGAAACTATACTCTAAGTCCACAATAAGGAAAGACTTTGTGCCTGGAGTCATACAAGAGCAGCAGGAACCTGGGCAATGTACCAATATACCTTAATGCGCACAGCATTCCTAAGTAATGCATCAACACATAGAACCAAGCATCAAGCACCCAGACAGAGGAAAAAACACTGTACCGTACACTGCATGAGCTATCTATAGTACATTTGAGGGCACACAGCATGAGGTCATTGTGCACACCCAACTCAGAACCCTATACACAGCAGCTCTTGGTGCACCACACTACTAGTGCACATTCCAAGGCACACACCATGAGATCATTAGGCACACACCTACTCACAACTCCTATACTCATCAGCTATTGGCGCACCAAAGTACTAGTGCACATTGCAAGAGACACAGCATGAGTTCATTGCATACACATCTATTCAAGGCTGCCAGACTCAACAGTTATTTGTGCACCATGTAACAATACTAATTCTGGAGCACATAGCTTGAGGTCACATTGTACACACATACTCAGAGATTTCAGACAATACAGTGACTGTAGCACCAAGTAGCAATATTCATCCCAGGGCACATGGATTTCTTACAAGTACAACCTCCAAGATTTAGTAGGCACTGGCCTACTAAGAATTGGTCTTTTCCAGCTCCTTCCAGATCCTCTCAAGCCACACCCAGACACACCAAAAGCAATAGGTTTCAGTCCCAGGGGGCTATCAGAACTAAGCAATGGGGGGCCTCCACTTCCAAATCTGGAAATAACAAGACACCCCCTATGGTAAACAGTCTCAATGACTCTCTTTTAAAATTACCAAGCACTTACCTTTTAGCAGCCCCTTTGGAAGCAAAGATTGCTCTTCATGCAAAGAACTGGGAACTTATAACCCAGGGCAAATGGGTTTTAAATATAGTGTCCCAGGGATACAGATTTCATTTCCACACGTTGCCAACATCAAATGGGTGGGAAGACCTGCCCCCAAATCAATGGGCAGAGGCTCAAAAACAAGTACTTTCCCTCTTAAACACGAGGGCTATTCAACCAGTACCAGAAGAGTAAAAGGGACAAGGTTTCTATTCCAGGCTTTCTGGTACCCAGAAAAGACAAATCATGGCATCCATTTCTAGACCTGCCTACTCTAAACACCTTTCTGGACATTCCAAAATTCAAGATGCTGGCTCTTCATCAGTTACTTCTTATGCTAGGCAAAGATGTCTGGTTGGCAACTTTAGATTTAAAAGAAGCATACCTGCACATCCCAATCAGGCAATCTTGCAGAAGATACCTATGCTTCAAAGCAGGCTACTTGCATTATCAGTTCTCTGCACTGCCCTTTGGCTTGTCTACTGTGCCCAGGGTATTCACAAAATGCCTGGCTCCAGTTATTGCATTTTGCAGGCAAAGAAATATTCAAATATATCCATACCTGGATGACTGTCTAATTCAGGCAGGAAACCAGGACATACTTCTAAATCATCTGGCGTTTGTAAAAAAGATTCTAACTTGTCTGGGGTACACCATAAACAAAAATAAATCACAACTGGTTCCCTCTCAACAGATTACATTCCTGGATGCAAGCTTGGATACAACTGCCCAGATGGCTTTCCTCATGCCAGAGAGGCAAATTCATTTGGTAACTTACTTCAAACAAGTGGCCACAAAAACCCTGCTATCTGAAAGACAAATAATGCAAGCCTTGGGGTTCATGGCCTCCTGCATTCTTCTAATTCCATATGCAAAACTGCATATGAAGAAACTACAGTGGTACTTAAAAGGTCTATGGAGTCAACATTGTCACAGCCTGGAAACAATGATTCCTATCATACCTTGCCTACTCCTGGAATTCCTATGGTGGGCAGAGGCCTGCCACCAAAACAAGGGACTGCCATTCCCACTACCCCCTGCTACCCTAACCCTGACCACAGATGCATCAGACTATGCATGGGGGGCTCACCTGACAGGGAAGTGCATTCAGGGCAAATGGAACCCAAATCAAATGCACCTACATATCAATCAAAAAGAAATGTTAGCTGTACAGAATGCTCTGACAGCCTTCAAGGACTACATTCATCCAGGACAACTAATGGTAAAGATGGACAACACCACGGTTATGTGGTACATAAACAAGTGGGGGGGGGGGTACACATTCGTACCCCCTATGCAGACTAGCCATGGCATTGTGGAACACAGCCTTGAGCTACCAAGTGTACCTATATGCTCAATTCCTGCCAGGAAAATTGAATACACTGGCAGATGGACTAAGCAGAAATCTCATGGACCAACACGAGTGGAAACTGGGACCATGGATTTTCAACATGTTGACAAGCAAATGGGGGAGACCAGACATAGATCTATTTGCCTCCCCCCAGAACTACCAATTGGACAAGTTTTGCACAAGGACTCCCCATAAAGAATCCAGGAAAGTGGATGCTTTGTCCTTCAGATGGAAAAACCTATCAGTATACGCCTTTCCCCCTCTGCCTCTGCTCTCCAATGTTCTGCTAAGGGTCAAACAGGACAAACCAAGAATTATTTTGATTGCTCCAGACTGGCCACGCCAACATTGGTACCCACTCCTGCGCAGTGTGTCGCAAATATCTCCATGGCACCTGCCTCAGACCCCTTCCTTGCTGTCTCAGCAGGAGAACCAAATTCTGCACCCTCAGCTTCCAACATTGGACCTTGCAGCCTGGCTAATCATTTAAACTCATCCTTATCATCTCTGAACAAACCTGTGATGGATGTCATCTTGGAGGTGAGAAGACCTAGTACTAGAAAATCTTATGCTGACAAATGGAAAAGATTCTGTTCCTGGAACCAATCTTTAGGGATGAGCACAGCAACGCCCAATTTACCTCAGATTTTGCAATACTTAACTGAGGTGTTTCACAACGGCCTGCCTTTTTCCTCTATTAAAATCCATGCTTCAGCTATTTCAGCTCACTATGACACAGAACCACCCCTCTTCTCTCATCCCCTGCTCAAGCAGTATCTCAGAGGGGCAAAGAACCTGAGACCATCCAGGAGAGCTCCTACCCCTGCCTGCGACCTTAACTTTGTTTTGGAGAAGCTCACCCTACCTCCTTTCGAGCCAGCTGCTACTGCAGACTTAAAATTTATTTCTTGGAAAACAGCCTTCCTTTTAGCAATCACTTCAGCTAAAAGGATATCTGAATTACAGGCCCTTATGGCAGTGGAGCCTTTCATCATCTTTCATGCGGGCAAGGTATCTCTGAGGACCAATCCATCCTTCATGCCCAAGGTGGTATCCAGTGTGGCTCTTAATCAGTCCATTCATTTGCCAACCTTCTTTCCCAATCCACAGAACAAAGGGGAATGGATTGTGCATTCCTTGGATGTGCACAGACAACTTAGATTCTACTTGGACAGGACTAAATCTCGAAGAAAATCTGAACAATTGCTGGTAGCATTTGCAGCTGGGGCAGAGGGGAAGGCTATTTCAAAACAAACCATTTCTAAATGGATAAGTCATTGCATTCATTTCTGCTATAAGCATCATGGAAAACCTATCCCCCAGGGGATCAGATCTCACTCCACCAGGGCTGCATCTACTTCTGCTGCTTTTCTCAGAGGTGTTCCTACCAGGGATATTCTAGAAGTTGCTACCTGGAGTTCTGTGTATACTTTCACCAAGCATTATCATTTACCAATTTTCTCTAAATCCAGAGCTGGTTTTGCCACTGCTGTCTTTCAGGGCCTTATAGCTGGCCCTAATACTGTGTAAACTCCTCCTCCCAACCATAGCTTTGGGAATCTACCCAAATGTAATAACTGCTACAGTGAAACATGAACATAGTACAGTTGTGTACACTTACCATAAAGGTAGATGTTCAAGTGTATTCACTGTTGCAGTCCTGGTTACCCTCCCTCCAGCCCCCTACTTTTCTCTGACTATGCCTCTACTTTCTTTTACTATGCTTAAAAGACTTTTTGGTGTATTTGCTTTTGGTTGGAGGTATATTTTTGTGTTTTTAATTTTATTTGCTCCCCATTAGGGGGGCACCTGACATCCGGGGCAAGAAAAACTGATGTAATGGCATCGGATGCATGTTTTATACCCCTGACGACCTGACGTCATGGAAGAAGGGACAGCAACCAATGCAGGACCCAAGACTTTGTTAATCAGGCCAACTGAGGGCTACCTGCAAGCAAGTAACCCAAATGTAATGATTGCAACAGTGAATACACTCGAACATCTACATTTATGGTAAGTGTACACAACTGTACTTTCTCCACTGACGGTCCTGCTGTATTGTCTATACTTGTCTCTGTACTCTAAAGGCACTGTTGTTCATGCTCCATTAGCCAGGTATATACAGATTATACCATGCAGGTCCATTTTTTGCTTACCTATCATATATCGTTTATCGACTCTCTTTGTGTGCTCCAGTCCAATGTCCTGAGTACCATGCCGATAAATAGTGCTCATTGTTAACATTATTATTTAAGGACTTAGAGATAAGACTATTTCCATTCTAAATTCCATGAGTTTTTACTTTTACAACATTTTAAGTTATTTAATTGCTACATCCCTAGTAAAATAAAATGTATTAATTCTATGAAGTATCTGTCTTCCTTATGTGATCTATACCTGTGACATTAGACAATAAAGAAAATGATTATCAATAATTCTGAGTTATCCACATCTTATGCATCATCATTCTGACCCTAACCTGTTACATGCACAGTATCAAGATTTATTATAGTTTTCTTTTTATAGTAACAAAGGTATAAAAAGTGCTGTCATCCATGGTAAGAAAGACTTGCATTTCCTTACACATGTGCATAATACCAGTGTGCTGTATGTTTATTCTTTTAATCATATTCATACCTAAGGTCTTTCTCTCCCCAAAGGAGGCATCCAACTAATTGTTCTGAGTTTGCCCTTGAATCTACTTCTTTTAATTGGGAAAACAAGCTTCGTTTTACAGTATCTGTAATTATTATAGTAAATCCCTTTACAGTTATTCAGTTCTTTGACTGTTATGTTAGTAGGCCACCTGTCGGGTTATAACTTTCTATGTTATTTCTAGAAATTTGCTTTCTATTGCTCTCAGAACTGCTATATCCACTCTTATTGTTCTTATTTATAAATGAAAAAAATGTGTCAGCTACCTTAACATACTCATATAGTTTATTTTAAATGCATGAATTGTAATTTGTCTTCATATATAATCTATCATCTTTGCATATTTTCTTAAAATATATGGTCACATCTCTGTCTCCAGATTCTAAATTGGGCATAAAACATTTTTCTTTACTTCTGTACCATCACATTTTTCTCTTCCTCGTGTTATACTTTCTCACTCTGATTAGGTAACTATCACTTGTTATTTTAGATGCATATTATCTAGAGAAATCAGATGATTTGTAAGAATTATTCTCAAGTGCCTGTCTTAATTTGTCTCTGTTAATTTAGTAGTACTTGTTTAACAGTGTCTGCTTTATTTGTTTATTTATTTATACATCCATTTATCAGTTTAATGTATTTGTTATAAAAATCGTACATGCCTCCATATAAAGTCAATGCAAACAGGATTCTTCACCTAATGGCTGCAGAGTAGTGTTATGTTTCTTAGTAATTTTATGGCATGTTCATCTCTCTCCATCATTTCCAATATACTCACTTTCTTGAACACCACAGTTATACTAAACCATTTTTATTAAAGTTTTCATTATGAGCAGGAGGTCTACACTCCTCACTATGAGATAAATAAGTCCTAGTTTCTGAGGTTATCCACAGCACTTACTTGCCTCAATAAAATATGCTATTAATCTTCAAATAACCCTTATATGATGTTGTGAGCAAACATATATACTGCCCTTGAACTTTCTAAGTTATGAATCCTGCTATATTAATATCTGTTTTATGTTTTTATAAACTAAGAATTATATGACAGCTGCAATATAAAGGCGTTGGTGTCTGTCAGTGTTTTAACACATCTAACTTGGTTGTCTGGGTAAGAGCTTTGTTACAAGGCATTATCCTTTTAATTCCTATATTTTTTCTGTATGGGCACTGCCATACTTGCAGGACAGGTAGTCTTCATATATGACCATATATGACTACCTTTTTTCATCAGGTCTACAAACATCAGTAATTTAAGAAACTCCCAACTCTCTTCATTACTGTTAAAATCCTTGTTGTCACAGTAATGTTGCACCAGCAAGATGTACATCCAAACCCCCCATCCCCTTATTCTATTGCTGTCAGATCCCTCATAGCATATCTCCCCCTACATACATGTTTTTATAGCCTGCTACCATGTCTCGGTTTGTAAGTATGTTAGGTTTTGGGAATGACAGATACTGTTGTTTTCATCAGAAAAATGTGCACACAACACCCAGCCTTTTATATACCCTCCCCAATTAATCAATCAGAACTTTAATGAGAATCAATTAAAAGCAAAAAACCATATTAGTAATAAAACCCCCTTCAACACTGTTACAATTAATTACCATAACCAAGTTTCATGTACAGACTTAAAATTCCTTGTTAAAAATAACATTAAAACAATCTTAAAACTGCATAAAAAATATATATAAAAATTAAATTCTGCACAGTAACAAATTAGTTCAGTTAGCCTAAAATGTGGTCCATTTTCAAAATACTGGATATACTGGATACTGAGAGGCATTAAAATACAATTGCCATCTCAGTTCCAGTACATCCAAATGAACATCCAGTATACATCCCTGCTCATCTTTGACCAATTGCTGAACTACCAAAATTTTAAATTGATGGCTCTGATGTTCTTTTACATGCCTGTACAGGGCACTGGTGATTCTTCAATGCCTAATGTCACCAAGGTGCTCACCGATCCTAACTTTGAATTTCCTAGATGTTTTACCTGTATAAAATAAAGGACAATTTTCACATTTAGCCATGTAAATGACATTACAGCTGTTACAATTGTAGTGCCCATGGATGTTAATAATCCTCCCATTAACTCTGAACTTTTCCTTTGTCTCAGGTATAAAGGAACAATATACACAAGCATTACACCTGTAATTCCCAATTTTTCTATTAATTTTTCCATCCTTTTTCCTTCATTCCAATATGTTCTTTAGGGATCTGTCCTCTCTAAACACAAACCTAGGGGTCTTCCCAAACTGTGTGCAATATTACCATCAAACTGCAAAATCTCCCAGTTTGCTTTAATAACCTCAATGATGGTGCTAGCCACCCCGTTGTAGGTTATGATCAGGATTGAACTAGGGTTAACTATGTTATCTACCCTTCTATTAGGTCCCATAAATCCATTGCCTATAATGGGCCTGTATATACCTTGCTCACATTTGTTCAATACTTCAACCCTGACCTGATTTAAAAGACTGTCAGGGTACCCCCTTTGTCTAAACATCTTTATAATGAATTCTATTTCCACCAGGAAATCATCATGCAAACTAACAGGGATGTATATTGGATGTTCATTTGGATGTACTGGAACTGAGGTGGCAATTGTATTTTAAAACCTCTCAGTATCCAGGCAGCAATGAAATGATAAGTATATCCAGTATTTTGAAAATGGACCACATTTTAGGCTAACTGAACTAATTTGTTACTGTGCAGAATTTAATGTTTATATATATTTTTTATACAGTTTTTAAGATTGTTTTAATGTTATTTTTAACAAGGAATTTTAAGCCTGTACATGAAACTTGGCTATGGTAGTTAATTGTAACAGTGTTGAAGGGGTTTGTATTACCAATGTGGTTTTTTGCTTTTAATTGAGACTCATTAAAGTTCTGATTGATTAATTGGGGAGGGTATATAAAAGGCTGGGTGTTGTGTGCACATTGTTCTGATGAAGTCTCTTTAGTGGAGAGGAAAGTGCTCAACTCAAATAAAGTGGTTGTCTCATTTGGATTTGTTTTTCTTCCTGCTGGCTCTTGGATTTATTGTTTTTTTTCTCTACCTTTGAGATACTGTTGTTTTTGAAGCTCATCTTAACATTCCACTGTTGTGTAATTGTACAAGCTCCCTCGCTAAATGTATTGTACATTTAAGAATGCTTTAATAAACAATTGCAGCATGTTATACATCTCATATGGTAGTAGGAAAGAAAGAAAAGCCTTTACACATGTGAAATGTGAGTTAATATCTCTGACTTTCTAATTGTTCTCTTGAAAACTGGTCACTAGTTACTCCATATGCCTTCAGTCTCACATCTACAATATATTCTGGTATAGCAATTGTAGATACTAATAATTATGTACAAATTATTGTTGCTGTGTTACAAGCAATCTTTGAATGTTACCATATTGCATTCCTTTAATGTTTTGGTTTACAGGCAGAATTATACAGTTTTAATTTACCCGATAATTGAATAATGCTAGATAGAGTAATGATACTGTAACTTAACTATTAATAGTGTGGTGGGGAGGTGAAACATCTGAGAAGTGGGTACCCTATAATAAGGTAGAACAGGGGACAGAATTGGTGTAATGGTTAAGGTCTTTACCCCAGTGATACAAAGTGTAGGGTTTGATTCTGACCAGTAGTTATTGGCAAGACTTGTAATAGTTTATATACCAATAGTCTAGTATCAGACTATGAAATAGTGAACCTAGGAAAGGAAATAAAAATGAAAATTAGATCACGAGTGTTGAATAAATACTTCTAGAAAGCTGACTCAGAGTCTATAGTGGTTAAAAGAATCTGGTAATGATTTCACCAGTAATTGTTTATCTAATTAGGCATGTGGAAACACAACTAGCATTTAAATATATAAAATAAATTCAGCAGATATAGAGTATGTTTGTCTGGAAAGGGGTAGATTTTACAAAAGTAGCATGGTAAGTCAGCAGATCCTTGAATGATTAGGATTACTTAAATTTAAGTGATATGTAACTGTCCTCAATACAGTCCAAATGGTAAGGGCTTGGCAATGTAAGAAAATAAAATAAAAAAGCAACCACTCTGTAGCCAATAATCCAACAACCCAACCAGAGATGGATGTTTTATTGAAACAACACTCTCCAAGGAAAGATAAAATCCAAAAAAGAAGGTCAAGTGCTTTCGTCATAAGACTTCATCAGAACATTTTTAAATTTCTTAAACACACTTTTATACAAACAGTTGTCATGATTAATCACAAGTAATCAATTCTTAAAGTGGAAATGTCCTACTATGAGCCATTAAAACATTAAAATGAGCATATCCAGTTTAAAAAAAACATGTACCTTTTAAAACAACTGTAAGGGTTAAGGAATGAAAGACAAGTTTAGAGTTTAGAAGCCCTATACCTTAATTCAGGTTTAATACTTATGTAATCATTAATGCCTGGGGCTTCAGTGGCATTCAGTTTGAGCTGCCACCTTGCTTCTACTCTAAGCACTTTGTTGGTCCAATCACCACCCCTAATGTTTTTGCTAACCACTTCTAGAATACCAAAATGGAAAGAATGTACAGGGTTTATACTGATATGTTTGCAAAGTGCATTATTTTCATCCTTCTTTGTAATGCTATACAGGATATAGGATTACCTGTATGTTATATGATGAAACTAAGTATGAATGTGTCTCAAGGAATGAGATAAATATCTCATATAGGAAAATTAAACTTTTACTTGAAGACTCCCTGTACCAAGGGGCCATTAATGAAGAAATTTTTAATTTTCTTAACATCGATTATCCTATTATTCCAATAGCTTTTAGAATTCCAAAGACACATAAAAACTTATTAGATCCCCCGTACAGACTTATTATTTCAGGTCAGAATAGTATAACATATTCTTTGGGAGTATTTGTCGATCGGATGGTCAGGAAAGCCTTGGACCCTATAGACCACATACTTACTGATTCTTGGGATTTCCTAAGGAGGGTTAAGAATGAATATTATGACTCTGATGTCTGTTTTTCCACTGTTGATGTGGTGGATCTGTTTACTTCAATACCACATTTTGAGGGATTGGAACTGTTTCACGATGTTTTAGTCACAAAAACCAGTTTGAGCAACGTAATGGTCAACTTTATAATGGAACTTATGGAGGTGATTTTAAAAAACAACTTTTTCAGCTTTGGTGGAGAATTTTTTAGACAAGTCAAAGGTGTGGCAATAGGTAACAGTTGTACACCCATTTTTGCCAACCTTGTCATGTATCGGTGAGAGATGACCTATGTTTTAGACAACCCCTTTAAGGACTCCTGGTTATTCTATTTAAGGTTTTTAGACAACCTTTTCATACTCTGGAAAAGAGGTGGGATACATGAAAGATTCCTCGATCACCTTAATGGGATCTGTGATTATTTTAAATTCACAGGTATTAGTGGAAATATGCAGATTAACTACTTAGATGTCAACCTGAGTAAATACTTCAATTCTAACAGCTTTCAGTCCTGTGTGTACAGGAAGCCTACTTTTTCCAACGACTATTTAGACTTCACAAGTAGTCATCCTTTATTCGTGAAGAGGAATATTGTAAAAGGCCAAATGGTTAGGGTTGTTAGAATGTGTTCTAATTTCAGGTTGGCAGAAATTGAAACACAATCTTTAATGGACATGTTTATGTCCAGGGGGTATCCCATTGATTTTATTTCCCAAATTAGGGACCAGGTTATCAGTGAATGGGGTCTTAGATTTAAACCACTACTTGGGGTCACAGAGACTAAGATTGACCAAGCCCAGGAGTGTTCAAAAGACTTTACACATTCAATGGTATTAACCCATGGTGAAACTTCTGTCCGAGTTAGAAATATTATCAAAAATAATTGGACCATGTTTAAAGGGAACAAAGAATTATTGACAGTTATAGGTAAGGAACCATCATTTACATATAAGATAAATGGTAACCTTAAAAATGTATTGGAAAATCCTACTTCAGTCAAAAAAGGAAGTACGAAAGGGACAACTAAGTGTGGGGCATGTGACTATTGCAGTTATATTATTGGTACCCCCACGGTAAAACTTGGGTCATTCAACATTGAGATTAATTTTGGAACAGGTACATGCACAACAACTGGGTTGGTTTACCTTGCTTTATGTCAAGATTGTGGTTATTTTTATGTGGGAAAGACAGAAAGGAGATTGAATAGAAGGATTTATGAGCATTTGTATAGCACTACAAGGATGAAAATAATGCACTTTACAAACATATCAGTATAAACCCTGTACATTCTTTCCGTTTTGGTATTTTAGAAGTGGTTAGCAAAAACATTAGGGGTGGTGATTGGACCAACAAAGTGCTTAGAGTAGAAGCAAGGTGGCAGCTCAAACTGAATGCCACTGAAGCCCCAGGCATTAATGATTACATAAGTATTAAACCTGAATTAAGGTATAGGGCTTCTAAACTCTAAACTTGTCTTTCATTCCTTAACCCTTACAGTTGTTTTAAAAGGTACATGTTTTTTTTTTTTAAAACTGGATATGCTAATTTTAATGTTTTAATGGCTCATAGTAGGACATTTCCACTTTAAGAATTGATTACTTGTGATTAATCATGACAACTGTTTGCATAAAAGTGTGTTTAAGAAATTTAAAAATGTTCTGATGAAGTCTTATGACGAAAGCACTTGACCTTCTTTTTTGGATTTTATCTTTCCTTGGAGAGTGTTGTTTCAATAAAACATCCATCTCTGGTTTGGTTGTTGGATTATTGGCTACAGAGTGATTGCTTTTTTATTTTGTTGGTGTTGTATACCACTCTTACACCCGGTTTCAGTTCTTGGTTTATTTTTTGAATG
>NC_056725.1:563717126-563739506 GCF_019279795.1 Protopterus annectens
GACATGTGTCTGGAGCTTTTCTCCCTGGGCCTTTGCTAAAAACAGGCTCTGTCCTAACTGGACTTTCCTGGTCAACAAATGTTAAATAAATAAATAAAAATACAATTAATATAAACTTCCCCAGAGTTGCACTATTTCTGGACAAGACAAATTCAATGAAATTACATTTCATCTCAATAATAAAACTGCACAATACATTAAAGACATTCAGTATAATGATAGAAAACAATAATTTGTGTTAGCATAGGTAAATCCCTGACTCTGACCAATATGTTTTCAGTTTGATTAGTGGATTGGGCACTTCTTGGACTGGCTGTTGAGGTGGAGAGGAAGGACCAGTGTTTATCTGCTTGCCTATACTTGGGAGAGGGGAGGGATGATGTGCTAGGAAAGTTGGCTGATTCATGCTACCTGGTGGAGACTGGCATAACAAGGGAAAGTGAGAAATCAGAAAACTCATGGGGCAGGCTTGGGAGATGTCACCAACTTAGCTGGGTGTGGCAAAACTCCTAGTTCCTGCTTTATAACATACAGTGGTTTACAGGAAAGCTGTCATGTCAGTAATGGGGTATCTACCAATACACACTTCCCATCTGCAGAGCTATTTACAATATGATCACTTTAAACAGCTGGTTCATACCTGGACATTATACTTTGAGCAGCTCTTGCAAGCTGTAAAAGCACATTTGTCTGGAGAATCAGAATCCCTCACAGTAAAGAAGGGCACTATGTCATATCCCACAGTGGTGATGGGCACTGTGGTACGATGTGGCTGTGGTAGGATGTGATGTCAGTGGTGACTCAGCCTAAGAATAAATAATGCAGCTGAATAAAGATGGTGGACATAAGATGGAAGAGTCAGTGAGATCTGTAATTGCAAATAAAAGTCAGAAGATACAGATTTCTGTGTTGCTCTTTATACATTTACTTTCCACAGCCCTTGAAAACATGTTTCATACTTTAAAATATAAGAATATTTATAACACAGTTATGACAATGTTTCTTCTTTTTTGTAATAGTTTCTTTTTCACACTTCATATTCCTCATTATCTCCATGCTCTTAGAATATAAATATGACATCCCACATGCAAGCGTCATCATTTTTCCATTACAATTCATCATCATCTCCCTTTTTCCTTTTTGTTATAACTCTGAGGGCACATACACAAACTAAGAATACAATCAGCGTTGTCTCGAACACATTTTCTTCCATCAGCGTATATTTAATCAAGAAAGAGTTCTTAAGTTTTAACCTTTCTGAAAAACTTTCCTTCTTCCTTGCTATTTTCTTCTTGACTCTGTGTAACCTTTTGTATCTCAGATCTCAATGCAAGCCAATATATAATGCACTCTTCCTAATGTTTTTCCCAATGTTTTTATGTCATCTTACTATAGTTTCTTCCCTAAATCAATTAAATAAAATGTTGCTGGGTTTATTTATAAACTGTTTTCTTATATCTAAGATATACTGCTTTATTCGTGTGCCTTCAAAGAGCACTCCTAGAATTTTTTCTTCACTATCTGTGGTAAGACACAAATGGATTCGAAGAACCTTGGGTTTCAATTCTAGAGTTATTAATTTTGTCTTACAAGTTACTTTTGTTCTTTTTTATGTTGTAGCTTTTCTCTCTTTCTCTGTATATGTGTGTATATATATATATATATATATATATATATATATATATATATATATATATATATGTTTGTTTGTCTTTTCCCGGTTAGGGGTCACCACAGCGGAACTCCGGTCTGCTACCGATTGGCAGTAGATATTTTTTTTTTTATGGTGCAGAGTTGCCAGCCCGACGCCCAACCTTCAGCGAAGGCACGCCCATTCATGCATGTCTTTCGGAGGCCACTCGACCGCGGGGAGGACATGCAGACTCCACACAAAAGGCACTCCAGCCAAGAATCAAACAGGAGAACCTCTTGCTGTAAGACAACAACGCTACCACTGTACCACCGCAGCTTATATATATATATATATATATATATATAATATATATATATGCGATACATATATATATATATATATATATATATATATATATATATATATATATATATATACATACACACACACACACACACACATACATATATATATATATATATATATATATATATATATATATATATATATATTTATATATATATATATATATATATATATATATATATATATTTGCACATACACATACACACGTATATACGGATGGAAATATGTGGTGTGTTTGCATACATATGTGTTTGGTGGAAATGAAGATTGCAAGGCAGCATGTTTTCTGATTGCATGTGTTCAGTTCATACTCCCACTCATGCTGACTCTGTGGCTGCAGGGTAATAGCTGGCCAAACTGAGACATGTGGCTTTTTCATATGATCCTGTGAATGCCTTAGATGGAGTTTCTGAAGATGAAAGTCAATAAGACTTATACAAGCATGGGAATGTTGAAACATAGGAGGCCTAATATAGCAAGCTAAATTACAAAGTGTACAGAAAGGATCAGCAGATTTAAGGCCCATTTGTAGTAGGCCCTGATCTTTAACATACCAGATGGACCTCTGAATTAAGGTAACACTTTGGCAACAACCTGGAAGGGATCACCTTTTGCCACTTCTGACCATCTGTGAAATGATAGGTGAAGTAGGATGGCAAAGCGGCCTCCTTAACAGAGGCTAAAGCTCAGGGTCCATATTGATTGCTTCCGACAGGTCTCAAGAATCTGGCAATTGTGCCCTTTCAAATCCCCTGACCTCTGACGTTTCAGCACATCACTGACTATCAGAGAAGTACCTGAAGAATGGAAACAGCACCTTTGGTATCCGTGTACAATAATAAAGGATAGTAGGAAAAAAATCTAGCTAAATAAATGCCGTTTACCTAACAGCATTGGCAGTCATATACATGCAGAAAATCCTTAGAGAAAGACTGCTTGCTCTCCTAGAGGACAGCTGCTGCATATAACAGTATATGAATACGTTTCATATTTCTTCAGCAGACTTACAGCAAAAAGGAAATACTGAGTCATGTGAGCAATTAAGCAGATGTTTGTGTGCATCTTTATTTGATTATTTTAGCTATGTATCTTCCAGAATACAGTACACAGATATGCAACTGTGTCAAAATGAATCATGTTTTTACACTTTAAGCTGCTTTATGGGAATCGCATTGAATTTGTTTAACTTTTAGAATTTCATTGCTATTATATGTTTTCTATTGGGGTTTCTACCACTTGGTTTTATAAGAGTAGAAGGTTAACAGTAATATTCAGCAAGCCATCTGCTGCCTTACTCACCTACTGACCTAATTTTATAGGTTCATAGGTTGGTACTAGGCTATCGGCCCTAGGGCCTATACAAGCCTAGCCATAACAATTCCCTGGATATTTCTTCTCACAATATTTGCTTCTCTGGACCCCTGTCTAGCAGGGTGACTGACATGATCCCTGGGGTGAATTTCCTATCTCCCATCCAATCATCAAGGTTCCTTTTGAAGAGGGCCAAAGAGGTGCTCTGCTTGACATGTATGGGCAGTCTATTCCAGAGTATGGGGAGTCCTTGGGTCAGGAACCTATCCCTCCAGCATGTTTTGTTCATTGTGATGACAAGGTTTAGATACCTGGAGTGTGTGGCTCTGAGGGATTGGGATTTCTTTAAGTGTAGCATGTCCAACAACTCAGGGTTTGACATGGCCTTGTATGTTAATCAGAGATTGCCTCTGAGTAGACGATATGCCACAGAGTATAGCTGGAGTTTTTTAGATGGTCAGCATATGGCATCTGCTTTAGGCCTGTGATCCTTTCCAGCTGTTGCAGATGTCTTGTGAGGTACATACCAAACAGGGCATTAAAATGAAATCACCCAGTATTAGGGTGTTTGGTTGTATCTTAATATTTTCCAGTATGTTTAGAAAAGTGTAGTGAGAATCTTGGGGCATGGTGGGGGATCTGTAACAAGCTACAATTTGGATTGCAGTCTTACCTAGTGTTAGTTGCACCTGGAGAATTTCAGATGCATTGTGTTGGACAACTAGCCTGGAGCTGTGAATATCCTTGGTGAATATGTACACTCCTCCACCGTTAGTGTTTCGGTCTTGGTTTTGTGGCTGAAAAGTGTGGTAAGAGTTGTAACCTGGTATTGCAGGGGTGCTCTCTGTAGCCTTGATCCAAGTCTCAGTTACTGCACAGATATCAATGTTCTCCATTTTTAGGAGTGCCTCGAGAGAGTGCATTTTGAGGTTTAGACTTCTAGCATTGAGTAGCATTACCTTCAGATTTTGTATGCTTGTATCTGTTACGGTGGTGGTTTTGTCCTTTGAACCTTGCCTAAAAAAGGCACTATAGGGGTCGCAAGAGCTTTAGCCAGTAACCTGAATCCCAGGGGTGACAGGTGCAGACCATCTCTGGCAAAGCATTGTGGTTTGTTGATCATGTCTTCCCAGGCAGACAGATACTGGATCCCCTTTGAATGACACCAGAAGCTTAGCCAATTGTTGAAGTCAATCATTTTGTCCTTATACTGTGGTATCATTCTGGGCGAAGGCAGGATGCTACTCAGGGCTAGGGTCATACCTGCCTGGGCCACATGATCTGAGAGCTCTTCCATGTCTCTTTTCATGTAGTCCAGGGAGGTACGTCTCAAGTCATTCACTCCAGCATGGGCAATGACAGAGTCATATTTGTACTTGTTGTGGAGTGACTTGAGTGCATGCATTATGTAGCGGATCCTGGCACCCAACAGGCAGCTGACTGTAATTTTCTCTTTGTTCAGCCTGGTGAGTGGGGCATCAGTGTGCTTGACTATAGAGTCACCTATGACTAAAGTGTTAGGTACATTGTCTTGCCTTAGGGGCTGTTGTTGGGTGGCACACTGGTGTTGTGTCACTTTGGTTGTGACTGGTGTTTATTTGCATTTCAGCTTCGGAGGTCCTCGTTGCTTGGGCAGGTTAATATTAAGGGCCTCCACATATGTGGGTTTAGTGTTGCTATGTGTGGGTGTTGATGGTGTGGGTTTTGAAGGGCTATGAGTTGCTTGAGGTGTAGTGTAGGTGTTAACCTTCTACTCTTGACTGTCTAGCACAATCTTAGTCGGAGAGAGCTTTGCTTCCAGTTTGGCTATGTAAGTGCATCTCTCGCAGGTTGCAGTGTCGGGTGGTAGGAGGAAAGGGTTGTTTGTGTACATGAGGCAGTTGTTGCATTGCCCCAGTATGCCCAGATTCACCAGGTGGACAGGAGAAATCACCGGAAGCTGACCCTTGGACATGCCTGTTTAGGTGCCTTTTTTGTAAAGTATAAGAGCTGTTTTCCCTTACCTTTGCAAGGTACTTTGCAATTATAGGCTGTTTAGTGCCTACAATTAATTTCTCCTTATTGACAAGGAGAGTTGAGTGCTTGTATCAGTTTCAGGCTTCCTAGTGCTTTCCAGCAGGTTCTAGAGCAAGTGCTAGTCACAGGTTCAGATTTTAGTGCTACTACTGAGAAACCAGCTAGTTCTAAGAGAAAATTTGAAGAGCAGACTTTCTGGCACCTGGAATAGTTTAACTGTAGCCTCGCAGTGCTGCATGATGTGAAAAATGTGCAAACACATGTGTTTTTAAGCCAGAAAGTTGAAAGAGATAAAAATTAGCCCAAAAAGGCTAATAAAATTACAATTTCAGAGGTGGAAACCACTCCTCTAGTGTTAGACAGACAGTACAATGCTCACCACTCCCATTGGTAAGCAGTAGGACTTCCCTCTACCACAGCAAGGTCTGGCTAGCTCTGAACACAGAAAATAAAGTCCTGAGACAAGCAAAGCCTGGGATCTGGACTGGCTAGGAAAGGTGGGAAATGAGCAAGCAAGATAGTATTTTTTTTGTTTGTTAAAACAGGCTAAACAATGCAATAATACAGTAAATAAACACAGAAAAGGCTACCACACTTGAATGTGTAGTCCTAAACAGTAAATGCAATTAAACTCTACAAAATTAGCAATTTAAAATGTTTTAAATGAAGCAAGGCAAGTGCACAACTGAAAAAATGATTTAAGAAGCAATAATACAGCAGAATAAGTAGCTAGTCTACATATACATAAAAGCAGCTAAAACACACAAGCAATTCAGATGCAGTGCATCCTAGAGCACTTGAGTTGTAGCAATATTAAGGCAATTACAGTTATAATAATTTTCTCTGTCTCTTGCTTTTTTTTTTACTTTTTCATAAAAAGCATTTATTTTTTGGACTGCAACCTCAGTAATCTAATTCACAGAATATTCGTCTTGTTTCTGTACACTGTTGAACCACTAAAACATTTTCAATGCATTTCTTCAATTTTTTGGCTTGGGATGACAAAACTACAACCACAAATGTCTCCGAGTCTGCAGGACAAACAGTCTGAAAACTCGAAAGTGTAGATTCAACATTTTGAGCTGTATTTCACCAAGAGTAGACTTCTGGAAAAGTAAATATGAAAATAATACAGTGTGGCATTATCTTTAATGTTGAAGGCAAGGATGCCAGCAAGGTATGTAACACTTTTTTAGAAAGGAGTAGAAATAAATCATTATTGCATTAAACCTAAATTCCAGGCATACTATGTGACAAAGAGGAAATGACCATTTGTGAGACTTTTTTTTTCTTTACCAGAAGTGAAGATATTCAGGACAGAGTACATGGTTGAAGTCTGATGAGCCAGCAAATTAATTTGTTACAGACAGACTTGTGTTTGGAATCAGAAATTATCAGATAACAGGTAAACTACTAAAGGAAACAAATCTGACACTGGAAAAGCCCATTGATGTATTTAGAGTGAGTGAACTATCTAAAGTGTGAACTACATGATTGTGGAGTTGCAAGACTGTATACTATCGTCTCTAGGTAAAAAAAACTAAATCTGTGAAGAAGAATGAAAGAAAATGCAAATTGCAGAATAACACACAGCAACCAAAATGGCAACTGGTAAAACACAAGCCATCAGAAGACACACTCAGTGTAAGCGCTGTGGCATTCGTTACTCCAACACTAGCTCACACATTCTATGACTTGATATTACCTGAAACTCTCTGTTTTGATGCTAATAGACAATGTCTAGTTGCAGTGTTCTTGCAGGAGGATAAAACTATAGCTTAAACATCCAGAGAACTTGCTTAGCCAGTTAAAGCAGAAAGATGCACAAAGGGAAAGTAAAACTGAGACTAATAATATTAACAGTGATTAAAGGGCAACCATTGCAAATGTTAAGACCCACTAAAGTGAGTCCTGAAACATGAAGACGGAATGGCCAAAAAAACGGACTTACATATATTAAGTCCAAGATGAAATGTTCTCATAATATTCCCTTTTCTCTGAGGTATAGTGATCTCTGAGTTGATATATATATATAAGTTTGGAGGGTGTGGGGGGGCTTGATCCCCTGCAAAAAAGAGTTTAAAGGAGAAGAGCAATCTTTAAGATTTGCTCTTCTACTGTAGTTTCGGTCTCTTTCTGGGTTGTCGGTACTCGGCATTTTGAGTGCTGACATTTCAACGGGAAGCAATTAAAGTGGTATTTTAACTGAGACAGCAACTTGAGGAAAGACATCCATCTTAAGATTTCTAAAGGTATGTGAGAAAAGTGGGAAGAAATGAAATGTAAAAAACTAAGGAAAAGAAAAACAGTTATAAAAGCACAGACTATACATTTGAAGAATATACCATATTACCAGACCACTAGTCTAACTTTACATTAAATGTATGTAATGATAAACTCTGCCTAACACAAAATGGAAGTTTATTCCAAAATCTAAGAACTGTGTTATAAATATGCTACTTTTAGTATTTTTTAAAGTTGTACTCTAAATCTAATTTCATTATTCCTCCAAATTTTATCAGTAATTGAATTGTCTATATTTAATAGAATTTGTAATTCAAGATCATGCAGTGATTTATAAGTTAAACATAACCAATCCTAAAATTATCTATAATAAACAGTATATAATTGTAATGTTTCTAACCGGTAATAATAAGAACGTTTTGAAATACCTCTGGTAAATATTCTTTAAGCACTTCTAACAACTTCAACTTACTATGAGTGTAAGCACAGAATAAGGAGAACTATTCCATGGGTTACCAGATCTTTCCATGTTTTTAGTAATATAACTAATAAATAACTGCTTTAATATACATAAGGCCATATCAGATTTATTCCTAAAAAGCAATGCTAATATTCACAAAGCTTTATTTTTAGCAACATGTGCATAATCAGTAAGTGCTAATATATCTAATATAAGATTTTCCAAGTCATTGTATTTGTTAATACCTTTAACTTTGTAGTTCCATAAATTAAAGATATTCTTTGCTAACTGGACTGCAAAACTTAACCCACTCCTACCAGTGATGACTGTCAGCCCATGACTGTTCAAATACAAAGTAAGTTGATTCAGATAGCCATTAAATAGAAAATAATCAGCATGCGGTGTTAAATGTGCCCCAATCTTTATATTGTCCACGTTTGGAAGTCAAATCATGCTTAACTAGAAGAAAGATAGCAAACACAAAATTAAAAAGAAAAGGTCCAAGAAGCAACAGCTGTCGTGCACCTTTATGTATATCAAACCAATTTAATTATTCAAAATATATTAACACCCCTTTGCTCATTTCTACTGAGACAGTCATTTGTGCAATGTACTATAAAAGGATAAATATCTAATTTGTTCATAGTGATGATTATTTCATTATAAGGGGCACCGCCAAAGCCCTTAGTCAAATCGGCCTAAACAATGCCAAACTTAATATCTTTATAAATAGTCGTGCTATCAAACTCATAAAATTAAATTAGGTTAGTTAAAGTATATCTCATTTTAGTAAACTCATGCTGATACATTGTTAACAGAGCCTAAACATTCTTGTTTTTCAAATAAAGTTAACAAACATCAGCAACCACTGAGCAAAAAAACAGCATAATACAACCCAAGGGTGATCCACAAGTTTAATTGTAACAAATTCTCTTCCTCTGACATCTCGGCCGTAGCCTTCAAGGAGTAAAGAACCATAGAAACACACACATTTTATATACTAACAGACAATAATTGAATAATTAATTAATTATTCACTTAAAAGATTTTTTATCAAACTAATACAATAAAACAATAAAATAATTAAATTAATACTCTCCAATTCATTTCTTCATTTAACCCATGCGGGTATAAAGTGCCAAACTTTAAAATATAAATAGCCTCTTTAAACAATAACTGTTTTTTTAAGATTATTAGCATCAAAATGAGAAACATTTACTTTTTTTATTCTAATTTTTCTCAAAGGACAATGCCACACCTCTTTAGTAATCAATAAAAACTAGTATCCTCTTTCTTGGTAGAGCTGACTGTACAGAATTCAGATTGGTACCTAATATTGTAGAAAATATGAAGCCAAAATGTTCACTGTTTCCTTGCTGTCACTAGTAATATGAATGTCCAGTCCTATACACAAAAAATTACCCATCTTTTAATTCACATTAAAAAAAATGTCTGGAATCAGATACCAAAGATGGGTTTTCCTTGTAAATATACTTTGCTTAACTAATCCCAGTTTTAAGGTTTATAAATGTAGCATTATAAGTCTGTCTTTCTGACTGGGTTTTACTTTTTTTTGTTTATAAATCTTGCACCTTGTCCATTTGCATTTGAGCAACTTATAACTATTACACCACCATGGAGGTAAAACATGGCTACTCTATCTATTTTGATATTTTAAGCTTATCCAATGTATCAGAACATAAAGTTTCAAATTCTTCCAAGTTATTGTAAGCATTTGATTTTATATTACCAATATTAAGTTTAGTAAGTTCCTCGACAAAATATTCTCCCCTAATCTTAACAAAATCATATCTTATTGAGTGGTGCATGACTTATCACTGCATGCATTTTATCCTGTGTTGAAATGGTGGTGCTTTCTGTCGCTGGTACAATTCGTCAAATTATGCAGCAGTCAAATTCATTATATTGACTATTGCATAATTCAAATGCTTGTGCCCTTTTTTGAGTTTGTGGGACCCTAGAGTTAATATATTTAATTTCTTGAGTGTGTGAACAGAGCCCCATATTGAAGAGTATGAGATAAAAATCTTTTTTTTCTTTTTTGTTTTCTTTTACTTTTCATAATCTCAAATGTAACCTATTGGTTTACATTGGTAATTACTTTATTGTGATGATTTTAGTGGTGATTAATGGTAATCACTGGTGAGTTTTTTCAATGTTTTGTGTTTTAATCAAACTTACTAGCGCTTATTCATTATAAAATATTATAATAGGGGCCTTAGGTACATTTTTATCTGCAGAAATCATAAAATTAATAGCATTATGATCAGAGTTACCCAAAGGTTCCAGAGAAGATAATTGACAAATTCTACTAGGTATATTTGTAAACACAAATGTAAAATGTTATCATGAATTCAGTCAAAACACACACACACACACACACACACACACACACACACACACACACACACACACACACACACACACACATACTCTCTCTCTCTCTCTCTCTCACACACAACTTCCAGAACTACATCTCTGCTGATGTTCCCTAACCTTACCTATTTGTTTATTTCTCCATGTCTTTTAGGTTTTTAATACCATGATGGGGATGGACCTCATTCCTTAGTCAAGGTATAATTAAAGTTCATGAAATTAGTATTGTTTCATTCTTTGATGTCAGCCAAAAGTGCTCTTCGCAGTACCTACAATGTGCCCAGTAATGACTCCTTCTGCAATTCATATGGAGTTATGTGTATCAGTAACAGTACTACTTTTGTCTTCTTTTCATGGACTACTATATCTGGTTTTCTTGCATCTATTTTTGAACTGTTGGTAATGGATGATTCCATGTAATATAAACTTCATCATTTTCTTTGATGCTTTGTGGCTCATATTTTCAGTGTGTTTCAACTACTTCAATATTATGTTTGCACAATCCTCAATGTAACAATCTTGTTACATTATTATGCCTTTCAGATCTTCTGCCATTAGTATATCACAACCAGCAACAAGATATGCAACTGTTTCCAATTCTGTTTTACAAAACCTATATTTGTCTGTTTCTCCCACATGATTAATGCACTTTGTAAGCCAATGTATTCGTAGTCCACTATCTTGAGCCGCCAATATTAACTTTTCATTTTTTGGTTTAAATTCACCTCTCCTTAACCATTCCTGCATTTGATCCTTATCAACACGAGGCTGTTCCAAGAATTTCCTACACTTGCAACTATATTTATGCATTTTTCACATTTCTTGCCTTCTCATCTGATCCTTCACCTTATATTCTTTCTTTTGTTTTTTGGCACATTCAGTTGCTACCTAATTTTTATCAGTTTCTGGTTTGGTTTCCATTCCCACTTGAAGTCGATATGTTTCTACTAAACTAAGCAGGGAAGTCATCTTAGACTTGTTCTCCTCATGTTTTAAAATGTTCACTATGTTTGGATCTTGTGAGGTCAGCAGATATGCATGCAGTTCTACTATCACAGACCTATGCATGTAAACAATTTTGAGGAGGCCCATACCTCCTTCAGAATGGGGAATATATAGTCTTGGTATACACCGATCTTTATAAATCATTTGATAAGCATGAAGCATCCATCTCATTTTCCTTTCCAAACTATCCAGCACCTTTTGGGGCCAGTCAATAACTCCAAAGCTGTAAGTTAGGACAGGAAAAGCAAACTGGTCTATAGCTTAATCTTTGTTCCTAGATGTCAATGCTGTTTCTAGTATTAATTTAAGCCTTCTAAAATATTCCCTTATTCACACTTGTTCATGTTTTATTGTTGATCCTTCATCACTTCCCAAGTATTTATACACTCCCTCTTGCTCAAGTTCTTTTATATCACATTCCTGTCCCAAACTGATGTTTTCTTGGTGCTGCAGCTTTCCTGCTTTAAATGTTGCTTTTGCACATTTATCAAGACCAAATGGCATTCTTTTATCATCTAAAAAATTTTCACCACTTGTAGTTGTGCATTCATTTCATTATCTGATGAGCTATACAGTTTTAAATCATCAACAAAGAGAAGATGAGAAGTCTTTAATACTGTTGTTTTCTGGGAGCCAAATTGTAGCCATGATGTAATCTGTTAAGTAGACAGCTTGACGGGTTAAGGACAAGACTAAAGAACAGCAGTGACAGCTGTCTTTTATCATGGCTTAACAGTAAAGAGGTTTGCCATGGTTTGATTGTCCCTGTAATGTAATCAATACATTTTAAGCACTCTTTATCAAGGAATGTGAGATAATATCAAATGCTTTTTTGTAGTCTCTCCATGCCATACTTAGATTCTTCCCCTTTTCTACAGTTTTCCATTATAACTTTATTTAACATCAAATGATCCTTTGTTCCATATGACTTTCTTTTATTACCTTTTTGTTCTATTGCCATGATTGAGTTTTCTTCTAAATGACTATAAATTCTGTCGGCATCAATTCCAGTGTATAGTTTATACATCGTTGGAAGGCAAGTTATTGGTCTATAGTTTTTAGGATGGAATGCAGGTTTGCTCTTAAGTAGGAGTATTGTTTTTCCTGTTGTTAACCAGGCTAGTGTCTGTACTGGGTGCACGTGTTCTTACTCATGGTTAATCTTCATGTAAAGATGTTAATACTTTTAACCAGAAGTTAGGTACTGCATCTGGGCCTGGAGTTTTTCAATAGGGAGCTTTTCTTAACTTTGTTTCAATCTCTCTGGCTGTTACTTCATCCCACTGCATATCCTGTACATTTGGACTTCTTAGTCTTTCTTTTACTTCTATCCATTTAGCATCTTTGTTATGTTTCACAGGGTCTTCATAGATATTTCTCCAAAATGTATCATTTCTTCTTTTTCTGGTGGTGTTTCAGTTCCTTTTGCCTTGTTTCCCAATTCTCTATGAAAGTTTTTGGGTCATCAATAAATTGCTTGATTTGTACTTTTCCTTTGGCTGGCAACTTGACACCGTAAAATTCCACTGCCAGTCATGAGCGGACAGGTGATCCGCTGTGGCGACTCCTAACTGGGAAAAGCCGAAAGAAGAAGAAGAAGAAGAAGAAGCTTCTAAGTTTTTCTGCCTGTGCTGATATTTTTAGTTTATTATTTGTGATAGTATGTGATACCTCCCGATCTGGTCTAATACTGTGCATTGCTTTTATCACCTCAATCTTTCTGAGTATTTTTCTTGATCTGTTCTCCTATGCACTCTTCTAACAGTGACAGTTCTTGTCTTAACTGCTTTATAATTTTCTCTATTTGATACTTCCATAATGGCATTCGATTTCTCCCCTTCCTTATCCTTACTGCCCTGTGTTTTTGTAGTAAGGCTTTATCTGTTATTAATTTAGCTACACAGTAATATATCCTGTTTACTTCTGTTATATTGCATGAATTTCTATGGACAGTCCTAATTACTGTGTTCATTTGTTTTATCAAATTTCTAACTTTTGGGTTTTATTGACTTTCTGAAGTCCATTTCTTTCATTGATCTTAATATGTCTACTGCTATTAAATCAAGCAACTCTTCTCTTAGATCATTTTCTTTTACACCAAGGGCATATTTTTTGTTCCCCATTTCCTGTCAGCATTCTACAGATAGTTCCACAGTATCTTCGTGTGTCACATTCTCTTCAGTTTCATCCTGTGTCATCCATTGTTGTCTCATATGGGAACTTACTGGCCTATCACCCCAGAATATTGGCTGCATCAGAGTTGCCACAGTTTCCTGTTCCTGCCCTTGTTGTTCAACTCCAACTGAACGTTTTTATTGGTTTCATGTAGAAGGCCTTAAAGTATCTTCATCCTGCAACTGATCAGATGTTTCCAACTCCCCTGCTTTTGCCTTAATGTGGGGAACAATTGCTCATTGTGCTGTGTCGTTTTCTGAGTTAGATTTTTTATACGAAATCCTTCACTTCACAAGTAATCCATAACCTCAGTTTCTATTTCTTTAACTTCTCCATTACTAATTATCTTTTCTACTTTTCCTCTTAGTTTTTTTATTTGTTTGTCTTGTAAAATTTTCCCTGTCTGGATGACTTTGCCTGTATTTCTCTTCAAATATCTTTGGTGCTGCTCTTTTTGTATTAATTAGTTTTGCTTTCTCCTTTGCTTAAATTTCTTTTTCTTTCCCACGTCCATATTGTTTCTTCTAATGTCTCTTGATCCTCTTCTTTCTCTTTACTTTGGGGACTTCTTGTTCCATCATGCTGTGATGTAGCCTGTGTTAGACTTTCTACACTAAATGCTTCACTTCACAAGTATTCCATAACTTCATCTTCTAGTTTTGTAACATCTGCTTTCCTAATCTTCTGTTCTATGTTCCGTCTTTGTGATCTTATTATTTATTCATTTATTTTTTTGTGAAATTCTTCATATCTGGATGTCTTTGCTTGTATTTCTCACTGAATATCTTTGGGTCTACCTTTTTTGTGTTGATTAATTTGGCTTTCTCCTTTGCATAACTATTTTATCACATCAACGCTCTCTTTCTTTTCCATGTCCATATTTCTTTTTAATAACTTTCAAAAATCTGCAGATTTTGTTCTTTATATTTTCACACTTCCTCAGTTTTTTTCTTTTTCCAAAGTGATCAAGGTTTCTTGGTCTATAAAATGTTTACCATAAGTCTGTTGTATTAATGAACACAAATTTTTATTTGAAGCTACTGACAGTTTTTCTTGAAAAAGTATTTTTCTTTCCTGTAATTTCTCTCTTAATCTTTTTGTAAATCTTCTGCCTGGAAATCGTGGGCTTTTTTCATATTTGTAACAGTACATCATTTCTTTCTTATCCTCAGTAATCCACTCTAAAGTCTTTATGGCTCTTTTCTGAACAATCAGTTTTTGTGGTTTTTGTGGACTGCTGCTTTCTTCTACAACAGGGAGGCCATCCTGCTCCTGGGCCTGGCCTAGCCCTATTGTAGGAATGCTTCCATGTCCTGAAGATTCTACACTGTCATTTTTTCCAGTCCTAGGACCAATCTACCAGGATTGGACACTTTTTTATCCTGGGTCTTGTGCACCCAGCTATCTTTTTTATTTTTTAACCTACTTCTGTCCATGATATGTGTTGTATAAAATACAGTCTATATATCAGTGTCGTCTTGGTGAGATTTTGTGAAAAACAGGGTACACCTCATGAAGGTATTCACCAAGACTTGAGGATGAATTCAGTTTCAACAATGCTACCCTCTTTTGCTTGCTGATTTTATCATCTCTCCATTTGGACCCTTACCTACAACATGGTATCACGCATTGATTATAATGGAGGAATGCAACTTTTTGGCCAAGTTAATTAACATGGCTGACCATACTTATTTACTTGGCTATGTAAATTCCTTTCTGCATGCACTAGTTGCTCCTCCCAGAATGGATTCATTAGCATTTAGCATTGCCATGGAGACACCCCACTACAGTGATTCTACTGAGTACATAAAATCACGAGCTTCTCTCGGTATCAGAAAGGGTTACTGGGAGTGGTTATCTACTTGTTGTAGGGCTCACCATTAGTGATACCCCTTTCTGAATCCCAAGGGTCTTGCATCAGTTGCATTAAAAAAGTCATAGCCCCAAAAATTAATTTCTAACAAATTAGAATTTTTTATCAATCTTGGTTATGCAAAAATAGATATTATATTCATTTGTAACATTCTCTTACTACAAAACCATTATATGCTTACATTCTGGACTGATTAATAAAGTCCTCCATGGCCAAGTTTCAGTTGTCATTTAATCAGAATTGTGAATATGAATGGATGCCTATAAAACTAAATGCTTTCAGCCTTCTGTCTTGCATTATAACAGATTATATTAGTATAAGCAGGGTTGACAAATATAATGTATGATTATTTATGCTTGACTATTTTCCAAACTGCAAATGTTTAAATTGTGGTTTCTGTTTGCACTGCTAACTGCAATACCACTGAAATATATAAAATACATGGAAAATCATAATGAATAAGAAAAAAGTACTATGAAAATATCGAACAACTTTTATACTACATTTTAACTCCTTCTAATTAAAATGCTGCAGTAGTATTCAAATACTTTATCAGTGAATAATTAATCAAATCTAATAGCTACTTCAAATTATACTATATAACAAAACCAACATCTCAAAAATCACAAACGTCTATACTTGATGAAATAATATTCTGACATCATTTCTATATTATCTAACCTCACTTCTGATGTATAGAAAATAAATGCCTACTTGAGACTATAGAATTTAACACCAAAAATAAGAAATTAAATATATAAAATGTTGTTCTTCCATTCCATACTTAATGTCTTCAAAATAGTTATGATCTAATAATGAAATCAGATAAGGACATTTATCATAGTTATATCAATTCACTATTTTAATTTTCTTGCTGATGTCTAATGAAAATAAAAATGAATCAGCTTTACTGTTAATTAAATGAGTCTTTTTGTAAACAGATTTATACGCAACTGTATAAGTTTTGGCTCATGAAATATAGTTTTATTGATTTACATTTTCTTTAAAATAAATTAATAACACATTCTGATAGTGCATTCCTAATGACATTTACTCAAAATTCCAATAGTAGGGAGATCAATTCTCTATCAGTTATTTAATCATGCAATATATGAAATGTCTTTCTGTTCTTTATTGTTGCCATAACTCTACCATATTTGATATTGTGATGTGTAGTAAGCAATTAGTTATCAGATTTGCACAACTGCTTAAATGAAGTTCTAAAAGCAAATTAACAACATAAAAATTCTAAAAACATTATCTGTATTTTTCTTGTTACTATATGTGCCGAATGTATTTTCATATTTAACATAACAGCTATGGCTATATGTCACAATGTCTAGGATCATAGCAATGATCCCTCATATTACAAATAAATAAGTAAACTTTTATTGTAACTGCAAACCTGACTTCTAAAACTCACTGTTACAAATCAAAAGTGTTTCTACAGAGGGCTAAGGCCTCCTACACCCCAATATTGCAGCTTTGAAATCACACCTTTATTGACTACATATAATAAACACTAAGGTTACTGCTCTGCTAAGTAGGAAGAATACATTGAGATATCACATTCACTCATACTCACATTAAAATTTCAATATTCTGACAATTCATTTTGCTCTACTAAATTGTAACATCACTCAACTGCCTTGTTATTGCAGTTAATTATTTCTACTATAATCAGTGAAAGATCCCCTTATCTTATAAAAGAAGTTAAAACAGATCAGCTACCTAGAGCAGTTACAGTATCTTACATAGATGCAGTTATTAATTCATTTATTTATTTATTTGCAGTTTTTTTTTCATCCAGACCCCTGTTTTCCCTTCAAGTTATTCCTCCCTGACAAAGTAAGCCTTTCCACCTTCCATCTGAGGGATCTACTTGCAGGTTATGCACTAACACTCAACAGAAACATGAGCTAGGTGTCAGGAGTCCTACTGTCCTCCATGGGGTTTGGCCTATGTCCCTCCCTCTAGATGCCTAGCACTAGATATGACTGGCTGAGGATAGAGGAAACTATGGCATGTTCCACCCACAGCCCCTAAGGGGTGCGTACTGACCATCTATCCCATCATTATAGCCTGACATCTAGCTTCCCTGAGCACTAGCATCCACCAGCACTAAATTGGAGAGAGATGTCAGCATGAACCCCCCCCCCCCCGAGGACAGGAAAACCCCATCTTCCCTGCAATTTCTATCAAATGCTCAAGCAGCTATTCAAACTTGGGGTGTATGGGTCATAGTCAGGGCTTTATCCCTGTATGCCACTGGAGGACCTGCTTAGAATGTGGTGTATACTACTATGGCAGTATGCAGCCTTAGTTAATGAAGATGAATAAGCTGTTTGAATTTCTTTCATTAATGCTGTCATTTATTAAGATGCCTAGTGGGTATAACAGGCTATATATTAGTCTATAATTGCCTGGTCTTTTCATCAAAAAGCACAGTAAAGAAATAATCATACTTTGCCTTGACTGATGCTGCTGCATTTAAATGTTTTTAATCTTTTTTAGCCACCCTTTGAACAAGAGGTTTTGGGCATGTCTTGTGATTTTGTTTTATTTGATGCATGTTAAGGCTTTTGCATCATATCCACATCTTTGTTAACAAAGATTTCTTTCTACATTTTTACATCAAATCTCCTTTCTTTAGTTTCAATATGTATTCTGCTTGTTGCTATTTGAAATCTATGTCATCCATAATAAGTTCATTCAAAATCAAATCTTCACCTTACCAGGTTTTCCTGTTTTGACATTTCATAGTTGCAAGTCCTTCTTGAGGAACTTCTTTATGTCTAATTGAAGTGTCAAATGTGTTTCTAGTATTATTGTTTTGCCTGATGATCTTTGCACTCAATCTCACATCTCTTCAGTTTCTCAGACATTTTGGTAATGAGCCACTTCATCTGTTCAGAATTTCTTTTTCCTGATTCTGCTTCATTTAAACGGAGGGCATTCTGGGAAACAAAAAAAATAGCTAATATACCAGAGTACTAAATGATATTATATATCATTTGTCAAAACATAGTTTGTTGAATAACTACTTTTATTTTCATTATTTTCCTTTATTACTGGTATTTTATTAAACATAAATAATTTATTATTATTTTGTTTTATAATAAACATGTTGAATTTAAATGTATTTGATATTAAATGTGATATTAAATTTAAATATTAAATAATTTGCTTGTCATTGTTGTAATAAAATAGCATTCAGGTGTCATTTATTTAAATTACTCAGTACCACAATAATAGTCATTTAGGGTATCAAAAATTAAATCCTCATGTAGAGTAGTATGATTAACCGAACCAGCTACTAAACTGGCTCACTGCAAAATAATTGAAATTTAGTATATATATATATATATATATATATATATATATATATATATATAGATATATATATATGGATCTACTTCAGTAGATCGAACAGCAAGTTTGAACCACATATGGCCGAGACCATATATTCGAACTTGTAATAGCTCGAACACTGAAGTAAAAAAAGAAAAAAACAACAAAAAACAAAATTAAATGTCTGTTGCGGGGGGCTACACCCCCTGCATCCCCCACACCCCCTTACTTAAATATACCAATTCCGAGATTGCACTACATTGCAGAAAAGGGAAATCTTCCCATTCCGCACTGTATGGACATTTCCATTCAGTCCGATCGAACATTTACAAGTTCGAACATATGGTCTCAACCATATGAGGTTCGAACTTGTTATATGTTCGATCTACTGAAGGAGACCCATATATATATATATATATATATATATATATATATATATATATATATATATATATATATACATATGCACATTACATAAGCATCTACCATTTGATACACGATATTATAGTCCATTCTGTTAATATCACTATGATTTAATATAATGAATGCATAAAATAAAGGATAAGTACCTACTACTGTATATATAATATAATGCTCCAGTCTCTATTTTCAATATAATGAATGCTTAAAATAAATAGTCATGGCTAAAATTTGACCTTACTGATTATTTAATTTTGTACAAGCTAATTGCTGAAATTGTATTATACAATGACTTGAAAGCACATAGCTTCTTCAAATTTTATCATATCACATAATAAATTGCTCCACCATGGTTGATTTTAGAGTCAATACATTAAGCCATATGGTAGGGATCACCTGCAAAACTATATTTAGCTTTTTATTTTTTATTACTATCAGTCTTTGTGTAATATTAACATATTTCTGCAATGTTTTAGGCATGATGTGATACATTCTTTGTTTCAACACAAATCCTAATTACACATTTTTCTGAGCTAATTTACTATTTTATTATTCCATTGTGTTTACTTGTTTGTCAACATTTGCAAATATATTTGATAACTCACAATATTAGTCACCGGTCTTTATTTTATGACAAGAACCTTAATTTATTTCCTAGCTATTATGCAATTCCTATATCATTTTTGAGTATAGAGCACTTTAGGCTAACATCAAAGACTGAAACAATACTAATTTCATGAACTTTAATTATACCCTGACTTAGGAATGGGGTCCATTCCTGTCATAGTATTAGAAACCCAAATGATTTCAAGAAATTAAACAGTACTGGGACATATTATATTTCTTAGCCATGTACAAGTTTACAAATAATAACTTACAAATTAATACAGACCTTCCAGTCTGTTGATATTTATTTAATATTTATAATGTTTTGTAATATTACTGTTTTCTGTTACTTCTGCTAAATTAATGTTTTAAATACATGACTATAATAACCACACAACTGATTTATTACCTTGTAAGTCAAGCTTATATTAATTCAAGCACCTATAATAATTTCACATAAAAACACTTAAAATATTAATAATGTCATTCAATAAAAACACTAATTTTGGAGCTGCTTAGTATTCTAAAGACTGACAGCATTTCTGACATGCTAAGCTTTCTTGAAGTACACAAACCAGCTTAAGTACCATATTTCATTGTGATAAGAACTTGATTCTTAAAGTTCTAATATTTTATATAAAAGTTGGGTTTTATAAATTACAATAACATAATTGCTTGCTTGTCCCACCATTTGTTGACCTTCATGAATTTTCTTGCCTACAGCTTATGCTGCACAAAATCACCCCAAACATCAAATAATCAAAATTATCTAAAAGTATCACTAGTGTATTTACCACCACAGCAGAAGTTCAAGTCCCAACTTACATACGCACACACACACACACACACACACACACACACACACACACACACACACACACACACACACACACCATACTCACACACATTTATGTGTATACATACACATGCACACACACCCAAACACACATGCATACTCACCATACTCACACACATGTATGTACACACACACACACACACACACACACACACACACACACACACACACACACACACACACACATACTCACACACATGTTTGTGTATACATACACACACACACACACACACACACACACACACACACACACACACACACACACACACACACACACACACACACACACATTACTGCCAAACACTTTCAGCCAAGTAGTCTGCATTTAAGGAAATCTAGACATACAAATTCAAATTATTAAAGCTAATTCCTATGCAGCTTTCTGCTAGCAGATAATAAGTGATGTATATTCAGTCAACATTCTCTCCTAGATCTTGATGCGAGTTCACAAAAATATATTGCTAATGATATGAATACAGATTGTGACACTTCAAAAGTTCAATCTCATTAAACCATTCACAAGGCTTGAACAACCAAGAGCCACTCAATTCTTCATCAATCCTCAGACTATAGGAATAAATTATTCTTAGCTGACCTTTACTAATTATTATTAAATAAATGATGCAGTGGTCCATATAATGCAGTGTTACTGGAGCACTAATGTACAAACCACAGGCTGTGCTGTCTGGCAGCCATTTACCAACACCACCATTAATGGACAAGAGCATGTCAAGGGCAGAACGTAATCAAAGAATAAACACAGAATAACTAAAAGCTAACTTTCAGTAAATTACACTTACTATAAAATCTAATGCATATAGATGCTCATGCGGCATGAAGGGATAAAGCCTTGACTATGGCCCAGCTAACCTAGGTTTGAATAGTGGCACAGGTGATTGATGGAGCAGAAAAGGAATGGGTGGGCATCTACTTTGGTAATCCCTGGTAGTGGCTGGGGATGCTGCATGGGGAAGCATGGTCCAAAAGGGTTAATAGGCTGCGCTGCCATGGGAAGCAGGCAATACAATGCACTTCACCATTGCATTCCCACCCCTGTACTAAACACAAGGGGATCTGTATGGTGGGTGGGCATAAAAATAGTTAAATGATAAAATATGAAACTCCCCTGGCTTAAATAAGGACAGCAATGACTCCCCTAGGACACCCTTACAATCTTTGCTGGCCCTGGCTGAAATTCAGGCATTGAAGTGGAGGTTGATGCCAGTGCCAGCACACCCAGGGTAGAACATGGGGCAGTAGGACAGCTGACAGAGCAAAAGATGGGGGACTCATAAAAAGAGTGAAACAGTAAATTATAGAGGCCTGACAGTTTTATATCAATATTTTAAATATTTTCTTGCAGTAAAATGAAATTTTAATATTTCTCAACACAATCATAGAAGTTGATAGACAACTCACTTACTGAATTTAAACATTCAAATAAATCTAACTTAGATGAATATAACACTGACTCAGTGTGAACACAAATAATTAAATTAAGCAGCACAAATAATAATAAACTTACCCCGGGATTCATGAAGCTCGGCGCAAGGCCGGCGTAAGGCCTGCGCCGGCGGTGCATGGAATATCCGGCGCAGTAGCGCCATATACATAATAATGAGAGTGCACCGGAATCACAGACACGTGCGTAGTGTCGTGGCGAGCCC
>NC_056725.1:563740006-563885006 GCF_019279795.1 Protopterus annectens
TGTTAACATTTCCATGGCTGGCGTTACCTGCCCTGCCCACCCTCCAGGATGATCGGGTTGTCGGTCACTATGTTTAATATGTGGTGATTTGGCGTCTTACTTATCTGTGACCTTGCATCCCTGGGTTCCATATTACCCTGTTGTCCTTTCTATCTGTGTATGCGTACATATGTTTCTACATGTGTACTGATATGTATTCGGTATCTGTGTATGCAAATGCGTACATGTGTGGTCGACTTGCGCCGATAGTGGCAGCATATGGCTCAGCCGTGTGCTGTTGAACCGGGGTGCGTTGTGGTGTTGGCGTTCCATGCTCTGTTGACTATTGGGTGTGCAGGGTTTGGCGGTTGCCTTTGTTGAAGTCACACATACGTCCGCACATCACGGTACACATTACGGGCGGACATGTTTGTGTGGCGTCCATTTTACTGTGTGTGCAGGTCAGGAGGTGTCAGTCCATGGGGCCTACACTGTCAAAGTATGTGCTATGCGTTCCCTCTTTGCCAGGGCGTAGGCATATTGGATGCGCCTCTGTCTACCTACTCGGGCTGGCTCACTGTGTCCGCGGCGCCTGCGCCCTGTGCCTGTGCTTGCCCTGGCAGTTGTGGCGGGCTTGGTGGCCCTCCGGCATTATGTCCCTGCAGCAGCTGTTTCCGCAGAATCATATTGTGTAGCATACAACATACTATGAATATGTGGGCACTTGTGCCTGGAGAGTACTGCAAGGCTCCAACGGATGTATCCAAGCACCGGAACCGTGATTTCAACATCCCGAACACACGCTCTATGATTATTCTCGTTTGTGCGTGTGCCTCATTATGGCGTTCTTGCATGTGTGTGTGTGCATTTCTGATGGGTGTCATCAACCACGGCTCCAGTGCGTAGCCAGCATCCCCACAAGGTGACCTTGTGTGATGTCCCCACTGGCGAATACCTGATACAGCTGTGAGGCATGCCAGATATGGGAGTCGTGGTAGCTTCCAGGGCTGCCAGCACACACATCCATGATAATGCCCTGCGCATTGCACGACCTGGCAATTGATGGAGGGTATCCCTTGCGGTTTATGTAGCGGCTACCCTGCTTCTCAGGTGGAGACTTGATTTCTATGTGCGTACAGTCTATCGCACCCAGGACCTCCGGGTATTGTGCCACACGGTGGAAGCGGCGCATATTGCTAGCTAACTCCTCCTGAGATGTGGGGAACTTTATGTGCTCATGGGCATGTGGTAACATGGCATCCAGGAACTGGTGTAGTACCCTGGATGCTGATGCCTGTGAGATGCCCATTATGTCCCGGTGGGCCTTTGAAAGGTACCTGTAGCCAGTATTCGCAAGCTCACACATACCTTTGTGTCCACTGGGATGGGCTCCCCTCTGTTGTCTCTTGTTCTCAGGCGCGGCCGGCACAGCTCCACTATTTGCTGTAATGTGTCCCTGTCCACCCTGTAGCGCACTACTATCTCCAGGTCTCGCAGCCCCTGGTAGGTCACCCTTGGTCTGAACACTCTCCTTCTCCTGTAAGGCCTACGGTAGTTGTCGGCACCACCCTCCGCAACTCCGTCTGTCTCTGCCACATACCTATGCATCACGCCACGGCGGCACCCAGCATATACATGTTAAAAGTTCCCGTCTGTTTACACCCTACGGTCGCGGCGTTTGGGAAATCGCGCTGTGTGTTGTGCATTCCCATTTAGTACTGTTGTGCTGTATACCGGTGATGTCATTGGGTGTGTCTGTGCGGCCGTATCCATGGATTATTTCCGTGGTTTTACGCTTGCAGCTGCAACGGTACTGCCTGTAGTGTAACATTACAGTTGCCTGCATTGCCTTCGCCTGGCATCTTACATTACTGCATCCTGCACGCACATGGCATATGATGCATTTTATCTGCGCGCAGTTATGCTACATCTGTACTTGGCTGTGCTATTTCGGTTCTTTGCTCTTTGCATTTCTACTACATCCCCTATTATCTTTGCTCTCATATGCCTCCCCTTTCCCGTTCTGCAGGAGTCTGCATGCAGACTTATCAGCTGCCGGCGTTTGCCCTTCCTGCATTGATTGGTGTTAATTGCTCGTTACGGATACATTTACACTGCTTCCGCATTTCCTCGTATTCTCAGCATTACCTTCCTATATCCCTGGTTGTTGCCAGTGAGGCCGTCACATGACTGGTTTCGGGAACGTAGTCGTCCTCGTGCACATGCATTTGTACGCGCATTCGGTACTGTCAGCGCATCTATTTCCTAACACGCCAGTCATGATGCTGTAATATGCATTGTACAGCCCAGGTTTGCTGTCCTCCAATATCCTTCCTCCTACAGTGGCACACCCCTGTGTGGTTGACATGTATCTGGTGTAGGCCACTCCTCGGTGTAGTACCGCTACGCCGTTTGCTCCATCCTTACGCTGGCGCCGTTTTTGCGATTCACTATTATCTGCCTCATTTGCATGGAATTGACTACTAATACCTGGTTACGGCGCCGGACACCGCCTCCACTCCTTGACAACCATTGCGCTGGGGTTGCAGCTTTACATACATACTATGGTGTGTGGTGGCTGTGCAGCTGATTTGTGTTCTAATGCTCTTTTCGGACATTATCATATTATTTCATTGCTTTACAACTTCTGTGCACACATCCCGGGGGTCTGCTGTTCTTTCTACGTAGGTGCCATTTATGTCATTTTTTACATTTTTTGCATATTTTCTTTGGACATTCTCGGTGCCTTTCCACATTGGCATATTGCACCTATATGATACCTGACTTTGACAGCCTTCCGTTACTCCTCCGGTATGTTTGGGTAAATGTAAACCATTTTTTTGGTTTACATTGCCGTGCCCTTACGCTACGCCTGCGCCACTTCGTGGATCGCTATTGCCCTCATTTGCATGGTGCAATACCGCACACAGTGTGTTTTGCATACCTACGCTGGGGGCGGGGACCGTCCGGCGCACGCCGGTAGTGCACGTGGAATTCATTCATACCTGAATCGCTAAGCAGCCATATTTGGCGTTATAACGCCGACGCTATGCTGGCGCCTGGCGCAAGGTTCATGAATCCCGGGGTTAGTATTATTTTTAATTATAATTTATAATTACAAATAGTAATTTATAAGTTAAACACTAAACAGCAAGAGTACTACCTTATTAAATAAATGATTAATTTTGAACAATGCAATATAACAATGACTACATTGCAGATGTACATAACTATACTAAGCATAACAGTTGTTCTTTGAGGAGTGGTCCACTATAATAGTAAATAGCAACATTTGAATTGTATTTCACCTACTCTGTGTCTTCCCACAGGCTGACACTGTAAAATAATAAAACTCTATTCTCATTTATCGTATGCACTTTTGATTTAATATCTCTGTAATCTGTACAACAGTTTTTTACTCTCCTTCTTGTTGTGTGATAGAGCTGAATATCTGTTAGTGCTGACCTCAGCTTGTAGTGAAATCCTTTGTCTAGAGGCCTATCTGTTCTTAGTGAGAGAACGTGAACAGAACTGGTTTACTCTAGCCAGGACATTCCTGCAACTGTTATTTTTTGGATAATTGGTCTGGTTTCTGTGCCTTAAATAGCCAGTGTTTTAAATCAGATATACCCGTTGCTCAGGCTGCTGCAGAGAGACTGACTTACTGCCTGCTGTGATATTCAGAAAAGATAAGAGTATATTCTCATTTATCATCTGCACTTTTGATTTAATATCTCTGCAAACTGTACAACTGTTTTTATCCTTTTTGTTGTGAGATAGAGCTAATATTTGTTAGTGTTGACTTCAGTTTGTAGTGAAATCCTTTCTCTAGAGGCTTATCTGCTTACTTAGTAAGAGAAAGTAAACAGAACTGCTTTTATCTGGGCAGGGCATTCCTGCAACTGTTATTGTCTGGATAATAGGTCTGTTTTCTGTTTTCTGTGCTTTAAGTTAGATATACCTGTTGCTCAAGCTGTTGCCGAGAGACTGACTTACTACCTGCTGTGATATTTAGAAAAGATAAGAGTCTATTCTCACTTATCGTCTGCACTTTTGATTTAATGTCTTTGTAATCTGTACAAATGGTTTGCCCACGCACCCACCCTGTTCTTGTGGTGGTCTTATGTCTTTGTGGCTTTGAGTTGCCCGCCTCTGGTATAAAGTTGATACTGGACACTCCCCCCAGTCACATTACATCAGCTCATTCTACTGTTAGTAGTGAGAACTTAGCAAAGGCCCACCCCTTCAGCTTCTGTGTATTGAATTATCTCATTATCTTCTGTCTCTTCACTTTCTACTAACAAAACAAACAAAAAAAAATGTCCTATCTGTCCTGGAACTAGTGTAATCCCGATTTGCTGTATCCAGGACCTTTTGTCAGCTTCTGAGTGGTGCTTTTCAGTTTTTCCCTTTGACCTGCTAGTTCTCTGCTCTCCTGCACTTTTACTAGCTTATTAGTCTAGCACTTTACCAGACTTCTTGTAACAATTATTACAGCACACAACAGTGCTACCATCATTAAACGTTCTACAAGGAAACAGCTCCAGTACTTATTATTAATGCCCACCCCTCCAGGCATGCCGAAAGGTCAGTTCCCTGTGCTTTCTCCTATTAACCTGGTGAGCTTGGGCATCCTGAGGCAATGTAACTGCCTCATGTACACTGACAACCCTCTCCTCTTACCTCCCAACACTCAGACTTGTGAGAGATGCATTTATATATCCAAATTGGAAGCCATGCACTCTGCGTGCTGGTCAAAAGGAGAAGGTCAACACTTACACCACACCACATGGAACACATAACCCTCCAGAACACACACCAACACTGCCTACACATAAAAACAAAAACCACTCACCCACTTTTGTGGAGGCTCTCAATAAAAATCTACACAAACAGGAGAGACCTTCAAGGTAGAAATGCACTCGACCACCACAACACAATACTAATAATGAGACACATAACTCTCCTAAGCAGTGTGCCACTCAACCAAAGCTCCTAAGGCAAAACAGCATGCCCAACACACTAGTCATTGGTGATGCTATAGTGAGGCACACTGATGTCTCACTCACTAGGGTAAATAAGGAGAAAATAACAGTCAGGTGCCAGGATCCACCACATAATGCCCTTACTCAGGTCCCTCAATGACAGGTACAAATATGACTCTGTCATTGTACATGTGGGTGTGAATGACCTGAGACGTACCTTCCTGGACTACATGAAAGCAGACATGGAGGAGCTCTCGGATTATGTAGCCCAGGCGGGTATGACCCTACCTCTGAGCAGCCTCCTACCATCACCCAGAATGATACCACAGTACAAGCAGAAAAAGATTGATTTCTACAATTGGCTAAGTTTCTGGTGTCATTATAAAGGGATCCAGAATTTGTCTGTCTGGGATGACATGATTGACAGATCTAGATGCTTTGCCAGAGATGACCTGCATCGGTCACCCCTGGGCTTCTGGATACTGGCCAAGGCTCTTGCCACCCCTATAGTGCCTTTTTTAGGCAGTGTTCCAAAGACCAGATTACCATCATGACAGCTACAAACAAACGCAATCTGAGGGTCATGCTGCTCAATGCTAGAAGTCTAAATCTCAAAATGCACTCACTCGAAGCACTCCTTAAAATAAAGAATATCGACATTTGTGCTGTAACAGAGACCTGGTTCAAGGCAGCATATAGGCCCCCCCCCACTACCAGGCTATAACTCATTCATTACCTTTTGGCCCTAGAACTTGGACCAAAGCTCCAAAGGCAGTGATGTTTCCATATTCATAAAGGATGCGCACACCTCCAGACTGGTAGCCCAACATGACACATCAGAGATACTTTAGGTGCAGTTAACATTGGGTAAGACAGTGATTCAGGCTGTAGCCTGCTATAGCTCCCCAATCATGACCCAAGACTCACACTCCACGTTCCTAAGCAGCCTGGAGAATATTAGGGTCCAACCTATCACTTTCATACTGGGCAACTTCAACTACTCCTCCATTAACTGGGAAAACTACTCATGTACCAATGCACTTGCGCAACGTTTCCTGGAATTTATTAGTTCCAATGCCCTGGACCAGCTCATTCTTACCCCCAATAGAGGTAGCAACATCCTTGACCTGGCCATTACTAACATGGGTGACCATTCCTCTGTACCAATAGTCAACTCCTCCCTGGTTATATCTGACCACAAACTAACCGCCATGGAAATCCACATCCCCCACCCCCCACCCTGAAAAGGTAACCACCATGAAAAACTTCTCCAAAGCTAGCTTTGGGCTCCTAAAACAGAGGTGGGTAACTTCACGGCACCCATGCAATTGGAGAACAGCTGCATGACCACCGAATCATACACTAATGCCCTGTATGAACATGTACACAAATGCATGGATCTCGCCATACCAGATAGAACCAAGATGCTCTCCTCCAAAAAAAGGAAGCTAATCTGGTGGTCCCCTGCCATAAACAAACTCTACAACCGAAGAAGGAAACTGATGGAAAATAAGGTGAAGTCCCAAGACTGGAAAAACTACATTATCAGCCACAACAAAAAGTTGAGATCCCTCATCAAATCTTCTAAAGCTAGCTATGAAAACAGAATTGCAGCAGATAGTAAAGACAACCACAAGGCCTTCTATAGTTATGTAAAGAATCTCCATGGCAATACCCAGATTTGCTCTGAGCTACTGCACAATGGTATCTCCTATACTGAGACAAAAGATATTGCTGATATACTGACCAACAGATTCAGTGCAAACTTTACCCCTCTCTCCCCCCCGCCAAAGGACCACTCACAATACCAGTAGATTGCCAGGCACCCAGTATTACAAATGCACAGATTAAAACAGCACTGTCCAAGGCCAAGAATACAGCTTCTTTGAGACCTGACAATATCCCCGATTGTATTCTACATGAACTACAGAGTGAACTGGCACCTCACCTGTGTGCCCTGTTCAATCACAGCCTCACCTCAGGCTTTGCGCCTTCCAAATGGTGCACTGCTACAGTCATCCCTCCCCACAAAAGAGGAGTGACTACAGACCCTGCGAACTACTGTTCCATTAGCCTGACAAGTCCGATATGCAAAGCTATGGAACATATCACCATGGACCTAATAAACAAAGATATAGGGAACCTCCAAACTCTGGATCCCACACAGTTTGGTTTTGTGAAGGGTTGATCATGCCTGCTCAACCTGGTCGACTTCTTTGAGTCAGTCAAAAGAGCTGTGGATAGAGGGAAGGTGGTTCATACAGCCTACCTTGATCTGGCCAAGGCCTTTGATACCATCCCCCAATCAGGAATCATAGAAAAACTCACTAAGCTAGGCATCAACCCCTATATCACTAGGTGGGTTGCAAACTTGCTCACAGATACATCCCACAGTGTGAAAGTAGCTGACTCCAAGTCAGACTGTCGACCAGCTATGAGTGGAGTCCCACAGGGTTCAATCCTGGGTCCTCTCCTTTTTGGTATCTACTTTTCTGAAGTTCAGGCCAACACAAAGGGACTCTGGCTGACAAAGTTCACAGATGATTGCAAGTTGGGAGCCATAATTAACTCACCAAGTGATGTTGACATCCTACAGAAAGGCCTCACTGAGACCAATGACCGGTGTCATAACCATGGCCTTAAGCTCAATGCCAAAAATGTATCATCATCTCCTTCAGGAAAAACCCAGTCCCCATGAATTACCACATCGATGGTAGTCCACTGAACACAGAAGGCGTCATAAGAGCTCTGGGAACACAGGTTGACAACAACCTTTCTTTTGAATACCACATTGCCACTGTGGTCAGAAAGTCCTTCTATGTGGCACATCTCATTACTAAGGGTTTTGCATCCAGGAAGAAAGAGGTCATTGTCTCCCTCTACTCTTCCCTCATTAGGCCAATCATCGAGAACAATGCCCCATTTGGCATGTACCTCACTAGACACCTACAACAACTGGAGAGGCCCCAAAAATACCTCACAAAGAGGATCTTAGAAAATTAAACACTTGTCCTATATGGACAGAGTAAAAAAAACTCCAACTATTTTCTGTCTCATATCACCTACTTAGAGGCGATCTCTGCTTGACTTACAAAGCCATGTCTGACAAAGCTCTGTTTAAAATGCTACATCTAAAGAAATCCCAATCTCTCCACACTACACGCTCCAGAGACCTCAACCCATTTGCCACAATCAACATATCAAGCTGGAGGGACAGGTTCATAACTCAGAGACTGTCCATGCAATGGAATAGACTTCCCATACATGTCAAGTAGAGCGCCTCACTGGCCCTCTTCAAGAGAAATCTTGATGAGTGGATGGAAAATAGAAAATTCACCCCAGGGATCACTCCAGTGGCTCTACTTGACAGAGGAACTGGGAAATATGGTTGGGTGGCACGATACCAGGGTAATCCTATGGGCTAGGCTTGTAAAGGCTCCAGGACCATTAGCCTAGTACACACCTATGAACCTATGAACCTTCTATTTATGCACTGATGCTCATCTTATGCTAGAAAGTACTGATATGCATATCCCCTATATATGCATAATCAATATAAGTTTCTTTAATTTCTTTGTCAAAGATTTACCTTACAGAGAGAAGGATAGATGCACTAAAAGAAGTCCAGTTTATATTGGGCCAAAAAGATACCAACAACTTTGCGAAATGAGTATAAACCACTATCTATAACAGTGATAAAAATTGTCTAAGGAGTGATGAAATGCAAAAAAAACTAAAAAGCTCTGTGACAATGAGAGGTAGAATACTCCAGAAATGTAAAATATTAGCAGTCTTGCAAATCTGTTGACCATCTGTCTAGTCAACTAAAAGAGAATGAATAAACAGATGTCAAACAAACACACTTTTGACTTGACTATCTGCACCCATACATCTATCTGTTTGTTGTAGTAAGGGTGCACTTAAAAATGCTCTGACAGTTCTTTGAGTGATATCAGACGGATAACTCTGCTTTGCGAATGTACAAATAAACATTGATATCTGAACTCAGTGGTATATCTAGTCTTTTTTTGATGTAAACATGTGTGTTGCTGTTTTAATTCTTGTGATTGTGAAGTTTCAATTATGTGCAGTTTCGAGATTATGTATGTTTGGTGTTGTAGTCTCGTTGTTTTGGTTTTCTGTGTTGTGGTAGACCCACATATACATATATATATATATATATATATATATATATATATATATATATATATATATATATATATTATATATATATATATATTTTTTTTTAATATATTTTACGTGTGCGTGTGTATGTTTATATAGATAGTAAGGTAGCTCTGTGAGCATTCCAGTTGCTACATGTGTCTAGGAGATACATGCCAAAGGGAGCATTATATTGAATGATTGGCCTACTAATGAGAGCTGAGTACAGGGGAAGAATGACATCCATAGATCTAGACACAATCCCTTTGTTTATAAGTTGTGCAATATAGAAGGACTTTCTAACTAGAATGGACACATGTTGGTCAAAAGTTAGGTAATCGCCCACATAAGTTCCCAAATCCCAAACAACTGGGTCAGCTCTTAGGGTGTATTGTCAATGTGCTAGTTCCCTAGGATAGATTACTTCCCAAAGGATAAATTAATACATTTTTTGGCATTTAGTTTCAGACCATGATTTTGACACCAGTCATTAATTTGAGATAAACTTTCCTGCAAGATGGTTAAGCATCCATAAGCTCAGCTCAGTAGGCAGTGCTGGACAGCAAAAAACAGTGGCAAAAGGTAAAACATCTTTAAAAGTTATATGCTTTGTCCTGCCACATATATAAGCAAGAAGTGTGACAGAAGGAAGTATCTAATAGCTTTTAATGTCATTCATTTTTCAAAGGGACACTTTTTTTCCCTGCTGTCTTTTTGGCAGTGCTGAGTGTTTTATCACCTTTCAAAAATTATGAAAGCCAGTAAAATACTTTGCTTTTGTATACTTTTTTTCTGTACCTGGTAGTACATGGGGCAGATAAAGCTCACTGCATTACAAATAATTATGATCAGGTCTTGTCAGTCATAACCCTAATTATGTGTTCTTTGCAATCAAAAGAGAATGCATTTTTATAGGAATACGCCGTGTCTGTCCATGCTATAATGGATCTTTTCTCACTCACTCTTTTAAGAGTCACTTATGACTCCTAGAGTTACCTCATTGATGGTCACCTTTACCTGTGAAGTTTCCAGGGCAAAGGAAGAAACAGAAGTAGGTTGTCAAGGCTTCCTTCCATATCGCACATGCATGCACTCACACCTAAAGGCATTTTCAAGACCTCAGTCAACCCTACAGTGTCTCTTTGTAATGTGGGAGGAAAGTAGAGGACCCTGAGAAAACCCCACAAACACACAAAAGACATGCAGACTCTGCACAGAGGCATCTCAGCCAAGAACCCAGCCAGAGAACCTCTTGTTATGAGGGAACAACATTCCCCATTGCATCACTATGCAGCTCAGATCCTTCCTAGTCCAAATTTGTATGTTATATTTTAAAGTTGTATTGTTAATGGAAAAAAAAAATGCCTGGTATAAAGTCTCATATGTGTTTAGGTCAGAGGTGAGATTTATTCTAAGTTTGATAGGATACTATAGCTGAGTTTTTTATTCTATTCATTTAAAAATCTGTCCATATGGCTAACATATTACTTACTTTTTATCTTTGGTTGTTCCAAACTGTATTTTTTATAGTTTTCCTTCTATTGCATGATGCTCATCAGACACTGTCTCAGGCAACTAGCCTATTAGTTCCCATTATACCCCAATAACAGCTGACACAGGGGTCCGTCATTAGGCAGCTATCAGGGGTTGATCACTATTTCAGTTTGTGGCCCCTTACCTCCAATTTCATACCCAATGACACACCCAGGTTTTGCTATGCAATAGGTAGCAGGAAAGGCATATTACTCACTTCACTTAATAAAGGAACACCTCAGGGCAACCCTGTCCTCTTGAAGTCAGTGTTCCTATGGGGTCTCTGGTATCCAACAGAGATTCAGCCTTGGGAACATACACCCATAGCAAAGCTTTGTCTCTCCTCTACAAGCTCCAAGCTATCTCCAGCAGGTGTCTAGGTTTACAGTCAGGACTTAATTATTCTATGACAACAGAGCTGGCTGCTGAAGTTGTTTTCAATACAAATTCTTACTCTATTTGTGATAAAAATTGCACACACACACACACACACACACACACACACACACACACACACACACACACACACACACACACACACACACACAAACATACTGACCAGCATGCTAAGAAGATGAAGTTAGTTTTGCAATGTGTAAGCTATGCTATATGAGATGACGTCAGGTATGTTTAGATACAGACGGATCCATGATGATTCCCTAAAACTGTCCATTTCATACTTATACAGCTTACATCTTCTAAATGCATTATTCTATGCATGTTTCTCTGTTACAATTTGTAAATGAATAGAAATTTACACCTTTGTCTCTTCCCTGGAGTACATTTCAGAAATTGGTGTTTCTACTTCCATCTGGTTTGTTTGCTATCAACGGTTTCAAGTGATCATGTTCTGAAGCTCCTATAAAGTAAGAACTTCTTATCTGTAGTATTTGCTTGATTAATTACCTTCTTCCACATTGCACCATGTCTGTCTTCTCAGATTATTGTCTAAGTAGTAAGTAAAATGCTTCAAGTTTTCAAAAATTTGCTGACAGAAATATTTCAAAAATATTTGCTGAAAATAGATGATTTTAATCAGTGAGACTAAGGTGTCATGTAATCTGAAAGCTTGACTGGCATTTATTATAACACTAATCATTGTGCAACAAAAGGTATTACATCACCTCGTACTCACCTCTCTTAACGAGTGAAGTACTCTAATTTTTAATAAAATGCATACTTTAAAGCAGCGAAAATAATAACAGTGTAGTTTTTTGTGGCAAACTAATAAGAGATGCTTCTTGCCTAGACCCTTCATGAAAGTTTGTATTTATAGAAAGAAAAATCTTGAACTTAAGTTCTCTGTGTACTCTTTAATGCAAACTGCCTTGAAATGCAACCACTTTCTCCATTTCCTAATACTCCCCTTGTGTCTGTCAAATCCTGGTACTTATCCCCAGCTTTGTGGATTAGATGCATAAAGTCCTGACTTGACCCAGATGAACTGAGTTCAACTTGTGGCCCAGACACTGGAGGGGCTAACACATGGAAGTGGGAATTCAGAACACAATGGATAACAGTAGATTACCACCTCAACTGCAAAGGCTAAAGCTAGTCCAGGGCAGGAATTTGATCAAAGTTTGCATTAGCAACATGTATTGCATATGTGCGAACATGTATGTATCCCAAGGTGCAAGAATGAAACAGAGGTCCCAGCAATTGCAGCAGATGCTGGAGCTAAACACAGAAAATCTGCACCTCAGATGAAAGAGTTGTGAGTGAATCTGTTAAAAATCAGCTTGCTACATAAAAGTCTTTCTTTTGTTCTTTGAACAGCTTAGGGGAGGTGCCATATCCATGACTGGCACTGGGCAATAGATATGCCAGCTATGGCTCTGAGTACAGCTGTTAATTCCAAAGTTTTCCTTCCATACCAGCATAGCTATGCCTAAGAAAAAGGCACAGAAAGATGCATCCACCCACAGTCTCAGGTTTATGGAGGTTGAAAATTAGGTGGTACTAGAAGCCCTCCACCTCTGTGGTAGACAGTACCTTGCATTGCATTATGCAAAATAGGCTTTAAGTGACTCAGTCTTGAGGGAAGTTGTCCCCAGTGTTAATGCTGTGGGTGGTCTGGATTATACTTCCAACAGACTGAATGATATAATCCTTCCTTACTTGCCTTCTACTGATCCATCCTTTGCAGACATGCTGGAGTTCTTGTCCTCACTTAAAAGCAGTTTCATCTTGACAGAGTTCCACTGTGTGGTGATAGATGACAGGGGAAAGCTGGACTGGTTCCAGAGAATTTCAGCTGGTGTTATCCTACTATCACTGTCTTTTAAAACTTTTACTTATATGGCACATTGCATTTTATAATACCTATCTCACTTCTGGCATATGGGTATATCTGGCATTCAGGTACAACAGCCATCTGCACAAGGTATGGACAAAATTATAACTCAGTATCATATTTGCATAGTTGTAATATTAGTTACATGTTTATTTGTGGTGCTGGATCATACTTACACTAGATATGTTTTATTTGGGTATATGCACAAGTAAATCATTCTCTGACACCAGCACTTTGAAACCACCCCCATCTGATGTTGGAGGATCTGTTACCTCTGATAATAATAGATGGGATGAGCTGCCACAGTTAGGGGGTTCTGAGTGTGTGTGTTGGACACAGGGAGTGTAAACCCCACATCCCCTCCTGAGAGCATGGATGCAGTCTCTATGCTTGTGTATAGCCAGAACACACTACCATCTGAGAGTGGATGGGTTGATGGGGACACTGTAGATCAGAGACGTGTGATGGTCCCCAATGCACACATGTCTAAGTCTGCCTCAAGCCATCACAGGCAGGAGGTTTCACACGAGGGAAGTTGGTACAAGTGCTCACCAGAGGTGTGGTTACCACACTTCCATGAGGTTGGTGTGTCTGTAGCTGCCAGCCAACATATACTCTGTGCCATCATGGAGCTATAGGTGAGTTCCACCAGAGCCTCAGCAGATGTTGTGAGAGTGATCCAGGCTATGCATGCTAACATGCAAGAGTATATGACTCACAGTTGGTCATCTGCTACATCCTCAGATGTTAGCCAAACTGGACATGGGTGACTGATATCCTGTTCCCACACTGCTAGCATTTACATAACAAAATTTAGTTGTGGATGTGACTACACCAGTGGCCCTACTTGTGGTCATGTTTATTGTCATGCTGCCACATCCTACAGCAGACATTGGTCTCAGTCAGATAACACACTGGTATATAGACAAGGTCATGGGACAGCCAGTGCAACTCCTGGCAGAGCTAGCTCTCATGCATGTCCTGGACCTGTCCAGTAGGCCATGGCACAGTGCTGTAGCATGATATGAAGGTGTGTTCCTGCAGCAATACACACACACACACACACACACACACACACACACACACACACACACACACACACACACACACACACACACACACACACACACACACAGTACCACAGACCCCAGCACTTCCAACACATTCACAGACATTGATCCACTACCCCTCAGCACTCCCACTCACACACTTCCCTGTGAAAGACATAAACTCTTATATCTCTTCCCAACCTGTGCAAATGATGATAACTGTGCGCTGTGTTTTGTACATTGTTACCTGAGTTGCCTAAGTCTGATGCATAGTGTGGCCATCCTTTTCATGGATAAGTACAGTCTACTGGTTTTGTATGCATCATATTTACTGTATGTATCTGCTTAGCTCTTGTATAGTTATGTTGTTATGTGCAGTCCACTGCCTTTTTGTTAGTGCCATTGTGTACTGCGCCTACCTCCATATGGCATGGTCATCCCTTGCTGATGGCTCCTCCTCTGACTCTTCATCTGTCTCAGCAGCTGTCAGTACCTGTGGTGCTAGGAACTGTGGTCTCTGCATGAGGCCAGTCTGCTGTAATGTCTTCCTAACTGTAGAATAGGGTCTATGTTATATATTTGAACGTCCAAAATGTCGAATACCATATGTTCAACATTCGGAAGTTCAAATATATAATTAAAAAAAAAAAAAGAAAAACACACCTTAACAGTGCGAGCAGCGGGGCAAGCCCCCCTGCACTCCCACACCCCCCAATTTAAATATACCAATTCCGAAGTCGCACAAAGGGAAATTCTCTCATTCTGCACTGTATGGTGCCATTAAAAGTCAGTCTTTGAACACTTGAAATGTCATTCATATGGTCTCGACCATATGACGTTTGACATTTCCAGCATTCGGAGATTTGACATAGACCTGTAGAATATTGTGTAACATAGTACACAGACTCAGCATTTTTGCACATGTGCCCAGGACATACTGAAGGATGCTACCAGATGTATCCAGGCAGTGAAAACACAACCTCAGCACCCCAAACACACATTCTGTAATGTCTCTGATTTGATCTAGGGTGCAGTTATAACAGTGATTAGTTTGGTTATGAGGATTTCTAATTGTTGTCATGAGCCAGGGGTTCAGGATATATCTAGCATCACCCACAAGATGCCTTGTGGGAAATCATCCCTTACAAACTGACAGAAGCCCGATGTCTGCCATATCTGGGAATTGTGAAAACTGCCTGAGTGGCCTGCATACACATTGCAGATGATACCATGTGCATTACAGATCATCTGAAAGATAATGGAGTGATAACCTTTGCAGTTCATTTTATTTATCTCCTTTCTATTTCATCAGGTAAGCCCTTTATTTTAATGTGGGTACAGTCTGTGGCCCCCAGTACCTCAGGGAAGCAGGCTATAGCATACAAGTTCCACATGGTACTTGTTGTCTCCTCTGGGGTATGTATGGGCCACATATAATTCCCTACAGCATTGAGGTTCTGGTGGAATAATCTCATGGCAGATGCCTGAACTATCCACACTGTGTCCACAGTGGGTCACTGAAAGATCCCTGTAGCTAATATACATAAAGCCACAGATGCCTTTCTATCCACTAGGATGTATACTCCATGACTTCCATAGAGCTGCAGATGAGGCAAATACACAACCAGTCTTTGTTCCATGGTGTCCCTCTACACAGCACTGGTCCACTGCATCACTGTCATGGAGAGCATGAAATATTAAGTGTTTTTGGAAGACCCAGTGCCTCTTGGAATAAAGCTGGGCACCTTTGGCTGCAACAGTTGCTATCAGAGCTTTTTGAAGATACACTTTTAAAAGGGTTTTGGCAACCCCTAACATGGTGTACTACCTTTACCACCTGAACACAAGCAACTGGTCATGAATAGATATAAAATAAGTGTAGCATCGATGCATAGAGTTTAAATACTTTTGAAGCACTCTGCCATTTTTTTGCCTCATTAGCATATGTGGCACTTCATTATGCAGTCATTTGCATATTACATAACCGACCATATTATTTCAACTGGCTGGGTCATGTTGTATGAAATTCTGAATTTCACCCATCTTGTGCATGTTTGCTTAACACTCAAATTTGCTTAGTAGTAAGTGGTACAGTTTTATGAATTCGGCCATTTACCTTAGCCTGGTTGCATTAATCCTATATGTATTACAAATGTCATATCTTTATTTGTTCTGTTCATGTCACTTTCACAATTGTTGCATCCATTTTGTTTGCAGTCCAATTATTTTCTTTATTTTTCATGCATTATTATAATTTGCTCTGTGTGTGTGTGTGTGTGTGTGTGTGTGTGTGTGTGTGTGTGTGTTTGTGTTTGCGTGTGTGCGCGTGTGCGCGCATGTGTGTGTGTATGTGTGTGTTTGCATGTGTGCACATGTGTGAATGTGTGTGTGTGTGCCTTAAGCCAGCATGCTATGTATGTTCCTATCCGATATATCTTATAATGCTGTCTCATGTAGCTTTTACTGTTCCTACCATTTTAAAACCTTATATAACATGTTAAAAACAATGCTATTAATGCCCCATATAAATGTGCATTGTAAATCCTTCTTTTGTCTGGGTATTATACTAATGGAAGTGCTAAAACATGGACTAGGGAAAATATTCCTTTAGGCAGGCACTGTCTACGCCCCCACAATTGTAGTGCTCCAAATCACTTGTTTGTGTTCATATCAGATCTCACCTGACGTACCATCTAGTTAGGCTTTTGTGATGCTGCTTCTGTCTACCCACTTGTCCCTGTGATGTTTCATAGCAACTTACTGTGTTGTTTATATTATGGATAATGTGTGCTTTAACACTAATGTCAGTGGGAATACTGTAATATACAGAGATATCATAGATCATTTCAGGAAGTATCAAATCATCAACTCTGTTAATGAAACAAGAACAACATAATAAAGTCCATAGTTTGCTGAGTAAAACACTGACCTTTGACAATATCAAAGTATATTCTGAAAGGAACATTTTTGAGACTAGTTTTGGATAATGCTCCTCCCATATGGTTACCATATAATGACTGTTCAATTTTACATTTACATGTCTGCCATAGAAAAAAAGTACCATCTGGTACATGCTCAAAAACTGAGATACATAGTACTAGGAAATTTCTGTTAGTCTCTTCATTCTAGTGACTGGTACAAGTCTTTGTAGGGTCAGTATCACTATCTGGGCATAGGGTAAACTAGTTCAGCAAAGTTATCAACATAATATAGCGTGGTGGGAGTGCAAGGTGATCATAAGACGTATCATTCACTTATCAACAAACATGTACCAAGGTGATAACTGCAGCAGTAGATATAGCAGCATAAACGTGTACAGCAATGCAAACATTTAAAAAATCAAAAACACACAACATAAACTACAAACCCCTCCAAAAAAGAAAAAGCACCAGAACATATTATATTTAAAAAGATAGTGTGCCGAAAACTAATCTATTGAAATATTATGCATAAATACTAAAACAGAGACCAAAATCAAAAATGAAAAAGTGTAGCAAACAATTAAAACAATGTGATAATGAAAAATAAAAATTCATACTTTGGCAGCTTTCATTTTTAAAATCAGCTTAATTGAAATTAATTTGTTAATACCTAGGGGAGGAGGGGTTGCAGGCATTGAGCAACAGTTGTCAATAAAGTTCCCTCTTTTTGAGAACTAATTCCTAATTGCCCCTCCCCCCTGGAAGGGACAACTGTCTCCAAAATACTGAAGGCAAACTTTTTAAAGTTACAACATTGGATAGAACGTTTATACAGGGCATTAACCTCCATAGCTTCCTTAATCGCATACATGTGCTGATAAATTCTAGTTTGTAATGGCCCCACAGCCTTGTCAACTTAAAAAGCTGAACAATATGAACAAAAGGCGATGTAAACCACACCCTTCATATTCCAGTTATAGTTTCCCATCATGGAAATAAGTCAGGGGTAAGCTAGGACAAGTAAATGAGTGCCTTGCTGTATGACTCTGCACTGCTTAAGGACTCCATGATACTTCATACCCAAGTTTTTATTACAGGTACCAAAACAGTCATCATTCTTCTCCAAAATTGCTATCAAGTTTCTACTGTTCTTGTACATGAATCCAGGCTGTGGATCTAATTTGCCCAAAAGGCCAAAAGAAACAAACACAGTCCTCCAGTGACAGTTAATAACTTTTTTAAGGGAAAAATGTAATTATTAAATTAAATAACAAAAGCCGAGACAAATCATTATTGTCATTCTTCCTGTTGTTTACCAAACCATTAGGACAATGCAAAGTGGAGTGTAATGAGTCTGCCATGTTTCAGATATCCATTTCAAAATGTCTTGCAATAGGTTTACTGGATATCCATGATCCCAAAATAGGCCACAAAGATAGTCATCCTCCTAATGAAAAATAACTTCCTTGGATACCAATCTACTAAGCCTGATAAGCTGCCAAGGGTGTTGGCAAGTAAAATGCAGATAGGCACTAGAAAAGGTATCCTTCCTAAATATCCTAGACTCATATCTGCCAGCAGACAAACTTTTGTACAACATAATGTCCAGGTCATAGGATCATAGGATAACAGGAAGCTACTAGGCTAATGACCCTAGGGGCCTTAGAAGCCTAGCCAAGTTCTACCTTTATTTCCATGACCAGCACCTCTGGGGTAAATTTACGGTTACCCATCTATTCAACCAGATTGCATTTGAAGAGGGCCAATGAAGTTATCTGTTTGACATGAAGTGGCAGTCCATTCCAAAGGTGTGGTAAACTCTGGAAGAGAAATCTGTTCCTCCAGCAGGTTCTATTAATGTCACATACCAGGTTAAGGTCTTTAGAGCAAGTAGCCTGTGTATTATTTGATTTGTGGATATGCAACATTTCCAGTAAAGCAGGGTCAGAGATTGCCTTATATGCAAGGCATAGATTGCCTCTGAGTAGTCTGTATGAAACAGAATAAAGTGATAGTGATTTCAGATGATCCACATAGGACAGATGCTGAAGACCTTGAATTTTCCTTTTGAGGAAGCTTTGTGGTCTCTCCAATTGCTGCAAGTGCTTCAAAAGGTACATACCAAAAGGGGCGTTTTACGCAATTCTTGGCCTGATGAGGGAAGAGTACAGAGAGTTTATAACTTCTTTTTTTCAGATGCAATGCCCTTACCTATGAGATGAGCAATATAGAATTCCATTCTTACCACTGTGGAGACATGGTGATCAAAGATAAGGTTGCTGTCAACCTGTGTGTCCAGGTCTCTTACCACTGAGTGTGTACTTAGGGTGGTGATATTGATGTGTTAGTTAGCAGGAACATCACACTTATCAAAATGGATGATAATACATTTTTTGTATTGAGTTTAAGGCCATGACTTTGGCACCAATCATTTGTTTGTGTAAGACCCTCTTGTAGGATGTTGACATCATTTGGAGATTCTATGATCGCTACCAGTTTCCAGTCATCAGCAAACTTTGTCAGCCACAGACCTTTAGTTTTAGCTTGTACTTCATAGAAATAGATTTCAAACAGTAGAGGTCCCAAGACTGATCCCTGTGGAACACCACTGGTTGCAGGTCTGCTGTTGGAGGTTGGTTACCCTATTTTGACTATGCGGGTTTTATCAGTGAGCCAGTTAATGACCCATCTAAAGATATAAGGGGTGATACCTAGCTGGGTGAGTTTCTCAATGATGCTTGAGTGGGGATAGTGTCAAAGGTCTTGGCTATATCTAGTTAGGCTTATGCACAGATTTCCCATTGTCCAGGTCCTTGGTGACTATCTCGAAGAAGTCCACCAGGTTTAATAGGCTCTTTTTGACAAATCCAAACTGTAGGGTCAAGTGTTTGGAGATTACCTATATCTTTGTTGATAAGGTTCATGATGATTTGCTCCATGGCCTTGCAGATAAGGCTAGTCAGGCTACTATGTCTATAGTTCCTGGGGTCAGTGGAAGCACCACCTTTGCGCAAGGAGATAACAGTGGCCATGCGGTGGCCATTTTCCATTCAGCTAGGATGAAGCTGGTGCTTAGATTATGATTGAAAAGAGTACCCAGTGGTGTAGCTAATTCTTGTTTAAGCCCATGTAGCATGCAACCTGGGATTTTATCAGGTCCCACAGATGCTGTGTTTTGGTCTTAGAGAGGGTGTTTATGACATGCTCTTTAGAGATACAAGGTAAAGGACAGGTGGTAGGGATATCATGGGGTACGTGTGGTGGGGACAAGGGAGTAAAGTTTTTGCAAGACCTGTTGGCTAACAGTTTAGCTATGTCCACAGGCTCAGTATATGTGGTATCATTAACTACCAGTTTGGCACAGATCTTAGCCTTACCTTTTAGGTTACATATGTAGCTAAAGAATGCCTTATGACTGTCCTTAGTTGAGGAAGCTAATTTGGATTCTTAATTTGCTTTGGAGGAGTTCACAAGAAGTCTCATTTGCTTGTTTGCTGAGGAGGGAGTGTTTCCAATTCAGGGCTCACTCCATCTTATTCTTAGACAGCTATTTCTTCCTCTTATTGTAAAGTCTGTTAATGGCAATTGTCTACCAGGCAGGTTTGCTCTTCCTTGAGGAGCTTGTTTTGGTCCTATCAGGTAAAGCTGAGTCAATGCAGTTATGCAGGTGTTTGTATAAAGCATTGGTGTAGAACTCAAGCATAGTTGCCAGTTCCATCTGAGAGGGGGGATACAGTAAAGCTATTTATTTCATCCCATAAGAGGTTATAATCTGCTTTGGAGAATTTTTTTTAGTTTAGTAGCTGCTGGGGGGGGGGGGGGGGCAAGTGTGATAGCTACTTCAAATTAGACTGATTTGTGGTCAGATATGACTAGTGAAGACCTCACAGTGGGGGTCCTACAGTGGTCCCCCATATTAGTAAGCACCAGATCCAGGATGTTGGCACCCCTTGTAGGGGTGTCAACCAGCTGATCCATGGCATTGGAGTCAACAAAGTTGAGGAACCTTTGGGCAAGTGAATTAGAGCAGGAGTAATTTACCCACTCAATGGATAGGGAGTTAAAGTTGCCCAAAATCATGGTGTTCAGATGTATCTTGATAGACTCAAGTAGATTCAAATAGGCAGAGTGAGTGTCCTGATTCATGGAGGGGGTCATGTAGTTGGCAATAACTAGAATAGGTGTCCTACCAACAGTCAATTGCACCTGAAGTATCTACAGGGAATCATAATGTTTAACCAGTTTGGAGGTGTATTTATCTTTAATGAATATTGATACACCACCTCCTTTAGTTTTCATGCCTGCTTGTGGTCTGAATGTGTGGAAGGAGGTGTAGCCTGGAATGGCTGGGGTGCTCTCCACAATCTTGAACCAGGTCTCTGTGACTGCACAAATGTCTTTGTCTTCCAAGGTAAGGACTGCTTCCATTGAGTGCAGTTTCATGTTAAGTGTACTAGCCTTTAGCAGCATAACCTTGAGGTTGTTTTTAGATGGAGTTTTTATGTTGGAAGTTTTGTCCTTGAGACACTGCCTAAAAAGCATTTATATCACGTTATCGAAAGATGAAAATAGTGAACGCTATTTCATCTGCCCCAAAACATCTAAACATGAAAATATCGAACATTCAGAACAGTGAATTTTTTCCCATGGAAAAAATTTGCTGCTCCGAAACACATACACACAGCACAAGCACATCAAATAAATAGCAACCACACACATGCACTTAAATTTCTACATCTAACGCTACACTAAACTAAACATACACTACTATCTAGCCACTTACTTTAACGCAAACCCTAACCCTAAGATCCGTCACTATCACACACTCACCTAACTCGCGCCCTAACCCTAACTCACTTAAACCGCCCCTAACCTTAAAGTCTGTCACTATCGCACACATGCCTAACCCACGCCCTAATCCTAACTCACTTAACCCACCCCAACCCTAAAGTACAAACAATCACACACTTACCTGAACCCATCCCGTAACTTTCCACCACAGCGCTAAGAATAGCAAAGCCACAGAAACGGCCAACCAAATTATTTCCCAAGGAAAGAATTCGCTGTTCTGCAGCTTCGCTATTCTTGGCATTCGCTGAATAGTGTTCGATATCAGAACATTCGTAGTTTTAATACTTCAATGTTCTGATATAGACCCCCTAAAAAGGCAATATGGGGGTGGCAAGAGCTTTAGCCAGTAGCCAAAATCCCCAGGGGGTGACTGATGAAGACCATCTCTAGCAAAACATCGATGTCTGTCGATCATGTTATCCCAGCTGACAGATACAGTGTCCCCTTAGAATGACACCAGAAACTAAGCCAATTATTGAAGTCAATTATTTTCTGTTTGCATTGAGGCATCATCCTTGGTGAAGGTAAAATGCTGCTTAAGACTAGGGACATACCTGCCTGAGACACATTGTCCGAGAGCTCAGTCATGTCTCTCTTCATATAGTCCAGAGAGGTATGTCTTAAGTCATTCACACAACATGGACTATGAAAGAGTCATAGCAGTACCAGTTTTTGAGAGACTTAACTGCATGTGCCTATGGCGGATCCTGGCACCTGATAGACAGTTGATCGTTACCTTCTCCTTATCCAGCTTGGTGAGACAGACATCTCTGTGTCCCATGATGGAATCACCTATGGCTAATATGTTTAATTTTGTGTTTTGCCTTAAGGGCTTGACAGGTGAGACACTGGTGCATGAGCTATTTTATGTATTGTGTTTTGTAGAGGAAGTATTATGTGTATCATGCTTGTATTTATGTTTGGAAGGTCTCTGGTGTTTAGGTATGTTTCTGGTGAGAACCTCCACATATGTAGGTATGTGTGGTGTGGGCTTGAGTGGAGTAGGAGGTGAAGTATGCATGCTGACAACCTGCTCATTGCCATATGTACTGACTGGTGTGTGAGAAAGCATGGATTCAAGGTTGTTAATGTAGTTGCCTCTCTCACATATTGAGTTTGTGTGGACTAGGAGTAGAGGGTTGTCGGTGAACATGAGGCAGTTGCTACACTGCCTCAGGATGCCCATGTTGACCAAGCTGGCTGGAGAAACTGTGAAAATTGTCCGGCCATAGGGTTAGGTAAATTTATATGGTAAGGAAAAGAGGTCACACATAGGAATGGCTAGTGTATGAGAGGTGTGTTGGTGCCTCTGAGGCTAGGCTTAGTGTTCCACTTGACAGTAGAGTAGGGCTGTGAAAACCTCTGGAGGACCACAACCAAAGTGCTAAGGGAAAATTTAACAAGCAAAATGTTTGCGACTATAACCACCAATGGTAACCACCGCTATGCAGCAGTGAACGATTGTGCACTACACGCAAACAAACATAAATGGGTTTAAATAAAACAAGAAATAAACCTTTTAACTCAAACTAGCAAACAAGGATGCTATCTCTGAGCTCCAGTACCGTCACCCTCAATTAGATGGGACCAAGACAGCACTCCCTTCCCACAAGGGTTCAGAAGGGCCTTCTCCAACAAAGATATCTTGAATTTAATGCTCAGAAGTTACAAAACAGACCCAGAAACAGCAAACCTGTAACTGGGCTATGCTACAGCTGAACTAGTACAGTATACAGTAAAATGTGGCAAAAAACAGTTCAGACAATTCGAACAGACAGTAGAATGCAAATACATTAAAAGTGCTTTATAAGAGCAAAAACAAGCACTTTAAGTTTGTTAGGAGCAAGGGCTGCCTCATATCTTTCAGTATCTCAGTGAAGAGCTGGTTTTAGTGCTCAGGTGATACAAAACAGTCTAGATTCAGGAAGTCTGACTCCAGCCTATGCTACAAAACACAGGAGCACCGGAAATCCAAAGTGCATAAAATCACAATCACAACAGCAAAAAAAAATAAATAAATAAATAAAAAACAGTTAAAATAAAGCAGCAATTAAGTAGAATACTGCCCTCAATTTAATCAGGCTACTGACAAGCAGTAATGAAAGCGGCAGAGTGGATGCAGTTGAACACTTTTAAGTAGAAGCAGCAAAAGCATCAAAATAAAGTAGGAAGAGGCACAAATACATTAGGAGCAGCCGAATAAAGTGTATTTTTTAGTAGTAGTAAGAGAGGAAACAGAAGATAATTCAAGGTTAAGAAGCTAAGGGGGTAGGCCTTCATAAACAATCTCACTGTAGTCAGTTGAATGAGCTGATGCGATGGGAATGGGAAGAGTGTCCAATATCAAATTTATAGTAGATGTGGGCAACTTAAAAGCCACCAGGCTTTAAGACCACAACAACAACCTTAGAAAAAGGGGGGAATTGAAAATTCTAGTAATTTCCCAAAACCATACTACCATATTGGCAAACATGAGGACCAAAGCTGTTCCCATTGCTATGCCCCTCTGTTGTTTAAAATATTTCCCCTCATAATAAACAAAATAGTTCGTGAGAACTAGCTCCATACATTGAAGCAAAAAGGTCTTCTCAGCTTGATTAAGCTGAACACCCTTCACCATTGCTTGTAAGAACCACTCCCAAGTCTGCCTCATGAGGAATAACAGTATACAAACCCTTAATGTCAACTGTGACAAAAAAGGCTTTGGGTAAAAAAAGCACTGCCAGCAATAATCTCAAGGAAATGCCAAGAGTCCTTTAGGATGTGATTTTTACCTTGTGAAAAGGATTTTAGTTTGAAGTCTACAAATTTTGCAAGAGGTTCCATCTTGGAGCCAGCTGAAGCTATGATTGGTCTCAAAGGGGGGGGGGGTCAATAACTGATTTATGGCTTGTGGGGATTCCAAAAATCCGTGGAACCCTAGGATGTTTCACCTCCAGGAATTCCCTCATCTTAGGTAGAATGTCAAAAGTGACATAAAGACCTTCCAGTGCCAGATCTATACCATGATAAGTAATATTTATTTAATTCTTTGAAACCACAGTGAAGAAATCCCCATTGTTTAAGTAATCCAACATCATGAAGGAATAAATGTCCCTATCCATAATCACCACCACCCCCACCTTTGTTGGGCTTCATCACATGCACATTCTTGTCTTTAGACAATTCAAACAAAAAATTCCTTTACTCAATTGAAAGGTTTTAGAATTTTTTACGCTTTTTATGACACCATTCCCTAATACTATGTTCATACAACTGTTTAAATAAATTAATGGGAGCTGCCAATGCTGGATTGAAAGTACTATGTCTCACCAAACCACTTTCCAAAGTGCCCTCATTGGTGGATGCCATCAAACATCTCAAATTTAATTTTGTTTTATAAAGCTTCAACTCTTTAATAATGTCCGAAATGCTGGGATGGCTCAAGGGTACAAAACTTTTAAAATAATGAGCCAAAAACTGGATTAATAGAAAGATGAGAAAAGTTGTAAATAGTACAGCCACGCAAATCGCAAAAAGTGCATTTCATAGTCGTGCCTGAATCGTCAAAGTGAACTAGTATTTTTATTTTCTTATGGAAAGGGTACATGGAAGATTTGGAGCTTTTTACTGACTTCCTTAACCACTTCACTAGCTTTCTGCAGTTTACTTTTCAGGCAAGTGACAGCTTAATCAACTACCTGGACATTGCATTGTACAAAAATGTGTCTGCTGGCAGATACGAATCTAAGATATTTATGAAGGATACCTTTTCCAATGCCTATCTGCATCTTACTAGCCAATGCCCTTGGTGGCAAAAAATAAATATTGTCAAAGGGCACATTATCATGCTTAGTAAATTGATAGCCGAGGAATATTTTTCGTCAGGAGACGGAAAATCTTTGTGGCCTATTTTGGGACCATGGATATCCAGTAAACCTATTGCAAGACATTTTGAAATGGATATCTGAAACATGACACACTCATTACACTCCACTTTGCATTGTCCTAATGGTTTGATAAACAACAGGAAGAATGACAATAATGATTTGTCTCGGCTTTTGTTATTTAATTTAAGAATGACATTTTTTCCCTTAAAAAAGTTATTAACTGTCACTGGAGGACTGTGTTTGTTTCTTTTGGCCTTTTGGGCACATTGGATCAGCAGCCTGGATTCATGTACAAGAACAGTAGAAACTTGACAGCTATTTTGGAGAAGAATGATGACTGTTTTGGTACCTGTAATAAAAATTTGGGTATGAAGTGTCACTGAGCCTGTAAGCAGTGTAGATTCGTACTGCAGGGCACTCATTTCTTGGTCCCAGATTACCCCAGACATATTTCCGTGATGGGGAACTATAACTGTGATATGAAGGATGTGGTTTAAATCACCTTTTGGTCTTCTTACTCAGCTTTTAATGTTGGCAAGACTGGGGCCATTACAAACTAGAATTTATCAGCACATGTATGCGATTAAGAAAGCTATGGAGCTTAATGCCCTGTATAAACATTCTATCCAATGTTATAACGTTAAAAAGTTTGCCTTCAGTATTTTGGAAAAAGTTGTCCCTTCAAATGGGGGGCGCAACTGAGAATTGGTACTCAGACAGAGAAAACTTTATTAGCAACTGTTGCTCAATACCAGTAACCTCCCACCGGTATTAATTAATTCATTTCAGTTAAGCCGATTTTAAAAATGTAAGCTGCAAAAGTATGAATTTTTATTTTTTTATTATTACATTGTTTTTAATTGTTTACTGCACTATTTTTCATTGTTGATTTTGGTCTGTGTTTTAGTATTTATGCACAAAATTTCAATAGGTTATTTTTTGGCACACTATCTTTTTAAATGTATTATGTTCTGGCACCTTTAAGGCTTTTTAAATAAATGAAACATGTTATTACTTTGTTTCTGAAGTGGTTCCAGTTCGGATGGAATAAAAGTGCTAAATCTGCAGGATAAAATTTGTAAGGACTTCAGCGGCATCTGGTACAGTGTCATATATATATATATATATATATATATATATATATATATATATATTTTTTTTTTTTTTTTTTTTTATTGTGTAGTTTACGCTATGTGGCTTTCATTTTTTTGTCTTGGTTTTAGCCACTTTACCGGTATGTCACAGAACAACCTATTCTGTCAACCTTGTACCATTTCCAACAGCAATGTTATGTCTGGAAATTCTCCTGTTAAAGTGCATGGAACAGATAAAGGAGCAGAATGGTACACTTATGGTGGTTTTTATCAATATCAACTAATAGAAGTTAGGGTGAGAGAGCTAACAGTTTGGAATTGTCTTCCAGTAACAACTCATATGTTGCAGTGGCTCATTCTGAGACTATGGGGTCAGTTATCCTTGAGAAGGGAAGAAACTTTGAATCGCATTTTGTTGTAAAAATTTTACCAATTTTAATGTGCAGGACCTTTTTATGTCTAAACACATGTTTGATGATAACACTGTTGATCGTGATATGAGTGACATAGGACTGAAGGGTATTTCTAACAGTACTTTGGCAGATTACATTAAGAAATTTGAGGAGCTTCTTACTAAATACAAAACTCTTCTTTTGGACAATTCTTTTTTGAACTTGTGTATTCAGCATGAAAGGATCTCAAGAGGATTGCGTATTTACAAATAACCTAACGTTGTATTACCAGGTTCAGTGTTTCATAACGAGTTATTGGGTCTTTTTGACCAGATAGGCATTGAAATGATGTGTATTATTGTTAGAGAAAGCCTATGGCAAATGGAAAAACTCATGGCTGAGATTAAGAATCTAAATGATAAAATTCAAAAGGATCTCTTGTTCCTTCACCATTTGGATAATTTCTGTAGTTCTTTACATAGGGCTGAGCAAAATGAGAGTCCAGCCTTTAAACGCATGCAGTAGATTATGAGGGATGAGAAAGAGTAACAAACCAAAATAGCCTATCTGACCCCTAATGGTAGGAACGGATATGTATCCTCGAATTACAATAACACCTTTGGCACTGATTGGAACAGAAATGAGAGAGAGAGGGTGGAGAGATAAATTTTGGGGAGTAATGAGTACCATGCAGATCAAAGAAGCTGAAGGAGAAGTGTGTGAGACAGGCAACCAACACCCCCAACTCACAGTCTGCATTTTCCAGACAGGGTTTTTGCCAGAGGGGATTCCAGAATCAGAGAACGCATTATTAGTTCACTTTCACGATTCAGGCATGACTATGAAAGGTACTGTTTTTAATTTTGATGGCTGCCCTATTTACAACGTTTCTCATTTATTACTCCAGTTTTTGGCTCATTATTTCAAAAGAGTTTTAAGTTTTTACCCTTGAGCCATCCCAACATTGTGGACAATATTACAGAGTTGAAGCTTTATACAGAAAATTAAATTTGAGATGTTTGATGGCATCCACCAATGAGGGCACTTTGGAAAGGGGATTGGTGAGACATAATACTTTTAATCCACCATTGGCACCCCCACTGATTTATTCGAACAGTTGAGGGAGTGGTGTCATACAAAGAGTAAAATTTTTACAACCTTTCAATTGAAGAAAGGAATCTTTTGTTTGAATTCTTTAAAGATAAGAATGTGCATGTGATGAAGCCCAACAAAGGTGGGGGTTGATGGTGATTATGGATAGGGACATTTATTCCTCTATGATATTGGATTACTTAAACAACGGGGATTTCTTCACCATGGTTTCCAATAATGAAATAAATATTGCTTATCATGGTATAGATCTGGCAATGGAAAATCTTTATGCCACTTTTGACATTCTACCAAAGATGAGAGAATTCCTGGAGGTGAAACATCTTTGAGTTCCAGGGATTTTTGGAATCCCCAAAATCCATAAATCAACCATTGACCCCACCCTCCTTGACACCAATCATAGCTTCAGCTGGCTCCAAGACAGAAACTCTTACAAAACTGGTGGGCTTCAAACTAAAATCATTTTTGCAAGGTAAAAATCCCATCTTGAAGGACTCTTGGCATTTTCTCCAGATTGTTGCTGACAGTGCTTTTTTACCAAAGCCTTTTTGTTGTCACAGTTGACATTAAGGATTTGTTTTCTGTTATTTCTCAAGAGCAAGGCTTGGAATGGTTCTTACAAGCAATGGTGAAGGGTCCTCAGCTTGACCAAGCTGAAATGAGCTCTTTGCTTCAATATATGTACAGCTAGGTCTCACGAACAATTTTGTAAATTATGACAAGGAATATTTTAAACAGCACATGGGCATAGCAATGGGAGCACCTTTGGCCCCTGTGTTTGCCAATATGTTATTATGATTTTGGGATACCACTAGAATTTTCAGTTACCCATTTTCTAAGGTCATGTTTTACCTGACGTACCTTGATGACATTTTTTTTCTTATGTAAAGGGAGCATGGAATATTTGGAGCTTTTTATTGACTTCCTTAACCACTCCACTAGCTTTCTGCAGTTTACCTTCCAGGCAAGTGACAGTTCAATCAACTACCTGGATATTATGTTGCACAAAAATGTGTCTGCCAGCAGATATGAGTCTAGGATACTTAGGAAGGATACCTGTTCCAATGCCTATCTCCATTTTACTAGCCAACACCCTTGGTGGCAAAAAAGAAATAATGTCAAAGAGCAGCTTATCAGGCTTAGTAGATTGGTAACCAAGTACTCTATTTTTCGTCAGGAGGAAGAAAATCTTTCTGGCTTATTTAGGGATTGTGGATACCAGTAAACATATTGGAAGATGTTTTGAAATAGATATCTGAAACAAGACACACTTACTACAGTCCACTTTTGCATTGTCCTAATGGTTTGGTAAACAATTGAAAGACTGACAATAATGATTTGTCTCGGGTGTTTGTTATTCAATTTGATAATGACATTTTTTCCTTTAAAAAGTTATTAACTGTCACTGGAGGACTGTGTTTGGTTCTTTTAGACTTTTGGCCATATTGGGTCAGCAGTGCAGATTAGTTTACAAGAACAGCAGAAATTTGAAGACTATTTTGGAGCAGAATGATGACTGTTTTGTTACCTCTAATAAAAACTTGGGTATGAAGTATTGCAGAGTCTGTAAGCATTATAGATTCTATACTACAGGGCACTGATTTGGTGGTCCCAGGTTACTCCAGACTTATTTCTGTGATGGGGAACTATAACTGTAATATGAAGGGTGTGGTTTACATCACCTTTGGTTCATCTTGCTTAACTTTTTATGTTAGCAAGTCTGTGCGGCCATTAAAAACTAAAATTTATTGGCACACATATGCGATTAGGAAACCTATGGAGATTAATGCCATGTATAAACATTCTATCCAGTGTTGTGACTTTAAAAAGTTTGCCTTCAGTATTTTGGAAAAAGTTGCTCTTTGAATAGGGAGGGTGATTAGGAATTGGTTCTCGAACAGAAGGAACTTTATTGGCAACTATTGCTCAATGCCTGTAGCCACCTGGGTATTAATGAATTAATTTCAATTAAGGCAGTTTTAAAAATGAAAACTGCCAAAATATGAATTTTTATTTTTATTATTACATTGTTTTTAATTGTTTACTGCACCTTTTTTCAATTTTGATTTTGGTCTGTGTTTTAGTATTTATGCAGAATATTTCAATGGGTTATTTTTTTGGCACACTATCTATTTAAATGTAATATGCTCTGGTACCTTTAACACTTTTTAAATGGATGAAACAAGTTGTTACTTTGTTTCTGATGAAGTCCCAGTTTGGATGGAATGAAAGCACTAAAATTGTGGAATAAAATTTGTTTAGAATGCAAACATTTATATCACCGTTTGACTATGTTTATTTTGATGCGACACAGAGTAAATAATACCTTTCCTGGAGTACAGCAAACTGCCTATTGTGATACACTGACACCATCCTCAGCAGAGAAGACATTCTGCTTCCAGGAAAAAAATCAATAGATAGCATAATAAGCATAAATCTGTCAACAACACATGCAAGAATGCAAATTACAAAGGTCTAGCTTAACTGTTATCATATAGTTGTTGTTAACTATGTCTCTCCATGGCCACTTTTCTAAATGAAAGCATTATGGGAAAAGCATATAGCTCACACATAATCAACCTTCAACCCCACACTTTCTAATAATTGAGATGCCATTGAAAATTACCGTCATTAAAATGATCAGAACAGATGATGCTGCACTGCTTTGTGACACCCATCCCTTTTCATAGCAGTGGCCATGAAAGGACAGAGGAAAGGTGGTTTACAATTAAATGCAACAAAAGAGCTCATCTTCAAATGTGCTTTGAAAAACATTCACTAGATGAAAATTAAAGTAGGAAAGATGTTTCAGCACAAAAGCATGTAGATTGTGTTTACAGTTACTGACTCCATTTACATATACATTCTCAGACACGTACACACAGACACACACACACAGACACACACACACACACACACACATATACAACAGCAAACCACACTAGTACATGCATTCTAACTATTTAACTTTGTTTTATGCACACAGTTATGTAAGTTCTAACAGCTTCGATCTGACAGAGCTCACTGTAATGAAACCATCACAAACAACATTCGGAATCTGAAGCATCAATTAAGAGAGTTGTGCAGCTTTTTAAACATATTATGTTAATTGCTTACAAATCAAATTTAGTCTGAAAATTTAAAACATTTACTTAGTTTCCAAAATGAACTGTTCTGCTTAATTGCCATGCTTTTTTTTTTTCTTTTCAATAAAACTGTGTTCAACACATGCAAACACTCTTTTCTGGGGAGGGGCATTTTTTTTACTAATGCTATACATTGAAACGCTCTTGTCAAATGTAAAGTCTTACTTAAATTCTCTCAGATACCCTGCATTAACAATAAAGTGTAGGCAGCAGTATTTAATTACATCGTTATTTGGGTAAGCACAGTTAAGGAAAATTGCAAAGCCTAAATATCTAAATAGTTGTAAGAAATTATAGATAACTGATGACTTTTTAAATTAACAGTCTGATGAAACCTTAGCTACCTCTTAGTTAGTGTTTTGCCAAACTGTTAATTTAATAGGATGGCATTTACCAAAATGCTTCATTATTCTTTGCACATTATAATTAATCTTGATTAATGCTTATGGAAGCAATGATATAATTATGTGCTGCTTGCATATAATAAATGTAGGGCGTCCAGAGGAATTTCTGCATGGCTTCTGCATTCAGTGGGAATTTTAAAAGAAAACAAAAAAAAATGTTTTAAACAAAAGGGTATTCACATGTAAGAAAATGCACGAGAGTACTTTTTTTTAGAAACAAAGTAAAAACTATTGCCAATGATCTACAAAACTAAATGGTACATAAGGGACCAGCCACACATACGTTACTATTGCAACTGAAGCACCAAGCTTAAATGAAAGTAAAATAAAGAAAGATACAATTACTTATTCCTTCACAAAGTATATACTCCTAAAGTACATCTCTCAGAAGGAAATAATTCTCAGTCTAGCAACAGAAGTCTTTTGTCCAAGTAAATGCATATTTTTTAACAATTCCTCTGCATTTTTTCAAGTTTTTCTTATGTTAGACAATGAAGAAGAAAGACAAGAATGATGAAGTCAACAGATCATATGATTTAACGTGAAGTGTCCAAATAGTAACGTTTTCTGCACTGACAACAGAAGAAAATGTCCTGAAACAAAGTAAATATCTCAGTAAATACCTAGAATCATAGCTTTATGCTAATAGAAAATATTTTATTAGTTTACAGCAGCTATAACTACATTAAATATTTTTTGATTAAACACAAATATATTACACATTTAATTCTAATGTTTTAGGGGACCCAAGTGAGGTACGGTGAGGTAATTAAAGCTAGTCCGCTAAATAATCAACGATTAAATAGTGCTCAGTGTTGTCTCTACAAAGCAGGGGTAAAGTTACTCAAAGTACAAATGAAAGTCAAAAGATGGGCTGCTGAGTTCTGTACCTGCTGCCATAGCTGGCCTTAAACATAGGGCAACGAGGTGGCCGCCTAAGGCGCCACTCTAGCAAGGGCATTTTTCCAGTTCCAGTAATCTGCATGATGTAGGTAGACCAGAATGGGGGCAAAAGGTGTTGGAATAATCCAGTCATGAAGAGACCAAAATATGAACAAAACAAAATGGGGGTCTGCTGACTGAAGAAAGTTCTTTACCCAGATCACACTCCAAAAATTATGGTAACTAGATTTGACAGCAATTGTCACCTGGTTCCCTAAAGGATAGATGATCATCAGGAATAATTCTAGTTTTCCACACTTGACTCAGCCTTAAGCATATGCCCATAACAGATAATAACAGTACCAGACTAAATACAGTGAACAGCCTTGTCATGTATTGAATAGATACAGCATTAGTCTCATCAAGTTAACTTTACTTAACTGTTCCTCACCCATACCAGGACAGTGTCCTGAATTTCTTCAAGTGAATCAAGTGCTGATATATATATATACATATATATATATATATATATATATATATATATATATATATATATACATATATCTATTCCTGATGAAAGTACAGGTAAAGATGGGCACTGTCAGTATAGCAGTCTTATTTCAAAGCTATATCCTGAATGGCACATACATGCAGAAGCATGTACATTGTGAACAATAACCGCCACACTGGAAAGCTATATGGTACCAAGTACAGCAGAGAAAATCTTGTATCGATAAATGCCAAAATGACCCCTTGAATGTCACTTGTTTGATAAATAAGAAGAGAAGCAGTCTGGGAAAGTGATGGAAAAGCCACAGTGGGTCTGCTCTTGCTGCAGGAAGATTTCATGGTCTAATGTATCAAAAGCTGCTTCACGAAGAAGATTGTGGAGGACCAAATCTGAACAACAATGTTTTTCTCTTACTGCAAGATGATCGTTAATCACTGCAGTGATGGTGGTTGTAGTACTTTTTGGTAGCTCCTGAAATTTAGTCAGATAATGGTCAAGAAGGCTCTGAGTTTTTATATAAACATTAAGATAAACATAAGTTACTTTCTCAATAACCTTACCAATAGGCCATGTGAGCCATTGACATGGAATGGATTTGTGGCTGGATAGCAGCCAACTCTTTGAAGCTCAGCATTTTTGAGGATTTTAGCAACAGTTATATGTATCACCTTAAGGGATTTCACAGTTTAAATTGTGTCTGCCAACATTACTTACTGTAGAGAGAAATTAGAGTTCAACAAGGTTTATAACAGCTGTGGGCAGATGCCTTTCAAAGAATAAAAGCAGTATGATGGGAAATGCAGCAAGATTAATTGGGTGGCAGCATAGCAAGGATAACTTAATCCCCTGATAGGCATAAAAGGCAAAAGAGAAATGATTAACACTTGCACAGGATAAGGGTGAGAAAACAGAAGAAAAAGAAATGAAGAAGGGTGGTCTTTTTATTTGTTGCAAAAAGTGGGATAAATATAGGCAATGATGAAGGATTAAGAAGTCTAGATAATTTTGTGAAATAAATTATTAGAAAATCAGAAAGAAATTGCAACAAATAATTTAGAAATTCATAAGAATGGATGTCACCCCATCTCAAAGGCACTGGGATGTATTGATGTAGATTGGCCAATATCGCTGAAAAAATGTATTGGTAATAAATTAGAAGCTCCTTTAAATGATATGGAGAGCTTTGTTGAAGAGTTCAGAAAAAAATGTTAAAAGCTAAACAAAACACACACAAAAACTCCATAATGCTTACTGTCCTAAGTATGATTATTTGTAGTACCCCAACACTTGCCAACCTTCTGACTGATTGCCACAAGTCAGCTTTTTTATTCCATTTCTGCGTACATTTTTAGAGAAAGTGGTTTATGTTCATTTGGATTCTTTATGACAGAATGGTTTGCATGCTTCTCTTTAGACTGCCTTTTGATACAGACACGTACTGAAACAGCTCCTACTAGAGTACTCAATTATCTCATGTTTTCAGGGGATCAGTGATGTTACTTTATCTTTGTCCTGTTTGATCTCTCATCTGCTTTTGGGACAGTGGATCATGGGATCTTACTGGATCATTTATGATAATATTGTGATTCAAAGCTGTGCTCCTAAAGTGGTCCATCTCCTTTCTGTCTGACCACAGTTGAACAGCTGTGTCAAGTGTCAGGTACCAATTTCTCTGCTTCTAACACTATTTCTTGTGAATTGTTGCCTGTGTCTTTGAGGACTCATTGCTATTCGCTGTATACGTGTTTCCTTTTGGTGGTGTTGTATGTACCAGAGGCTTACACTATCATAGTCATGTTGATGACATCCATCTACATTTCTCCTTTCTTCCGTAGTCTGGGTCTAATCTTACCATGTGAGTCATTGACATGGAATAGATTGATGGTTGGATGGCAGCCAGTTGAAGCTCATTACACTGAATATGATAGCCAGGGTTATATGCACCACCTCAAGGCATTTCACTGCTTAAATTGTGTCCACCAACATTACTTACTATAGAGACAAATTAGAATTCATGTTGAGGAGGATAATCTGCATCTGTCTGGGAGGAACATAGAACTTTAGGTGATGTATTGGGGACACTGAGGAAGTTACAGTAAAATTCCTAACTTTTTCTTTTCAAAACATCAGTGTCAGTAGTGAAGCAAATTATAATAATGGCATGAAAGTCAAGAGGGAATTGATTGCAAAGTAGAGAAAAACAGTTTGAAGCAATATAACAATGAATGAGGCAACAAGGGAAGTGCAGAAGACAAATGGAAGCTGATAAGCACCAGTGACCACTGACAACACAAAAAGCTGCACCTGCACAAACTAATAGCTTATATGAGAGAAAAATGCTTGGATATTGTGACAAGAACAGAAATGTGGTACACGTGTAGCAGTTGCAGGGATGTACCTACAGCTTTTTGCTGCAGTGGAGGTCAAGCAGCTTAAATGCAAGAATTTAATGTCATAGTGAGTTTTGCCAGTATGTATTGCACAAGCTGACAGTTTTTTTGTTGCCCTTTTCTTCTCTGTAGTGTGTTGTTAGTTTTTTTTGGCTCACTATTATCAGTATTTAATTTTTAATAAACTGTGAACAAAAAAATGTCAACAGCTCATAGGTAATCCATTGAGAGCTACAACAGGTATCTGGAAATGAAACAAACTTAGGAAGGACTGACTTCTGTGAAAATATATTAAAGGCAGCAAGACCAGTGAGTTAGTAACGAGGACATGAGGATACTGGGAATTACAATGAAGGCTGCATAGGTTACATATAGATGATAGACTGCATACTTTTGAAAACAAGGAAATAGGATGTATTGTTTTATTATCAGGTTATTTGTAACAATTTTGTATATGACAGCATTAACAGACCATCCACATCAGGTTATTGAATTTCTGCAGACTTTTTAGATTGTGAAATATTAGTACTTTTATTTTATGACGTGCTCGGTGGGTTTGAGGGTTTTCAAATGCGGCAGTGGGGGCGTTGATATGCATTTATGTTTTTTTTCTAAATTGCAGGTGCAGCTTGAATCTGTTGTGTTATGCAGCGGCATGCTACAGACAAGATGCAGTAATAGATTTTCATTATGGAGGTATATGCTCTTTCTCCGCAGGTGCATCATTTTATTAGTTAGCATGTTTAAGTGAAGGGATACAAGGTGTTGAATCTTCTCACTTGGGAAGTGCAGGAGGGGCTTGCTTCCTACAAAAAGACTTGTTTTGTTATTTCTGTTGTTTTACTCTGATGGTGGTCATTGCAGTTCTTCTGATATTTGGATGAATGCTGTTTGTATCATTGATGATTAGATATGAATCGATTGTTCAGATGTTAACTGGAACATGATGACTGCAGCCAGGAGAGAAAAGCTCCAGATTATTACAAAACATTTTAAGAACAATAATTTTACAATCTTCAAAACTAAAACAACTGCAATTTGAATAATTATAATTAGACATAATATAAAAACAATGGTTAAGAATTGATTCAATGTATTTGACAATCATTTAATATTTACAGAAATTTTAGATAGTTTGTAGAGAAATTAAATGTTTGATAAATCATTCTGTAGTTAACTGCAAAAAGGTTCCATAGATGTGTGGCTCTTGCCAGCAGAATTTTGTCTGCAAACAATATGTGGTAGAGCTTTATCTAACCTTTCTTCTAAGAGGCATGTCTTTGCTATACATGTAAATCCTCAGCAGTACTTTGAACACTTACCTTTGAGTAAGGTCATATCAATAAATGCTTGAAACTTGATGGAACTAGTTATCATGGTTAGATTATGGTTATGAGGTAGTGAACCATTTCACTTTGGTTTATTATCACAATATAATGAGCAACTGGAGGTTTTGACCAAAGTGTTATAACCAGTTTTCTAACATCACTTATCATGTTCTGGTTAACTCACTTATATTTTTGGTACCTAAGGCCAGAACAGATAAATACATGATACTAATTTATAGATAAATCAGCTGAACACTGTTTTTCTGGTGTATATGTAACCCTTTCTCTAGCAGCAAAGGTTTAAAAATGTTTTTGGTACTCTAAAGAGCAAAATCTACAGATAGTGAGCAGTGAAAATGCTTTTCTTATTTCCTTTTGATTAATATTGTCAGTTCCAAAAACATTATTGTTTTCAGTTATTCCATTATTAGGATTTGCTTGAGTGTGCTTGTGAACTTGATTTGATCATGTATTTTGAAACAATGTGCTTGAGCAGCTATTATATGTGAGGAATTGCTGGATTTGTTCCTCTCCATAGCTTTTGGATAATTTCTCCTCTATTATTCAAAAAAAAACTGATGCACTTATGTTGTGTTGAAACCACTATCAGCAACCAAACACATTTACACTCTGAAGGAAATGAAGGGAAAGTATTGACGCTTGCTTCCAGAACCGGGTATGCAACACACAGTTAAAGACTAACACTATTGGGGCGTGACTTGGCTCCTGATAGCCAAATAACAGAAAGTAACTGTACAGTGTTTGAAGTTGAAATGTTAGAAAGGATATGAGCCATTGCCACTGTTCTAAGTGTGCCTGCACCACTGCCTTAAGTGTGCATGCACCATTGTCTTAAGTGTGCCTGCACCACTGTCCTAAGTGTGCATGCACCACTGTCCTAAGCATGAATGGGTTAATGTGATCCACCACTCTACACAGACATGCACATGCAAATTACACATGCATCCAAACAATCCTAATTAACAGGAGCTAGATTCACCATATGGAACTGAAGGCATTTAGGACCTGTGCAGAATCAGGAAGAATATATTAAATCTGAGTCCCTTTAATTAATTATACCACATCACCATGGAAATCCTGCAGAAATTTGTGGAAGTTCTCTTTCTGAAAATGTGCTGTTAGTTCTCACCAGGTTAGAGAGTGTCATCTGTTGCAATGCTTTCATGATAGAGTGTAGAATTTTCTATTTATCTGTCTAATTACATATAGCTACCTTTAGATTACTGGATCACTTTCCTAAAGCCATAAACATGGTATGTGGTCCTTTTCTTCTGAAAACTAATGCTTGATGTTTCAGCTTTAGATTAAATGAGTTTTCTTCACTCTGTGAAACTCACTTATGTGCAAGCATGTATGTTATCTCACCTGTGTACTTCATAAGAAGTTTTGTGCAATCAGAACCATGTAGTTATATGTTTAAAGTTGTTGTTTTTGTTTTATCATTATTAAAGTGAGACCTATACAACCACCTCCTACAGTAGACATTGTTTCATTCCCACAGGAGGTAGATTAATGCTGGAAGGCTGTTTATTATTTGCAATAGTATAGGACCTCTTTATGTGAAGTAGTAACTATGCACAAAACTGACCCTTCTCTAATATACTGCTCTCACCTCACCCCAGTTAGTTGTGCCCATTCAGCTCTATTGACTAATTGGTGAAAAAGAATAGCGAGAAGGCGGGGCTACAGAATGAATGAGCCCATGAATGTCCATCAATGTCATGTTGTAGTCCTGGTTTGACTCTTTCTATCTTAACCTGCCTACTGTATAACAGAACAAGTCACTTAGTGAGGGAGTTATTTGATCACCCTGAAATGATGTGGATGTGTATGACTTACCTTAATTAACAGTAAATAAAATAAAATAAATGCTCAAAATGCAAATAAACAACTCAGGGTAAAGGAAAGTAAGACCACACAGTAATCCCATTTTTTATATAAAAGAAATTGCAGCTTCATCATCTAGACCACAAATGAGAAAGAAATTTTCCCTGAATAAGCACTACTTACATGCACACCTCAAACAGAGACCAGCCTGTTTAACAAGAAAAATAATAGTCCTCTTTAAAAGTGAACCTACAAACAATCCTAAAAACTATAGACCAATAACTTGCTTTCTGACTGTGTATAAACTATTTACTGGAATTGATGCGGACAGAGATTTAGAGGAAAATGTAATCATGGCAATAGAACAAAAGGGTAACAAAAGAAAGTCACATAGAACAAATGATCATTTGTAGTTAAATAAAGTCATAATGGAGAATTATAAAAAGGGGAAGAATTTAAGTATGGAATTGATAGAGTACAAAAAATCATTTGTCAGCATTGCACATTTATATATAAAACAGTGCTTACAGACACATAAGATACACCCTACATTGATCTATTACATTGCAGTGACCATGAAATAGTGGCAAACCACTTTGAAGCTAAACTATGATAAAGGACAAATTATTATCCCAAGGATAAAAAATTCAAAGGGGGGTATTCCTGGGTGATTCTTTGTTACTGCTGCTCTTTTGTCTTCCTCTTAATCCATTATGATGTCTACTTAATAGAATAACTCATAATTACAAATTGGCTCCCATAAAATAACAAAGTATAAGAACTCCTCTTCTTCTTTTTGTGGATGATTTAAAACTGTATAGATCATCAGATGAGCAGCTGAAAGCACAACTGTAAGTGGTCAAAACTTTCTCAGATGATATAAGAATGTCATTTGGTCTTCGTAAATGTGCAAAGGCAACCCTTAAAGCAGGAAAGCTGTAGCACCAAGAAAATATCAGTTTGGGACAGGAATGTGGTATAAAAGAACTTGAGCAGAAGGACATATATAAATATTTGGGAACTGATGAAATGTCGACAAAAACAATGTAAACAAATGAAAACAAAACTTAGGAATATTTTAGAAGACTAAAATTAATACTGAAAACAGCCCTGACATCTAGGAACAAAGTCCAAGTTATAAACCAATTTGTTCTTCCTTTTCTAACTTACATTTTTTGGGGTGATTGACTGGCTCAAAAAGGTATTGGATCAGCTGGAGAGGAAAACAAGAAAAATAATTCATTCTTATCAGATGATTTATAAAAATCAGTTTATACCAAGATTATATATTCCCCATTCTGAAAGAGGTATGGGCCTCCTCAAAATTGATTACATGTGTAGATTTGCTATCATAGTACTGTATACTTATCTGTTGACCTCACAAGATCCAAACATAGTGAACATTTTAAAACATGAGGAGAACAAGTCTATGATGACTTCCTTACTTAGTTTAGCAGAAGCATATCAGTGTCAAGTGGGAAAGGAAATCAAATCAGAAGTAGATAAAAATCAGGCAGCAGCTGAATGTGCCATAAAACAAAAGAAAGAATATAGGGAGAATGACCAGATAAGAAGGCAAGAAATGTGGAAAAGCCATAAATACAGTTGCAAGTACAAAAAAACTCACGGAGCAATCTCATGTCACTCGGGATCTAATTCAGGAAAAGTTAAGGAGAGGTGAATTTAAACTAAAAGATGAAGGGTTAATATTGGTGGGCATGGATAGTGGGTTACATAGATGTTGCTTTACAAAGTGTGTTGAACACGTGGGAGAAGCAGACTAGTGCAGGTTTTGTAAAACAGAATTGGAATCAGTCACACATCTTGTTGTTGAGTGTGATATACTAATGGCAGCAGGCCTGTACACTGAAAGGAGTACTAATGTGGCAAGACTGTTACATTGGATATTATGTAAGCATTACAATACTGAAGTACTTGAAAAGCATTGGAAACATGAGCCACAAAGCATTATAGAGAATGATGAAATTTATATCGGTTCTATATCACTTCAAACGCTTAATTGAGTGAATAGCTATTCGTCAAACCCTATTCAGCAAAAGCTCAATTAAATGAACGATCATTTCAGTGAAAAATTTCCTAGGGAAAGGATGTGGTTGGCCATCATCAGGGATTTTCCCTTTTTCTCCACTGTAGCATGGTCTCAGAGTTAGTATATATAGTTAAGAAGGTGTGGGGGATGAAGCCCTCCACTTTGCAGGGTTTTAAATTGTGTTATATTTGCTCTAGTCGGTAGCTGGCCTACTAGTTTGTTTTCATAAGAAATGTTTGGCTGGAGCAATCATTCGCTTAACTGAGCTTTTACTGATTTGAGTTAGATGATTAGCGATTCACTCAATTAAGCTTTTGACAAAGTAATATAGACCCATTATCAACAGTTCAAAAAACAGATGTGAGAAAACCAGATATAGTAGTCCAGGAAAAGAAGACAACAGTAGCATTAATCATTGAAATTGCTAGTCCGTGATTAAATACAGAGAGACACAAAGTCATAAAATAACAGGATTTGCAGGCAGAAACTAGGGTGCTATGGAAGAAGAACAGTTCCAATAGTAGTAGGAGCAATGGGTCTTATAAAAAAGAATTTACAGCCTTATTCAGACATGCTACCATTACACGTAACTCTATTTGAACTGCAGATGGTGTCATTTTTGGGCACATTGGGGGTGCTTGTGAGGAATATGTTTGGCTAATATCAGAGACTGAAACAATACTAATTTCATGAACATTAATCATACTTTGACTTAGCAATGTGTCCATTCCCATCATGGAACTAGAAAACCAAAAGAGATGGAGAAGTTAAACCCAGAGAAGGAAATTTTGTGCAAAGCAAAACTTCCTAGTAAAATAAACAACTACACACTGAATCTATTAAGTGCTTCTCTGTATCTTATTCTCAGAGAAGCAAAACAAACAGCACATCATCATATAACATTTATGTTTACTGAGAAGTAAGTTAGACATGTTTGTAGTAAACTTGGTGAAATAAGAAACCAAAATGGAAATATTTTAACGTCTTTTTTCATTCATAAAATGTAATTTTTCTGAATAGCTTAATTTTTAATTTTATTTGCTTTCAGCCCAATATTTTCAAATATATGCATATGAATCCCCAGTTCTTGCAACCTTATATTACACATTCATTTCTTGAAGATTAGGTTTCTTTGTCTGGTTCTGAGCAAAGTTTACCTTAAACATTGCCCTTTTTTGGTAGCTATCTAAATATGTAGGTTGTCATTCCACTTGGTTCTTTAAATAACAATATTCTCACAGCTCTGTGAAAAGTTTTTAGTTACTCTGCAGGATTCAGAAACTATGTGTAGAGTTTGTGTACATGAAATTGTGCCTGTGGTAGTGCCACACAATGCATATTAATGAAGCTTGGGGCGCTTAAACAAGGCTTTGCTGCATGCAATAGTGTTTTTTATGGGTGCAAAACATAAACAGGAATGCGGATAGCATTTCCATGTAAGGTTGCTGTCTGCAGCATGGCTATCATACCTCTCAACCTCTTACAGCAAGAAATCTGAACAAAGTTATAAATAATGGGGGGACAAAAGCCCAAAAGTAGGGACAATTTTTTTAAAATATTTCTGTTACAAACTTTAAACTGTGATTGAATAACAGGTTTTGCATTAGCGTGAATTTTCTCAATGGTATGAAATCTGAATCTTGAATGTCTGTCATTATTTTCTGAATTAAATTCCCAATGATTTGCCTAAAACCCACAGTTTTATGAGAAACAAACCAAAAATATGAAGCAGAAATCTGGACATTCTGTGAAAATTCCAAACATTTTTAAATTGAGAAAAATCATACAAGGGACCCGGCCATAGATATATCATTCTGCATTTATTGCTGCAGTAGCATTGTCGCCTCACAGCAAGATGTTGTCCCGTTCGATTCTCAGCTAGAGCGTCTTCTGAGTGGAGACATGCGTGAATGGGTGTACCTTCGTTGAAGGTTGTGCATCAGGGCTGGCAACTTGACACGTAAAAATCAACTGCCAATCATTAGCGGACCAGAGTTCCGCTGTGGCGACCCCTAACTGGGAAAAGCCGAAAGAAACAACATTTATTCATGTGATATATTTTATTGTTTTTCATTTCTCTCTGTTTTTTTTTACATGTGTGCATGATGCTTAACTCATTTGTGCATGCCGAATTTTTTATATTTTTTTTGTTTTTTAATTGTTTGTGCAATGCTTAGCTTGTTTGCATGAACCACCCATGTATCAGACATGACACAGACAGCCAAAAATAGAAGCCTGATGTATTTAATTAATACCACTGGGCATTGTGCAAACCAGTAAGCAAGGCTGCTCTGCACTAACACCATCACATTGACAATGAATACTAATATAGGGGATGTCATGTAACTAATCCTGTGGCAATAGGTGCTAAGTCTAGGTCTGGAATGCAAATGGTTTTGGGTTCTCGTACGGGGTGTGCAACCTTTTCTTTTGCTATGTTGACATATACAAATGAAGTGCAACATAGACAAGTGTTTTCTCAACCTTCTTGTGGCAAGAGCTGTAAGTTTAGGACTACTGCACACATTGTCCTGGGTTTGAAAACCACATACTCCATACACTTTTAATGTTGTTACACATCACATCATATTTATTCTCACTCATAACACCTGACATAGTGTAGCTGAAATTAATATTTACATGTATGAGGGCTGAGAAACTAATATTGTATCAGTTATTTACCCGTTCGTTTATATGGGTATTGTACATATATTATAAAAAGTATGACTGTGGGTATAATGTGTACTATGTTCATGCAAGTATATTTCTGGAATCCCATTTGAATAACAGAGCTACAGAAACAGCTGTATATCACATATCCTTGGAATTGCATTGCTTGTTTTTAAATTGCCCACTGTTGTGTATTGCTTACCATCATGCAGACAGGCACACCCTGGCTTATCATGTTTGCGTGATGGTAAGCGGGGCACAGCTTTTACAAATGTAGCAAACAACAGACAGTATGGACTCTCAGTAAGTGCAATAAGTGCAATTGGTGGGAAAACATATATTTAAAGTGGAATTGGCAGGAAATGTTCATTAGACATTGAGCTTGATCTTTAGGAAACATGTCTGATGTTGAACAGGGTGTGTGCTTTTGAGTGCAATGTTGGGGTGTTCAGGAGTCCAAAGTCACTGTTGGGCTCCTAGTTAAGGAGCATGGCCCACACCTTTTGCAGAAGGACTACTCAGGTTTTCAGTATAAGTCTGAAGCCTGGACTAGTTTGGCTAGGGCTTTGACCAGTGTGACAGGTGTCCCATGTACTGGTGAGCAGTGTCATCATCATTACAATGATCTCCATGGGAGGAATAGGGGTACCCTTGATCAGTGGATCAGGGAATGTAGAGCAGGGAACACTCCACAGATGTGTAAGTATAAAATGCATTGACCAATTGTAAAAGTTATAGCTGAGTATAGTCATGACTGGTATTTGTAATGGCATTCTGTTTTATTTTTCTTTTCTGCAGCTGCTGAAGAAAGGGCCTTGGATTTGAGGTCTCATGGAGCATTCCTGGCAAGGATGAGAGAAGCATGAAGGATGTATGGATATAAAAAGCACTGTTATTGTAGCTTTAACTGTTAAAGATAGATTACTTGTTATTTCAGACATTTGTGTATAATTGAGCATGCATATCTCAGCTGTAAAAGAAAGTATGCATGCCTTACTCTGTAGCAAAAAGCAATTGTTTCACATTCTCAAATAACAGTGATTAGGCATGTATAAAGTGTAAAATGAACATATACATGCATTAGTCTGTAGTCCAAAAGAAAAGTACAGTATTACAGTAGTCAGAGGTTGTGGGTTCAAAGACCACACTTCCCAAGTATAGAATAATGTTGTGTTTTCATCATTATATACACAATGCTGTCAGGTAATCATCATTATAGCAAGTTGTGGTGTCACACAAGTTACTTTCAGACCTCAGTACTCTGTCATAAATGACCTGCTGTCAAGTGTAAGCGTGCATATGTGCAATATATGCACACATGAATGATTTCTGGCTACAATCTGATCAATACTGTAGTATCCATCTGTTAGTAACTGGGTAGTCTTCAAAATAATACAGAAATTTCTTAGGTATTGGTAGTGTTAAAAGTAAAATGTAACAGAACAGAGTGAAATAACTGTGGAAAGCTTTTGTATATTAACTATGAAGTTAGCAATGTTTTCCTGTTTTTTCTCTCACCCTATCCCTTCTCTTCTTTTTTTATTGTTTAATTTGTTTTCATTTTGTTGTCATTATATATAATTTTGTATTTCTTTGTTTTAATTTATTATTTTTGATTGTGTTTGTATCTGTTGTTATATAATGGTTTTTATGTTTATTATAATTTTTGTTTTTCTTTGTTCATTTATTTATTTTTGTCTATGTTTCTAAATGTTTTTATTTTCATTTTTTTTATAATTTTTTTTCATTTCATTTTTTTTTTATAATTGCATATTAATGCTTTTTTATTACTAAAGCACAGCAGTGTAGGAAGGTCCCATGTGATCTTTTTACTCTCACTCCACCAGCTATAGCACCAAGGCTCAGCAAAACTGGGCTGCAGCCTGGCAGCACCCCTTTTACTCACCCTGAACTACCTGGACCCACAGGTAGTTCTGCCCTAGAGGATAGGCCTGTGGTCCCTTCTAGGAGCAGTGGTGAGAGGGGTTAATTTGTCACCCAGAATGAGTTGCCAGGCATGGTGCACAGGATTGTGCACTGTACCGTTGACACATACCTATGCCAGATGGAGTACCTGCTCTCCTTCCTGGTACAGAGTACCATTTGAGGACATACATTTCAGGCACTGAAGCTGCTGGTGCAGTGAGGCGACAGTGGTGACAGTCCACTGAGTGAGGACTTGATTCCTACTGTCACCCATCCTGACATCCATGAGACCTTGATTTCCCCACCCTCACCCCAACCATGGTGTTCACCCCCTCTTGTGTCCTTCACCATCCCTGCATCTTGTCTTATATGTCCTGTATCTCAACAATTGCTTCCTCACCTTGCCAACTTGTCTGCCCCACACATGACTATGTCCCTTCCCCAACATTCCTTTTTCACCAAAAAAAAAAAAGAAAAAAACAAGGGGGATATCTGTTACCCCCCCCCAAAAAAAAATCATCCCTTACATAGCTCTCCATTTCACATGTGTCTACGTAACACACTCGATTCTGTCCAACTGGCTATAAAACATAATTATGTTGTTGTCACCTCTGTCTCTGGAGGTGACAGTCCAAATTCATCTAATATTATATACATCTGATCAGTTTTTACTGTTGAAGAAATGGATAGCTGTGATTCTTTCCTACACCCTTTCTGCACATTCTTGTCCTCCTTTCACTTTGTTTTTCACCCTGCTTGCTCCTCATTTCACCACTTTCTTATCTTCCCCATTTTGTTTTCTTTAAAGAATCATTGTGCAATGGCAAAAGGGAGTAGAATCAGTAAATGTATGTAAAATTATCATACACACTTGTAAAATTCATGCCTACACCCCAGTTCAAACCCAGTATGATCTGCCTCCAATAACAATGCATAAACCCATCCAGACACAGAGTCAGTTCCTTAGCAGGTGTATTTTATACAGTCAATATTAACTGCCACATTTTACCTTTATATTTTCCCTTTGTACTCCTCAGTGCTTGCTCCTTATATCACCAATGTCATGTTTTCAACATTAAGTGTGTATGAAGCATCATTGCATGACATTAATGTTCTTCAATGCCTTAATGCCCAATCCCCATTTATTTTTAAAAGCATGGGTGCACCTTGATGTGCATTACACAGCCTCTTTCAGCATGGCGAATACAAATTTTAATAAATAACAGAAATTAGGGTATTAGTAAATAGTATTAGCTACATCTTTATTTGGAAACAGTTCTATGTGGCCAAAAAAGGAAGTTATCACTGGCTGAAGGCAATTATGACCTGCAGCCAAAGATTCAGTTAAGTAGCAGGTTAATGCAACAGCAGTAAAATCTGCAATTTTCTATTCAGTGTATAAAATACACCTGCTACACAACTGACACTGTAGCACCCGCTGTTAATGCATTGATCCAAACTTGTTTTGGTTCAGACTACACTGGGGTCAAATACAGGTGTATGTAACAGTTTCACATACGTTTAAGTGTAAATAAAAATTATAAAGTGGGATACTTATGAATCTGTGTCATCACTTTTGTGGAACATAGTAGTGGCTTCAAATACAGGTTTATGCAATAACTGTAATTGTTTTTGCCATAGGCACATGTCTTTGCATGATGCTCACCATTGTGCAACATTGTTCACAGATTCGCTAAAGAAAAGAAATGGGGAAGACAGGAAAGTGGTGAAATGGAGAGCAAGCAGGGGGAAAAGCAAAGTGAAAGGAAGGCAGGAATGTGCAGGAAGGGTATAGGAAAGAACCATAGCTATCCATTTCTCCAACAGCAAAATATGATACTATATGAAGAATATTAGCTAAATTTGGATTATCACCTCCGAAGAGACAGAAGTGACCACAACACAGTCATGTGGTATAGCCAATTGGACTAAATCAAGGATGTCATGAAGACACTGGTGTGAAATGGAGAGCTATGTATGGAACAATATTTTTGGGACAGGTACCCTTTTTTATTTTTGGCAGAAAGAGAGGAATGTTGAGGGAAGGACCTAGGTATGTGTGGGTAAGGTGGGTAGATGAAGAAGCAATGGCAGACAGAAAGGACATACAAGACAATACACAGGGATGGTGAGGAACACAAGAGGGGGGTGAGCACCGTGTCTGCGGAGAGGGGGACATCAAGACTCCATGGAAGTCAAGTTTTGAGACAGTAAGATTCGAGTCCTAACCCAGTGGACTGTCATCACTGCCACCAATGGCTGCAGTATCTGATGTCTGCATATCCTTATATTATTCAGTACAGTAATGGAGAGCAGTATCTCCACCGAGCATAGGGGTGCACCAACTGTATGACACACTATCCTTATGCACCAGCCCTGGCAGTTCATTGCAGGTGATAAAATCACCACCTCTGCCACTGATCCCAGAGGGATCCATTGGCCTATCCCGTGAGGCAGAACTGCCTGAGGGCCCAGGTAGTGTGGGGGCATCAGAGGGGGTGCTACCAGGTTGTGTCCATAATGTGCTGGGATGTAGCACCATAGCCAGTGGAGTGGGTGCAAGTGGATCCCATGGGACAGGTCTACCCCACTGTGCTGTGGAAAAACAGAAAAAAAAGAACATATTGGGTGGGGAGAGAGAAAAAAGGGGAGAACATTAGCAACATCATAAGTGACATACAAAGCAGTGATACAATTATTTCACTCTATTATGTTACCTTTACTTTAAACAGTACAAACTGTAAACAAACTTTTTTATAATGTTTCTGAATACCCAGTTAATAACAGATGCACACTACAGTACAGATTGCAGCCAGCAGTCCTTGATGCGTGCATATATTGCCCATATGCAGGCTCCAGTTCTACTAATTACATTTTCCAGCAGGCCATTTGTGCCACTGCTAGAGAGGGCTGCTGTTACAGTGCAATAGTGATGAAAACATAACAGTACCTGTTCATTTGGTAATTGTGGTGTTTGAAATAACAACTGCCAACTACTCTCTACTACCATAGTGTTCTGCATTCCCACAGAGTACTGCATGCATACTTTCCTTTACAGTTGCAAGATGTATGGTCTGTTTTATAGTACTGTATTCATAGGCTTCAAACTTTTACAGCAATAAATGTGGACAAAGTCATATGTAATAGGGAGCCAAAGTCCATATAATAGAGATTACTCATACATAGTTGCTCTTACAAACGTATTAAGGTGATACAGTAGCAGGTTTTGCACTTGCATGAAGGGTCTGAGGTCTGAATCTCACGTCTGACATTATTTAATGATGTCATTCCTCAACCCTTATGCAATTATTTGACTGAAAACCACAATTACATCTTTAACTATACAAAGACTGGACATTCTGTGGAAATCTGCACAGTTGACAGGTATTCCCGCATTACATACCAACTAAGCCCATACCTCACAACCTCTTACAGCTAAAAATGTGGACCAAGCAATAAATAATGGGGGTACAAAGGAACACAAATAGCAACACATTTTGCATATTCTTCTACAAACCTAGAAAAGTGATACAATAATAAATTTTGCATTAGCATAGATGTTCTGAAAGGTATGAAGTATGAGAAATAAATGTCATTTTCTGACTGCAGTCCTGAATGCGTTGGGAAAGATTTGCTAGGCAAACACAATTGATGAGAAGCAAATCAAAATTATGAGGCAATCATCTGAACATTCTGCAAAACCCATACAATTGAGAGGTATTACAAAGCAGTCTTTAACGTTTAATGCTACGATGATGGTACTGTTGTGATGCATACATACAACATGTTCCTCACATCCACATCCATGCCAATTTACTATTATGGGCTCTGGCATTCAGATCAAGATCTGCCTCAGCTGTGTAAAAAACAGAATTGAGCAGAGTACCATTATGAATACCAAGGCTGACTATATTCAACTTTAGACTATTGCAAGTAATGTCTGAAAGTCACCAGTCCAACATTTCCCAATCCAATAGTCAAGGGTATCCCTCCTCCTCATCCTGAGGTCTTTGTAGTGGTTCCTACACTGCTCACCAGTGTGGTTGATACTGGTAGCACTGGTCAGAGCCCAGGCCAGATTATTCATGTCTCTGACCTTGATTGTGAGCCATGATAGTGCCTCTGCAGGAAATGGGGCCCATGGTCATTCATTACACATCCAGAAAGCACTTTGGACTCCTGGACACCCCAGCTTTGAGCCCTAAATCTCAAAGCCTGTTCAGAAGCACCTTCTATGTCTGTCAGAGAGCAAGTCCAATGTAGAATGATATTTTTCCACTAATTGCATGTATCGTGTTTACTCAGAAGGTGCACTGTTTTGATTTGGCAACATTTGAAAAAGCTGCGCATTGGTTACCATCACACAAACAGGGTGCAAAGGGTGCAGTGTGTTTCTCTGATGGTAATCTATGCAGAAGTTTGGTAACTAATTGGATTTCTATGTTATCTGAGATTCAGGCAACTCTGTAACTGTGTTGGTCCAATGGGAAGTGCATGCCAAACCACATAGCAGGAATATACTTGCCCGAACATAGTACACATTAAACCCACAGTCATACTTTTGCTATTAACTAGACAATACATAGATTAATAAATAATTACATAACTGAACACAATATTACTGTGTCAGTCCTAAGTCATATAAATATTATATAAGCTGTACTAGGTCACCTGCTATAGGTGAGAGTGATAATAATGTGAATTGGAACAACATAAAAATGTAATGGCATATGCTGCATTGGAACCCTGGACCATATGGAAGTTAATCCTGCACTGACAGCTATTGCCACAGGAAAGCTGTAAAATCCTTTGGCTATGCATCAGTTCATTGCTAAATACTACAATGTCACAGCAATGAAACAAAGACTGTACACCTTGTAGTTGAACAAGACCATCTAGACTTCAGACCTAGATGTAACATCTGCTATCACAGAGTAAGGCGCATAACATCCTCTAAGTTAGTATTCATTGTTAAGTTCTCACTGTTAAATGCAGTGTAATGGCACTTACTGGGTTTGTGAGATGCACAATTACATTAATAGAAAGCATCCTGTTTCTATTTTTGGCTGTCTGGGTCCTGTCTACTACCTGGGTGGCCCAGCTGTCCATTTTACACAATGATGGTCTACATGCAAAACTGATTAGCATTGCCAAATCTGTTTGTGCTAAGTGGTGCATCACACAAGCAATGTACCTCCCCATCACCCACTAAAGTAAGACAAAAGGAAGAAAAAAGTGGAAATACAGTTTATTATTACACAGGTGGTATGTCTGCAGGGTCTGGATTTCCAATCTCACTCCGATGCACCTTCAGAAAACAGGATGGGTGTCTTATTCCTGTTTGCCATACAAACAGCTTAGCAGCAAACAACTAGTTATCCATCATACAACAATCTTCCACAATGTATTTTAACTGGAATCAAGCCACCAGCTGTTATTTATACATATATTATATGAAACAGATATGGATGTACTGCACTTAGTGATCACAAAACCTGTTAGGATTATTGCTTGAAATTATATCAATCTGTGCTGCTTGGCCATTCAGCAGTTATCTGACCAGTATTCAGAGATATGCATTGTGAAAGCCAGTCTACCTCATTTGCCTTACATTGTGTGTGTATATTAACTGGGAATAGTATGATATGCAGCTGTCAGCAAATGAAGGCCAGGTTATATGGCACAGAAAAGCATACACTGCTTTTTTGGTGGTGGGAGCAAAGGTAAATTCTTGTTACGGCACATGCAAGGGTACACTGTTCTTTCGAGGTAGTGGGTTAAGCTGATGTCATGTTATTGCACAACTTCTCTTTGTAAAGATATTCTATTACAAACATATGATGCTAAACTGAGGCCATGCATTGATCACCAGTACTTTAGAGAGTTATGAATCTGTGACTCCTGGATGGCTGAAGGCTACTACATTCTATTGGACACATACAAGTAAAATAACTCTCTGCTGTCACATGTTACTTGACTTTCTGTACACATCTCCCACTGCTTACCTGCTTACTGTACCACATGATGAAATACAAGTACATGCCATAATAGTATTATGCATTACAGTACATGTGCAGGACTTAGCTTGTAAATGCTATTTCTGTACTCTAAACTTTGTGAAATCTCTAGGAAAAAACAGTATGGACTCTGCATGGATGCTTTATATCTTGTTGAATAGTTTCACAAGATTGGTAGATTAGCATGCAATCCACCTGCTTAAGTAGGAATTAGCATCTCTGGAGTACAGACTAAGGCAGAGGCAATCCATTAATAATGTACTCCATTATAAAAAGGGAAATGTGTAGCTAGCTAAACTGAAGTTAAGGAGAGTGCATTGTTCAACTCACTAAGACAACTGTATTTCTTCACAGTATATCTCTAAAGAGGAGTATTGCAGTCCAGCAGGTAAGTTCCCATTTTGTTACCTACATCATACTTATGCTGGAATGTAGTTAAGAATAAATGTGAAATAATGGCTTTCACACCTTAATCTGTATGCATTACTTAGAAGTGTAATGATGGCATGGCCTTGATTGTCAAGCTATTTCACAGGTTCACAGCATTGAGAATAACTGAAAAGGGAATGCTGTGTTATAAATATATACACATTACATGGATAGGTCATTTGATATCACTTTTATCATTTCAAATATGGTTTGTTAGCACAATGGGTCCTTAACCTGTCATTTTGTTTGTGGGAGAACTAAGATGAGTTAGTGTTAGGGCACTAACTAGACTGGACTCTTATTTTGGGTGGGTGAGCATATTATACTTGTTGCTATGGCACAAACAAGGATATGTTTCTCTTGTTAGTCTCCTTTTTTTATATCCTCCATCTTGCTATTTGTAGAAATATGTAGACTTGTCATGTTTATCCCGGGGGGATACTGACATACTTCCTTTACTACTTTATCTGTAAACAGTTAATTTGTATTTATGTGATCCTCATGACTTATCTTTCTTTTGTCTTGTAGGACACAATATGTCTGCTCACCATAGGCCCCTATTTACAGATGCAGAGAATAATCTGATAATTGATGCCTTCAGGCAACATGCTGCTGTGCTGCTGTCCAGGGGGCAGGCCAATATGACTGAGCGTGCTGCCCTCTGAGATGAATTAGTGACCAACATTATCACCATTGAGCAACACAGTCGCACATATGAGCAGGTGCGTCACAGAGCCAAAGGCATGGTACCTGCTGCACATAGATGTACAGCTACAGTGGCATGCGATCATCAAGTCACAGGTGGAGGCCCTCCTGCAGAACCCGCTCTCACTGCCACTGAGGAATTTCTGGCAAATATTGCCACCCAGGACAGCTTCCAGCAAACCATGGCACAGTATGTTCTGGATGTGGGTGCAATTCCTGCATCCCAAGTGGAGCTTCCAAGTATGTTTTGCTACATAATAATTAGAATACTGTGGCATAGTGAATTAACTTCAAAAATGTATATGTATACGTCAGTTGTTTGTTGGGTGGGTGGATTTAGGATTGCTACAGTTATAAGCTTAATTTAAAGTTGTCAGCCACATTCTTGTCAACATTTGAGGTACTGCAGATATAGAGGTGTAAACATATTACCCCCTGTTTTACTGTTAAAAGTAATGATGTTGCCATTACCTCTTGCTTTACTTATTTTGGGATCATCATGAATACAGAGATGCAGGCCTCTTGCAGATGGTAAGCCTGATACATTTATGTCAGTACTGTATATACATTTCAGGGTGGCCACGGTGGTGCAGCGGTTAGCATTGCCACCTCACAGCAAGAAGTTCTCTGGTTTGATCCTTGGCTGGGGTGCCTTCTGTGTGGAGGCTGCATGTCCTCCCTGTGGTCATGTGGGTTTTCTCTGGGTGCTCCGGTTTCCCCCCACATCCCAAAGACATACTGTAGGTGGATTGGACAATTTAAATTGGCCCTAGGTGTGAGTGCGTGCATGTGTGTGCCTTCTGTGGAAGGTTGGGCGCCGAGCTTGCAACTCGACACCATAAAACTCCACTGCCAGTCATGAGTGGACAGGTGATCCACTGTGATGACCCCTAACCAGGAAAAAACAAAAGAAGAAGAAGAAGACTGTATATAAATTTCAAGATATCGCATAATGTGTCAGACCTGTTGTATGTATTGTTGTACACTCTGTAAGTGTACTTTTTTTAGCATTTATTGCAGCATAGTAGTGCAGGTATAAATGTATTCCCTTCTTTCTGCCTTTTTATCATGAGTGAGTATGACAGTGGGATGTCAGTGTCTCAACAGACACTGATGATGATGGTGGCCAAACTGAGGCACAGGTGGGGAGTGCAGAGGTTGAATCTAGCACAGAGGTAGACATCCCGTGATCCCCTTTGTTTTTTCCAGACACAGCCAGTAGGCCTACACCTACCCAGTCCAATGAGGCCAGAGATATTGGAAAGGTTGAGGACAAGGACATTAATCAGGGGAGTGTGACTACTGCAGCTTCACTACCTGTTAAATCTGTCTGTAGCCAAAGTGTTGGTGAAGTGTCATGCAGGAAGGTTGATAGGGGTACTCTCGGGAAGCCTGCTGTTCCTCCTCCACCTGATGCAGGTGTCTCTTCTCATGTCACTCAGTGGATGTTTAGGGCCATCATGGAGGCACAGGCATGTTCTGAAAGGCACTCTGGACAAATGTGCCGGGTTCTAGATGTGGCACAGTTTGACATCTGTCACTGCCTCCACTGTGTAGCTAATTAAATGGATTGATTGAATGACATGTTGGAACATGGAATGTCTGTGATGGAATGAGGGGCTTATATTATGGACTATACAGTGCCTGTGATGACATGTCTGCTCGGAGGGGGACGTCGTCCACATGGGCAGAGGTCAGCCACACCATCTGCTGCTAGCCAACGTGGCTGTGCCAGATCATGCTCCCGTAGTGGCAATACTTACCCTGCAACATCAGGGACTGTGCTGTCCACACCCAGACATGGCAGGCCATAAAGTTGTGGTCCTGGGCATTCCCATGAAGGGAGCATGACCAGCAGACAACAGTTACATTCAGGTAGTAGCACTGCATCTGATCTTGGGTGTGGAAGTGCCAGTGCATCTCCTGACAGAGCCAGGTCTCATGGTTGGGGGTGACAATGATGAACTGACAACTCTATCATGCACAGCTCACACCTGTCCAACATACCAAGACATAGAGCTAGCACTGAGTTTGGCTGTGATCATGCATGCTGTCACACACCACTTTCACATGGTGGACCCTACAGACACACACACAACAGCTACATGGTTCAGTTTGCCTGTTTCTCCTGTCTTACTCACATACACTCAAAAACCTTTGTTGTTAGCCTCAACCTTTTGCCTCCCCTCCACAACACCCTGTGCAAGTGATGATAACTGTGCCATATCCCTGATTTCCCTCTTTTGGATTCAGGGAAACTAAAGCTTTGTGTCTGATGCACAGGGTGATTAGCTACATTTTTGGTTAGTATATCTACAGTTGTGTTGTTTAAATGATAATTGTACCTGTGAATTATATTTCCCTTGGCAAGTTGTACAGTGGATGCCATCATCATTTCACTACTTTATGGTATATTCTTTTGTAAGGGTTGTGAAGTCAACAACTGCAATCTGTCTCATTACTTTCTAACTGTTCTCTTTAATAATTATCCAGCATAAACGTATGGTGCACATCATAAGTCAGGCCATCACATTCAAATCTCTGGATCGCATGACAGCCCTGTAGTATAATGTCATCAGAACAGTACAGTATCATGCTTTCTGTTGCATGTAGCTCACCAGAAACATGCATCTGCAGCACACCCCACAGGGCTTTCAAATCAAGCTAACACAGAGCCTACAAACCATGCCATGATGTATGTGTACAGATTAAAACACGTCATTTTAATTTGTCTTGTATCACATGATGTGATGTCTGTCTGATATCCAGTCCACTGTCTGATCATTCACTGGTGAGATACATGCATATACAATACTCTGATATAGCTGATGACACTAGCATTGTTTGTTGAGCATATGGAAATAACAGTGTCCCACCTGCTGGTGTAAAAATGCTGTCTATAATATCAAGTTACAGCTGACTCACTCACACACAGTTTACTACAGTGAGAATGGAAATCCTACCTATCTAAGTGCATATACTACAGGTAATTGAACATAACACAAGCACCATGGCACAATCCTGACATACATTGCGTCCGACAACCCTTTATAGCTGATGACATCAGCAGTGCCTGTTGATGACAACATATGTGTCCTACTTGCTGGTCTAAAATGCTCTCTGTAGTATCAAGTTACAGCTTACTCACACACACACACACACACACACACACACACACACACACACACACACACACACACACACACACACACTCAGTTAACTGCAGTGAGAAAAGAACTTCTACCTGTCTAAGTAGACAGATGAACACAGTACATGCACCATGGCACAAGCTGGACTTTTAAAGATGTGCAGGTGAACTTATAGTAGATGACATCAGCAGGCCCTGTGAGAGACAACAGCTTGAGAGACCAATATGCTACTCAATGCTAGAAGTCTAAACCTCAAAATGCACTCACTTGAGGCACTCCTTAAAATGGAGACTATCGATATCTGTGCAGTGACTGAAACCTGGTTCAAGGCTCCAGAGAGCACCCCTGCATTACCAGGCTATAACACATACCATACCTATCAACCATCAAACCAGGACCAAAATACCAAGGGTGGAGGTATGTCCATATTCATTAAGGACAACCTCAACTCCAGGCTAGTTGTCCAATGTAATTCATCCAAAATTATCCAAGTGCAACTAACAACGGGTAAAACTGCAATCCATATTGTAGCTTGCTACAGATCCCCCACCATGCCCCAGGAGTCCCACTCATCTTGTCTTGATATAATAGAAAATACCAGAATCCAACCAAACACTGTAATATTGGGTGATTTCAACTACCACACCATAAACTGGGAAAACTACTCTTGTACCAACTCCTTCCCTCAATGCTTCCTATAATTCATAACTCCAGTGCCCTGGATCAACTTCTCCACACCCCTACCAGGAGCAATAATATCCTAGACCTAGTAATTACCAACTTGAGTGACAAGTGCTCCACACCTGAAGTCAACTCCTCATTGGTCAGATCTGACCATAAACTAATCACCTTAGATATCCGCATCCCACCCCCAACCCCCACTAAGGAAACCACTGTAAAAAACTTCTCCAAAGCCAACTTCATGCTTCTTAAGGCAGAAGTGGCCAACTTTATGACACCCATGCAGATGGTCAATAGAGGTACCACTGCAGAATCTTATACAAATGCACTCTATAAGGACCTACATGGATGCATGGATTATGCTATCCCTAATAGAACCAAGACACAGTCCTCTAAAAAAGGAAACCAATCTGATGGTTCACTGCCATAAGCAAACTCTACAACAGAAGAAATAAACTGTTGCATAAGAGAGTAAGATCCCACAAGTGGAAGAGCTCATTGGTCAGCCTCAACAAGAAGCTGAGATCCCTCATAAAATCCTGCAAAGCGAACTATGAAAACAAGATTGCCACTGACTCAAAGGACAATCACAAAGCTTTCTACAGCTATGTCAAGAATCTCAATGGCAACACCCAGATCTCCTCTACGTTACAGCAGAATGGCACAAAATTCACGGAACCAAGTGTTATCACCAACATCCTGGCTGATAGGTTCAGTGCCAACTTTACTCCCACTCACCTCCTAAGGGGCCCATATCCATACTGGAAGAATGTAGTAACCCTGCAATCACAACTGAACATGTGAAAACTGCGCTATCAAAAGCCAAGAACACAGCATCCATGGGACCGGACAATATCCCTGGATGCATTCTACATGAACTTCAGAATTAACTAGCTCCCCACCTAAGCACCATGTTCAATCATAGCCTCTTGACAGACTTTGTACCCACTAAATGGTGCATGGGAACAGTTGTACCAGTCCACAAAGGGGTAGCCACCACAGACCCCAGGAACTATCGCCCTATTAGTCTGATGAGCCTGGTCTGCAAGGCCATGGAATGTATCATCATGAAACTCATAAACAAGGATATTGGTAACCTCTAAACTTGGGACCCCACTCAGTTCAGATTTGTGAAGGGCAGATCATGTCTCCTGAACCTGATTGACTTCATAGGTTCATAGATTAGTACTAAGCTAACTGTCCTTGTGAGCCATTTTAAGCCTAGCCAATTATCCCTTGTGAGATTCAAACCCTGCACCTTGTGTATGTAAGGCAAACACCTTAACCATTAGGCCACGACTTCTTTGAAACAGTCACCAAAGCCGTGGATGAGGGTAAGGCAATCCACACAGCCTATCTCAGCTTCGCCAAGGCTTTCAACACCATCCCCCATTCTGGTATCATAAATACACTCACTGATTTGGGTATAAATCCATACGTCACAAGATGGGTCACCAGCTGGCTCACTGACAGAACCCACACTGTAAAAATTGTGGACTCCAAATCTAACTCCAAACCTGTGACAAGTGGAGTACCACAGGGTTCAGTCTTGGGATTTATTTCTCTGAAGTACAGGATAACACAGAGGGCCTCGGGCTGACAAACGTCACAGATGACTGCAAATTGGATGCCATAGCTAAGTCTCCAAACAATGTGGACATCCTGCAAAAGGGCCTCACTGAGACTGATGCCTAGTGTCAGAGCCATGGTCTTAAGCTCAACTCCGAAAAGTGCATTGTCATCCCCTTTGGTAAAAACCCTGTACCCATGAACTACCACTTAGGTGGCAGCCCACTTAATGCTGAAGGTATGATAAGAGACCTCAGGACTCTAGTGGACAGCAGCCTCTCCTTTGATAATCACAAGGCCACAGTAGTAAGGAAATCCTTCTACATGACATACCTCATCATGAAAGGGTTCTCATCCAGGAAAAAAGAGGTCATTGTCCCTCTCTACTCGGCTCTCATCAGACTCATTATTGAGTTCAATGCCCCATTTGGAATGTACCTCACAAGGCATCTGTAACAGCTAGAAAGGCCACAAAAATGCCTCACAAAGAGGATTATGGGACTCAAATAGTTACCCTACACTGACCGCCTCAAAAATCTCCAGCTTTACTCCATTGCATATCGCCTACTCCAAGGTGATCTCTACCTAGCAAACAAAGTTATGTCAAACCCAGAGCTATTGGACATGCTACATCTGAAGAAATCCCAATCCCTCAAAGCCACACACTCTAGAGACCTAAACCTCATCACCACAATTAACAGAACATGCTGGAGGGATAGATTCCTATCCCAGAGACTTCCCATACTCTGGAACAAGCTGCCTATCTATGTCAAGCTAAGTTCTTCACTAACACTCTTCAAGAAAAATCTTGATGAGTGGATGGGTAATAGGAAATTCACCCTGAGAATCGAATCACTATCACTTCAGTCACCCTGCTAGACAGGGGCACAGGTAAATAACATCCATGGGTGGCGAAAGCCAGGGAACCTTGTTGGCTAGACTTACATAGGCCCTAGGGCCGATAGTTTAGTACCTACCTATGAACCTATGAATGAATATGTAGGTATGAGCAGATATCAAAAAGCTGGCCAGCCATGCCATTGGAGAGGTAACTGTAGGATATCACTTATACTCTGCTGCCTAGAGTCTCTCTCTCTCTTTCTCTCTCTCTCACACACACACACACACACACACACACACACACACACACACACACGCACACTTGACTGCAGTGAGATTAGAAACCCTACCTAAATAGACAGATTACAGAACACAGTACTTAACACATGCACACCACAGCATAAGTCTGACTTATACAGGTATGCAGGTGAACATATAGTAGATGACATCAGCAGGCCCTGTGAGAGACAACAGCTTGGTTGGCCGTTATGGAATGAATGTGTAGGGATGAGTAGCTACCGAAAAAATAAGACACACACATACACAGTCAACTGAAGTGAGAACAGAACCCATATCTAAGTGCACAGACTGTAAAACACAGTAGTTAATACATGCACCACAGAATAAGTCTGACTTATACAGACATGCAAGAGAACTTATAGTAGATGACATCAGCAGGCCGTGTGAGGAACAGCAGCTTGGGTGGCCTGCATAGGCACATAGAGTCATAGTGTCATATGAGGCTAATAGCCTAATAGCACTAGGCTGATTAGAATCCTAACTGTATAACAACACAAGTAACCTTATTATTTGAATGTTTGAGTTTAGCAGAACAAGGTTGTAAGCACCACTCACTGGCACTGTCCATGAGGGAGCACACAACATTATAACTTGCACTTTGTTGTGTGGTTGCTGTATGTGTACAAAAAAAATAAAATGAGACCCCAGGGTTATAATGCTTGTGGGTATGTGGCCAAAACATGGACATAAATCAGACAGCATCATATATACATTTCCGCAGCACAGTGAGCGATACCTCTCAACCTTTTATATCAAGGAATCATATTGGGTTGAAAAATGGCCAAACATAGCTACATGTTTTACATACTGCTCTTACAAACTTATAGAGTTGATAGAATAACATGTTTTGCATTAATGTGATTGGTCTAAAGGGTAGGAGTTTTGAAATTCAAATGTATGTCATTGTTTTCTGGCTTCTGTAGTCACGTGTTTTCAAATTATTTGCCAGAAAACCAACTTTTTATGAGGAGCATGGAAAAATGTGCTGCAAAAATCAGGACATTCTACAAATATCTAAACAGTTGAAAGGTGTGCATTGGGCATCAGATTTGCACTATGGTTAACTAAGTGTATGTGCATGCAAGACAAAGCTGTTTGCATTTAGATAAACAGTGCGCAAACGCAAGCTGCATTGGTAATGTGTAGTTACTCCACTCCTGGTTCTCGTAATGGCCAAAAGCATTTATTGAATGTATCCTGTTTCTATGTCTGCCTGTCTGCTTCCTAGGTGGTCTGGTTTCAGCAATGCCATGCTTTGTGCAAGCCACATAAGCACAGATAAACCTACAGTGATTTGTTTGCACTATGCAGTGCATCACAAAAACGGTGGAATAAAGAAAAAAACAAATGTAGGAAAACAAATGGAAAACGAGACACACGTGAAGTGATCAAAAGCAAAGTATGATATACACATGACAAAATGATACTACATATCAGATATGTCTACATAGTTCAGAATTTGAACTCTCACACCACTGTATATTCAGATAACAGGATAGATGCCTTAGCCTCTTTACCACACAAACAACTTTGCAGGAAAGAACTGAAGTTATTGTTCACACAAACACATACATCAGAATGTACACTGCTATGAGATCTTCATCTATGACTTTTAACCCTCTTTATTATATTTTGACATAGTGCACTTACTGATCACACAACCTGTTAGGATTCTGCTTGCAAATATACAGCTTTATCTTACTTGCCTGTATTTATTGGTACTTCATCAGTTATCTGAGCAGTACTGTGAGACATTTAAGTGTGTAAGGCATTCAATATCTTTGGCCTTAAAACATGTGCATAAATTATCTGGGAATTATATATGCATTTGCCAGCAATTGAAGGCCAGGTTGGATGACACAAACAGCCATATACTGTTCTTTTGGTTGGACCACTGCTGAGTTACTGTTATGGTACAAGCAATGCTACACTGCTCTTCGGGTTAGCACATGTACTGTTATGTCACAAATAAGCATAGCCTGTACCTTTGTGAGTAACCAAAGGTGTTACTGATATGGTGCAAACATGGATATGATGTTCTTGTTACTCTCCTTGTTCTGCTTCCTGCCTGTTGTTTGATCTTGGAAAGGGTTGTAAAGTCAGAAACTGCAATGTGTATCAGTGCTGTCTAACTTCTCTCTTTATGGACTTTAAAGTACAAAGGTATGCTGCAAAAATAAGGCCATGCAGTGAGCATGAGTATACTCCAGAGGTAGGGATATGTGAAACTTTGAAACCTGAGGCCTAGCACTTACTAATGGACACATATGAGTAAGCTAAAGTTATCTCTACTGTCACATGTTAAAGTACGTTTTGCACAAATCCACAGCAGTATTTACTCCATTACTGTTCCAACATACTATATACAGAGATATGTAAGAATATAATTCAAAAACTACACTCTAGGTTCAGGACATTACCTTGCAAATGCAGCAGTTGACACATTTGGAGTTCCAGGCTAACTCTGTCTGATGCAAGCAGTACACAGCCAGTATATGGGGAGGTACAATTTGTGTGAGTTGCCTGTCATCAGTTTTACTATGTGTGCAAGTAGGAGAAAGGTATTAGGCACCTAGGTGATAAGAGAATGTGCTATGCATTGTATTTTAGCCAATGCAAGGGTATACTAAGCATGCCTATGTGTACCTGCAGGCACAGTAGCTGGTAGTTCCACCTCTGAGCCCTCCACTGACTGTGGCTGTGGTGACCTAGGCACTGGTGGGGGGATGTGTGCCCTCTTCCTAGCTAATCCTGCTGCAGCTGTTTCCCCAAGATCAGATTGTGTAGCACAGCACCTACTGTGAAGACTTGTGCATATGTCTCTGGATTATACTGCAGGGCTGCACCAGATATATCTAAGCACTGGAACTGTGACTTCAACAGCCCAAACACACACTGTGTGATGTTTCTGGTTTGAGCATGTGCCACATTAAGGTGTTCTTGTTTGTGTGTGTGTGAGTGTGTGAGTGTGTGTATGTGTGTGTGTGTGTATGTGTGTGTGTGTGTGTGTGTGTGTGTGTGTGTGTGTGTGTGTGTGTGTGTGTGTGCGCACTTCTGATAGGTGTCATCATCCATGGTTCCAGTGCACAGCCAGCATCCCCCAGTAAATGGCCATGTGGTATGTCCCCCCTAGCAAACATCTGATACAGCTGTGATGTGTGTCAGATATGGCAGTCATGATAACTGCCAGGGTTGCCAGCACACACATTCAAAATTATTCCCTGGGCATTGCACATGACTTGGCAGTTGGAGTGGTATCCCTTGCAGTTCATGTAGATTCTACCCTACTTACCAGGTGGTGCCTTGATGTGTACATGAATGCAGTCTATGGCACCCAGTACTTCAGGGTAGAGCACTATAGAATACAACTGTTGCATATTGCTAGCCCTCTCCTCAGAACTACATGGAAAACATATGTGTTCACTGGCATGTACGAGCATAGCACCCAGGAAATGGTGGAGAATCCTGGATCCTGATGCCTGTGACACACCCATCATGTCTCCAGGTGGCCTTTGAAAAGTACCTGTAGCTAATATTCTAAGGGCTGCACACACCTTAATTTTCACTGAAATGGGTTCCCCTCGACTAGTTCTGGATCTGAGTTGAGGGCGGCACAGCTCATAGGATTCTTGTAAGGTGCCCCTGTCCAGCCTGTAGTGCTCTACAATCTCCAGGTCATGTACCATCTGATAAGTTACCCTGGGCCTGAACGCACTTCTCCTTCTCAGCCTAGACCTATTGTCACCAGCATCAGCAGCACTGACTTCAGCCTCTAGCACATACAAATGTAGAATAGCTGCAGCAGCGCCTAGTATTGTGTCAGTTAAAATGTCCTTGTCTGTACTCCAAGGGTGTTGAAGTATTTAGGAAAAACAAGAATGGAGGTTACATGGACGTTTTATAGCATGTGGAATATCTTCACTGTGTTGGATTGGTTCAGGAAAATTGAATGTACCTGCTTATACTGTAATTAGCATATATTACACACACCTGCTGCTTGCTCATCAATGTGCTAGGTGCACCTCAGTGCACACCGTGCAGCTATGCATAAATAAGGTAAGCACAGCAAAACTGTAATTGCTTTCCTCCATTCTAGTGATATCACGCAAACATTAAGTTTTAGAAGGAAAGCTTGCACACCCTGTACTCGAACCCTGGATCTTCTGCACTGTAGCCCTACATATACACATAGTGTCATAGGACTATTTACATGACAAGCACAACAAAAGCTGCCATTCATTCCTCTATTTCCCCTGGGTGCACTATGCGCACCATCACCAAAACTAGGACAAAAAATGTACAAAAATTATTTGAAATGGACAGAGAAGACACATTTTGCAACAGAATTCCAAGGATGACATAGAACCTGTGATTTATGCGTAGCCTACATGTATTTCACCACCCACAGACCAACCTGTACAACTTTGAAAGTGTACCCTGACACACACACCCCTATGTCATTTCTCACTGTTAACATCCATTGAAAACAAAAACACACTGGAAATGCATACATAATTACTCTTTTTTTGGGATTCAGCAATTCCAATGAGTTTTTACCTAATTTTCCTGAAATATGCACGATCGGTAGCCATGTCAGAGGAGAAACTGCACAGGAGGACAATGTTGTAAACACAAGGGAGGCTATTAATTTGTCTATATATCTGCTACATACTACAAATGCTTACAATACAATAATCTGTTTCAGTTTTCAAACAATTTAGCAGCACACATTACTTACAATTACATTTTCTTTTGGGGAGGTGGGGGAGCAAAGGTGCATTTATGTCATAGACCTTAAAAATGTATTTTCTTATTTTGTAACTCTGATATTCTAGCATCCACAGTGTGCAATTAGCTTGTAATATGTGTGGGGTTACATGATGAGGTCAGTTCTGTACAAATTTGAAGTGCTTTTACTTGCTCTTGCGTCTATGTAGACTCATTTCTGTGGCTGTATTTGAAGAGTCTACACAGTTGCTTTAGAGGTTGTCGAATCACTCCACTGTGTTGACTTGCTTCATTAGCATAAATTAAGCTAATTATGCTGTAATTTGCATGCCATGAAAGTACTGAATCTAAAATTTTTCGCACCCATGTGCACATCGCCCTGTGACACACATGGTAAAAGTTATTATGTAGGCTTTCATGAATCCCCCCACAGTGTTTATGTAAAACAGTATACTCTAAGAAATCTATATGGAGCAACTCTGAACCTTTTCTTTCAAATATGATTTTTCTGAACCCTGAGTTTGCATAAAACTGAGTAATAAAACAAACTGTTCATTTAACAAACTTGTTAGTCTCACTGACTATAGACAACTGCTAATGTGTTCTGTGACCTGCATACTTCATGTGCCCAGTGTCTTGGCACACACAGAATCTTCCGTCTGACTTTAGTGCTACTGCTGGATTCACCCATGCTTTTGAATCTATTATTTTCACATTAACATGTAACATGCTACCTCTCAACATTACTGCTATTTTTGTGTTGGCTGTACTTAATCATTCCCACTTTAATCAGTTAAAAATATGATCCTCCACAAAATCATTGTCATCAAAAATATTGTTTAGCTCACACAACACAACTTCTGCATTCAGAGACAGTTAATGTCATTAGCTCCATTTCCCCGTGTATCTCTGCCAAGGACTGGTACTGCTTCAGTGAACATGATTACAAACGTTAAATTATATAATGTGGCTTTGTGTTTCAAATGCAAATTGTCTGGCTCATAACACACATCTTTTATCCAAAATAAACAAAGCAATGCAAGTCCTTTATATTTCTTTGTTTGCTGCACAATATTCATTGCCTCATCATGCTGAGAATCTCCTTCAGTTACAACTAACATGTCTTCTTGGTTTTTGCCTGCCTAACCTAGGTCAGTAACACCTGCATCAGTTATATGCTTTCCAGTGGTGTCGCTTTTTTTTTTTTTTTTTTGCAGTTTACTTATTTATTTCAAAGCAGTTAAGTGACATTTTCCAGTCATTTAACACTCTTGCGATTCAAAACTTGTGCAATTCAAATTGTACATGTTTTCTTGCATTACAGTGAATATTTTACTTTTTTGTTTTCTGTTGCTTTAAATTATTATTTTTCTGATTTATATTGTTCAAATGTTTAGCAATTCCTCACAAATATGCTTTATTCGATCTTTCAAGTTTGCAGCTGTACTGATTTTCTTTGAAAGTTTCGGTAGTTACACAACTTAGTTCCATCCTTCATGATCAGTTCTTCTAGACAAGCCAATCTCAAGAGGACTGTACCATTACTTCAGTTGCGTACCATGTTATATTTTCATTCTGTTTATAACTGAGAAAGTTGCACCTTTTATGTGCGGCATATTTTTCATTATAATGTAGTAAGCCACAGATTTCCTTGTTACTATTATTAAGTAATTTCCTTGCTCATCATTACAAACAGAAAATTATTACCCACTTCCAATGGTTCTTGTCCTGCTAAGTAAAGAAAAAGGGATTCCCATTGTGTATTCAAGGATCTTAACTGCAATCCACAGAACCAGAAGAATTTATTATACATATTTATCTATATATATATATCTTCCTCTCTCTCACACTCTCTCTCCTATCTATATCTGTATATATATATATATATATATATATGTATGGGTCTACCTGAAAATACCGACACTCAAAAACACCGACAACGAGATAACCGACACCGCAAAACCGAAAGTTCAAAAACACAAAACTTCACATGCCTGACAAACCACAATCCCGACAATCAACAAAACAAAACAAATACCTCTTTCGTAAAACGCACACACAAAACAAGCACACCAAAATCCTTACAAACCTACACTAAACCTTACATACACAACTATCTATGCACTAACCTTAACCCAAACCCTAACCCTAAGGTCCGTCACTATTGCACACTCACCTAACCCACGCCCTTACCCTAACTCACTTAACCCACCCCAACCCTAAAGTCTGTCAGTATTGCACACTTACCTTACCCGCATCCTCACCCTAACTCACTTAACCCACCCCTAACCTTAAAGTCTATCACTATCGCACACTTACCTTATCCGCACCCTGACCCTAAAGTCCATCACTATCACACACTTACCTTAACATGTCGGTGTTCTCAGAGTGGGGATTTTCAATCATCGGTCATCTCCGTTGTCGATCTTCTGGTGTCGGTTATCTTATTGTCGGCGTTGTCAGCTTTCGGTGTTTTCAGGTAGACCTATATATATATATATATACATATATATATATATATATATATATATATATATATATATATAAATAGGGTCTATATTATATATTCAAACTCTTAAATGTTCAAATCACTAAAGATCTAACTTTAGTGATTGAACGTTTAAATGCTCAAATATATTAAAAAGGAAGATTAAAAAAAAAAAAGACAAAGTAAAGGATTTAAGCAGGGGGACAAGCCCCCCTGCACACCCACACCCCCAGCTACTTAAATATACCAACTCCGAGATCACACTTCAGTGTGCTACAGGGCGGAAATGGAAAAATTTCCCATTTCCTACACTGTAGCCCAATATTGGAGTTAGTATACTTAAGTAGAGGGGGTGTGAGAGGTGCAGGGGCACGCAGCCCCCCTGCTTACACCCTTTAGATTTTTTTTGTTTTGGTTTTTTTTTTTTTACATTTTTTAATATATTCGAACATTTGAAAGTTCGATCACTAAAGTTCAATCTTTAGTGATTCAAACTTTTAAGCATTCCAATATATAATATAGACCCTATATATATATATATATATATATATATATATATATATATGTGTGTGTGTACCAACTCCAGGGTCGCACAACATTGGGGAGGGGGACAAATCCCTGTTATTTGCCTTGAATACTGTTTTTTAATCAAATGAATTTTCGATCAAATGGGTTTAGGTCAAATGGTCTTTCGATCAAATGAAGTAGACCCATATATATATATATATATATATATATATATATATATATATATATATATATATATATGCATACATACACACACTGACTCTGAAATTGTTGTATGTCAGAATATTACTTCATCTACAATACCTGGCACAGGTTTAGACCCAGCTGTAGTACTACTAATACCACACTTCTCAACTTCACTAACATAACCAACCCAAACAAGAAAGAAGACAATCTAGTTTCCTCTCTTTTCCTAGATCTGTCCATAAACATTCAATATTTTATCACACTATATTCTCATTTCTGAACTTGCTGCACTAGAACTCATTTCTTCTACCTTATCCTGGTCCCACAGCTGTCTATCCAATAGCCAGCAGGCAGTTAAATGGCATAAAATCTCTTTCCATACCAGTCACTGTTGGTGCTCCCCAAGGGTCAATACTTAGCCCATTTTCATAAGCTAACTCCATACCACTACTGATCTTGCCACTTTTGTGCACTATGACAGTGACTCGTACCTTATCTGCTCTGTCTCATCTACAACAAAAGTACAGAAGATCACTCAACACTCCTTCACTGCCATTGAATCCTGGCTTTAAACAAATCTAACTTACTTCTCAGTCCAGAAAAACAAGTTTATATTATTCATGCTAAAGTACTACCTTAACCAGAAATGCACATTTCATATTTTCTCAAATAATAATGTTAAAATCGAAATCATTAGCCATACTAAACTAATTGAAGTCATACCTGATGATAATCTCAAGTCTGATCTTCACATTCTTTATTCCATGAAGAAAACTCACCAAAAACTTTAATCTGTCTACTGGTTTCACATTATATCTGACAGCTACTGGTAGGATTACCTTAACTTCAACCTATTTCCTTCCTTCACTATTATATACTTCCTTCATTCTTACAAAAATCAACACTATCTATAAAACTAAATTGGTCTCTTGCTACTACAAAGTAGTTACATTTCAACCACATTCCCTGAAAACAGATAAATGTGTTGTACTAAATAAAGGAAAATGGACTGAACTCCCACCCATGCTTGTCTACACACAGCTAGCCAGCACTTACAGCTTTCTATATTGTCCCAACATATGCCCATCATTGCAGAAATGTCTCCTCTTCTAACCTCCTATTACAGACCTCTGCTCTAACAACAAACTCCCACTTTCTATCAGTAAATCATTCAACGCTGCTGGAGAGTCTCTCTACTCTTACTATGTGTTAAAACTCTGGGACAAAATATCTATATACTTAGAGAAGGATAACAGATTCAACATCTTTCTTACGCAGCTATGTCTTCTCCCCAGATATTTATTACCCAACAGCCCTAGCATCTCTCTACTTTCTAACCCACCTACTCTATATTACTTTATGAAATGTTATTAACTCTCACACTGTCACTTTTTCACTGCCTTCTCCCTTCCCCATTCAGTAATAACTGTCTATTGTCTGACTGACTTACTTTCCTATTCATTTCATCAGCCTATTTTTCTTTCATTCTTAATGTTAAATCAGATTTCTACTTCCTGTAATCTGCAGTTACTACCATCCAATAAAACACTCAGTTCTATATCTTCCATATGCTGAGCAGTTCTATGGACTGTTTTTCTTTGTTTCATTCACTAATGATGCTTAGGCAGTGCATGTCAATTTTATTTACTGCTTTGGTATGTGTACTCCCTTTATTGTCATACAAAAATATATACTGTTCATATAAAACATACTACATGTGTAAAATGTTTTTTTATTTTTATGAAATACATACGATTCAACTGTTTAGCTTTTCTCCCCAGGCCACCACTGAAAAGCAAATAAACAAATAAAGAAATAAATACATGCTCATCATTTGTAGCTTCTTCAAATGCTCTGACTTCATTGCCCAGAGTTCTGTGCCATACAGAAACTCTGCTCATACCATTTTCAGCTTTTCTGGCATTCTTCTGTCATGCACTACGCCTGATTCTCTGTTCCAGTTGCCTGAAGCCCCTGTGAATTTAGTTTTGACCTTCTCATTCAGGCTTCCCTCTCCTCGATCACCCCATCCATTTATTTAAAGCAATTAGCCTGTCCCACTAATGCCCTTTCTGTCCCAGTTTTCATCTTCTTCTGATTTCCCTCATTTGCTGCCATAGAAACTGTTTTGTCCATGCTCAGCATCATTCCATGTGTCTTCAGTTTTGCATTACATTCCCCTATATCTACAGCTATACCTATATATATAGGTCCCCTACATTTTGTTGACATGCGCAGGTGGTGTTATGTAATGTCAAAGCTACAGATGGCCGAGGAATGTAAATGTCGATGGTATGTTTTGTCAAGAGAGGTGAGTGAGGTTGGAGGAAGTGAGAGTGTCTGTGTGTGTGTTTGTGAGTTATGGTTATGTCAGAGATAGGTGATGTGTGTTGTATGTTTGTGGGCAAGTGTGTGCATTTTAGGGTTGGGTAAGGGTATAGATGTAGTGTTTTCAGTGTGTGCATGTGTGTATGTGCGTGTTTGTGTGTGCAAGGGTGTCCTGTGTACTAGCAGTGTTACTGGAAGGTTTTATTACGGTAAAGCATAGGGTTAGGGTTAGGGTTGGGGAAAGGGGCAGTGTAATGGTTAGCACCAATTATTAAGATGGTGCAGGAAGGGCAGAGGCAATTGTGATGCACTGTAAAAAAAATAGAAAAAATACATTACTGGTTAAATTTTATTGAAGCATGTCTAAAACACAAAACGTGTGACTGTGTAGTCTAAAAGTTCCTTTTCTGCCCTCAAAATCAATGTTTCTGTGTTTGTGCATTTCACATCTAAAGTACTGCAGTATTAAATATATTGTACCATAATGGACTATAAAAGGTTATACAGAATTGCACTGTATGAAAGAAAAAAAATGTGTCTTGTATTTTATTTCACCATTTTTTTTGTTATACAGGATCATAGAAGGTTACTAGAATAATGGCCATAGGGCCCTTACAAGCTTAGCCAAGTTAACCATTGTTCCCAAAAGTGTCTGTTACAGGTAGAAAATAAATCAACACCTATTACCCATATCTAAGAAGGGCACAGGTGGAACCCCTGGGGTGAATTTACAGTTTCCCATCCAGTCATCCAAATTATGCTTAAATAGGGTCAACAAGGGGATCTGCTTAACATGGATTGGAAGTCAGTTCCAGAGATGAAGTAACCTCTACAAGGTAAATCTGTCCCTCCAGCAAGTTCTAATGATGTCACATACCAGGTTAAGGTCCCTTGAGTGTATATGTCATGTGTACCATTTTACTTGTCAATGTGTAGCATTTCCATTAAGGCAGGGTCAGATATTGCCTTATATGCAAGGCACAGGTTGCCTCTGAGCAGTCAGTATGACACAAAGTAAGGAGACAGTGATTTCAGTCTGTCCACATATGACATGTGCCGCAGACCTTGAATTTTCTTTGTAAGAAATGTTTGTGGTCTCTCCAATTTCAGCAGGTGCTTAGAGAGGTACATACCAAAGGGAGCATTATACTCTATTATTGGCCTGATGAGGGAAGAGTACAGGGGGGTTATAACCTCCTTATTTCTGGAGGCAATGCCCTTACTTATGAGGTGAGCAGCACAGAATGCCCTTCTTATTACTGTGGAGACATGGTAATCAAAGATAAGGTTGCTATCAAACTGCATGTCCAGGTCTCTCACCAGTGATTGTGTGCTTAAGGTATTGCTATTTATGGAGTAGTTTGCAGGAACATCACCCTTGCTGAAAGGGATGATAATGTATTTTTTTGCATTGAGTGTAGTCCATGACTTTGGCACCAGTCATTAGTCTGTGTAAGTCCTTATCGCAAGATATTGACATCAGGGGACTGAATGACCACTCCTTGTTTGCATTCATCGGCAAACTTTTGTCAGCCACAGACCTTTAGTTATTTGGCTGTACTTCAGGGAAGGATATTCTGAACACTAGGGGCCCCAGAACAGACCCCTGTGTTACACCAATAGTTATTGGTCTGCTGTAGGAAGTACAGTCTCCTATTTTGACGGTATGACTTCTATTGATGCGCCAGCTTGCAACCTACCTGACAGTATATGGGTTGATACCCAGCTGGGGGAGATTATCAATAATGCCTGAGTGGGGGATTGTGTCAAAGGCCTTGGCTAAGTCCAGGTAGGCTGTATGTACAGTTTTACCTTCATCAGGGCCTTTAGTGACTATCTGGAAGAAGTCCATCATGTTTAATAGGCATGATCTCCCTTTGATGAAGCAAAACTGGGTAGGGTTGAGCATTTGTAAATTACCTATACCTTTGTTGATAATGTCCATGATGATACACCCCATGGCCTTTCAGATAAGGCTGGTTAGGTTTATGGGTCTGTAGTTCCCAGGGTCTGTAGATGCACCCCCCTTTATGCAAAGGGATGACAGTAGCTGTTCTCCATTCAGCAGGGACAACACCTGTGCTAAGGCTGTGGTTGAACAAGGTACCCAGTGGTGTTGCTGTTTTAATCCATTGAGAACACAGCTTGGGATGTTGTCTGGTCCCATTGATGCTGTGTTTTAGCCTTGGAGAGGGTGTTTAAGACTTGCTCCTTGGAGATACCAGATGGGGACAGGTGGTAGGGATGCTTTGTGTTATATGTGGCGGGGACAGGGGAGAGAAGTTTGCACTGAACCTGTCAGCCAGCTGGCTGTATCCACCAATTCTGTACACGTAGTACCATTAACTACAAGTTCTGTGCAAATCTGGGTTTTTCCTTTAAGGTTTTGGATGTGGCTAAAGAATGCTTAATGTGTTTCCTTAGCTAGGGATGCTAATTTGGATTCATAAGTAGCTTTAGAGGACTTTATAAGATGTCTTATTTGCCTGTTTAAGTTAGTGAGGGAGTGCTTCCAGGTCTGAGACAGCAAATTCTTAATATTAGACAGGAATTTCTTCCTTTTATTGTATAGCCTGTTAATAGCTGATATACACCAGGCAGGTATGTTCTTCCTCGAGGATCTTGTTTTAGTCCTGTCATGTACAGCAAAGTTAATACAATTGCATTGATGCATGTATAAAGCATTAGTGTATGTCCCAACTTAAGAAACCTCTCCATCAGTGGGGGGAAAGGGGGTATGAAGCTGTTTATGCCATCATGTAAGAGGTTATAATTGGCTTTGGTGAAGTTTTTCAGTTGAGTTGCTGCTGGGGGGGGGGATCTGGTGCTATTGTTACCTCCACCGAGACTGATTTATAGTCAGACCTCACCAGGGAGGGCAGCACACTTGGGGTGGTGCAATGATCTCCCATGTTGGTAAGCACCAGATCCAGAATGTTTGAGCCCCTTGCGGGGCTGTCAACCAGCTGGTGCAGAGCATTGAAGTTAGCGAAGTCCAGGAACCTCTGAGTGAGAGTGTTTGTACATGTATAATTAACCCAGTCAATGGACAGGTAATTAAACTCTCTAAAACCAGGGTGTTTGTATTTTGATTGGCTCAAGTAGATTCAGATAGGCTGAGTGGGGATCCTGGTACAAGGAGGGAGTCCTATAGCTGGCAATGACTAGAAGAGAGGTCTTACCAACAGTTAATTTCACTTGGAGTAATTCACGGGAGTCACTCTGTTTGACCAATCTTGGGTGTATATGTCTTTTATGAATATTAATACACCACCTCCCTTAGTTCTCACATCTTCAGTTTGAGGTCTGAACATATGGATGGAATTGTAACCTGGTAAAGTTGGAGTGTTTTCTGCAGCTTTACACCAGGTCTCCATGACTGCACAGATGTCAGCATCTTCCAGAGTAAGAACTGCTTCCAGTGACTGCAGTTGCAGATTTAGACTCCTAGCTTTGAGCAATATAATCTTGAGTTTGGTTTTAGATGGTCTTATTACATTGGGAGTTTTGTCCTTGTGACACTGCCTAAAAAAGGCATAATGGGTTGGCAAGAGCCTTAGCCAGTAACCAGAATCCCTGAGGTGACAGATAAAGACCATCTTTGACAAAGCATTGACATCTGTCAATCATGCCATCCTAGGCTGACAAGTACTGTATCTCCTTAGAATGACACCAGAAACTAAGTCAATTATTGAAGTCAATCATTTTTTGTTTGTATTGAGACATCATCCTAGGTGAAGGTAAAATACTACTTAAGGCTAGGGACATACCTGCCTGGGACACATAATCAGAGAGCTCAGTCATGTCTCTTTTCATAGAGTCCAGTGAGGTATGTCTCAAGTCATTCACACCAGTATGGACTATGACTGAATTGTAACAGTACCTGCTGTTGACAGACTTGAGTGCATGTGATGTGACAGATCCTGGCACCTGACAGACAGCTGACCGTGACCTTTTCCTTATCCAACTTGGTGAGTGGGGCATCTGTGTGTCTCACAATGGAGTTGCCTATGACTAAGATGTATGGTTTTGAGTTCAGTACAGTAAGAGAACAGGAAGGACCAGGTAAGGTAGATGGACAGGAGAAGATGTCTAAATAAGGAGGGGCTAGTGGGGGGGGCTTGTGATAGTACGTAAGAGGCTTCACCTAGTGTTCCACCTGACAGTGGAGCAGAAATGCAAGAAACCTCTGAAGGAGCACTAACACTGTGCTAAGGGAAATTTAACAAGCAAGAAGTTTGCATCTATAACACCAATGGTACCCACCCCTACGTGACAGTGTGCTACGTGCAAACAAGAGCAAAGCAGTTAATGTAAGGAAACCAATCTAAAAGTTCAGACTAAGCCCTGATCCAATGAAAATGCTCAAATGGAGTTGTGTATAGATTAGAGTGCATGATGTATGTTTAAGAAGCATTCCAGTCGGTGGGCATGTGCAGATAAGTACTGAGCATGTGTAAGCAAGAGTGCCAATTTGAGTGCCAGAGTGAGAGCATGCATGTATGTAGTAGGCAGTCAGTCAGTTCATTTAAGTTTAATGTTCCTGCCATCCATCCTGATGTGTTTGTGTATAATAAACTACTTAAATGAACTCCCAAGCTTCATCGTCTTATTCGGATACACAAGACGAGTAACATGGTGTCAGAATGGGATCCAAAACCATGAGGCGCACAATTAGAAATGGAGAACTATGCAGGAGTGGATCATCCCTACTGTTCAAACAACACACAAACAGGCCAGAATGAATTCAAGGTACTAAAAGTCACTTAAATTATTTTTTTTTTTACAATTAATGCTTGAAACAATTCTAATTAAACGGAATGCTTGAAACTGCGACATATTGAAAAAAATATTGAAAATAATTATGAAAGCATTTGAGACAATATCCAAATCGCATAAAATGTATAAAAAGGAGAAATGACTGTATTTTTTTGCTATGTACTACTTTTTCACATTAATTAAAGCTATTCAAAATATCAGAAGTGTGCAAAGAGTTTGCAAGTGCGTGCAGTATTACAGTGCAGTTATTTTGCAAAGTATAGGCATTTCAAAAAAGAGCTCGTGAAGTACAGTCTTTCGAAGAGTTTATTGTGCCTTTGAATATTATTACAAGTACCTGGTGTGTGTGCATGTTCACAGATGATTACAAGGGCCAAGACTGAATTGTGTTTAAATTATAATTTGTGGGCATGGCAGAAGGATTTTGCAGACCTGCACCATTGTGTTTAACAATATTGCAGAAAATTGGAGAGTGTTTGAGTAAGAGTACGATATTTTCATACAGGCTACATTTTCTTACAAAGACACACATACAAAGACATTCATTCTGCTTAATTTAGCTGCTTCAGAGGCCACTGAAAGAGACCGTTCATTTCTGTATGCACCTGCTATGTTTGCAGGGGAGGGGGAGAAATACCATAGTGTAGTACTGGCTGAAATGTAGGAAGACCCAGAGTGCTTAAAACGTAAATTTAGAGAAATGTGTAAACTCCCCCCCCCCCCAAATGAATGTTACAATGAAAAGACACTTATTTTGCACTAGAGATTAAACGCCTGGTGAAACTTTTGCAGCATATATCACCGATTTGAGAAATAAGGCTAAAATGTGCAGATTTGGTGATCTGAGAGATGAGTTGATAAAAGACAGGCTTGTGTGTGGTATTAACAATGACACAGTGAAAAATATTTTGCTTCAAGACAGTGATTTAACATTAAACAAGGCCATTGAGATTTGTCAGATATACGAGATTACAGAAAAGCACACAAATATGCTTACAAATGAGAAAAACATGCTTTCAGTGCCTTTCAAAGCTAATGTAGATAGTATGCAGGATGAGGTTAAAAGATACAGGCCTAAGGATGTGGTCACTGCAGCAAAACCCAGAGCAGCTTCAGTAAGGCCTAGGGTACATGCAGAAAAGCACAGGGGTGACTCAGCAAAACCTGTAGCTAGCCTCATAGTCAACTGTCGCAATAGTGGTGGTAACCATGAGCCCAAACAAGAAAAGTGCTTAGCTTTTGGTCAGCAGTGCCATTTTTGTGATAAGCAGAATCATTTCAAAAGGTTTTGTAAATCAAATAAGGCACATTCTTTTATTAAAAGAGAGCAATCAAATACGCAAGTTGATCAACTAGAAGGCTGCAGCCCTACTTTTTATGCTGTTGGTGCATCTGTGTTTGGTGAAACAGTCTGTGCAGTAGATTTGTGGGCAAAGAACAAAATATTTTGTACTGTTTGGATAAATGGGAGACCTGTAGAGCTCAAAGTAGGTACTGATTCAAAGTGCAATGTTATGTCAGCAGAAACATTTGCTAGAGGCTGCAGTACAACTTGATTTGACAAAGTGTGTGAAACTTGTTGCTTATGGTGGTGAGGAAATTAAAACCAAAGGCTCGGTAGTGCTTTCATGCTACTCTGCTGGGAACAGCTATGATTTGCAGTTTTACGTAGTCAAGAGACAAGTGCAGTCATTATTAGACCTCAAAGACAGTTTGAAAATGAGACTGCTTTCATTTAACAAACAAGTCGATCATGTAAGCTTGAACGAGAACAGCTCAAATTTCACCCAAACCATTTTTATGTGTATGCTAATATTTTTGATATCAAACTAGGCAAACTCCCAATTGTGTACTTCATGAAGTTACACCCAGAGGTCAGCCCAGTCATCAGACCAGCACGGAAAGTTCCAATAGCTATGCAGAACAGAGTCAAAGCCTAGTTAGACAAAATGGTGCAGCTAGGAGTAATATGTCCAGTAGAAGAACCAACTCAATGGGTATCCTCCATGGTAGTAGCGCATAAGAAAAGTTCAGATGATATTAGAATATGTATTGATCCAAGAGATTTGAACAAAGTACTAAAAAGACCTCATCATCCTATGTAGATAGTCGAGTAAGTTGATGCCCTCATCCCATATACCACTCTTTTTTTCTGTCTTAGATGCAAAGAGTTGATTTTCTTAAATTTTATTGATCGAAAATCTTCATTGCTAACCACATTCAGTACACCATTCGGAAGGTACAGATTTCTGAGAATGCCATTTAGGATAAATTCTGCCTGTGGAGTCTTTCAACGTATGATGGAACAAATTTTTTTCTGGCTATCCATGTGCTATTATAGTAGATGATATTCTAGTAGGAGGCAATGGTGAAGTCGAACATGATAGAAACCTCAAGAAAGTTCTGGAAAGAGCTTGTGAAGTGAATCTTAAGTTGAATCCTCAGAAGTGGAAATTCAGGCTACAAGAACTTATTTAAGTTGGTCATTTGTTTACCAGTTCAGGCTTATGACCAGATCCTTTCAAGCAAACAGCAATTCTTGAGTTGCCAGCTCCAGACAATGTCCAAGCCCTAGAAGGTTTTCTTGGCATGGTCAGCTATTTAAGCAAGTTCATTCCAGATTGGAGTCAATTTTCAGCACTGCTCAGAGAGCTGACATGCAAAGATATAACCTGGTCCTGGTCAGAACAACACCGAAGAGTATTTGATGTCCTGAAACAAAAAATTGTCAGTCCACCTACTTTAAAATACTATGATGTTTACAAACCAATAACTCTTTCCTGTGATGCACCTAAGTTGGTTTTGGTGCAGTCATTCTTCAAGAGGGTAGACCAGTAGCATATACATCAAGAACTCTAATCCAAACTGAGATGCAGTCAACCCAGACTGAGAAAGAATTATTGGCAATTGTGTTTGCATGTTTGAAGTTTCATGATTATATTTATGGCCAACCTATCCAGATGGAAACTGACCAACAAATTCTAGTCATTATTTTGATAAAGCCTATGCAGACAGCTCCTGCGAGATTGCAACTTGTGGTGCTCAAATTGAATAAGTGCAATTTCAATATTGTTTATACAACCGGTATACTTCTTTATCTTGCTGATACTTTATCTCAATTACCCAGGAAAGCTGCTGAACAGCATGAGAATGAGCAATCTGATTTTGAAGTCATGGTTGTGCAAAATGTTTCTTCCACACATCTTGATGAGCTTAGAACTCACACAGCTTCAGATCCAGTTCTTCAGAAGCTCAACCTCTTTATTAGTCAAGGATGGCCTTCAAAACAATCTTGTTTACCAGTAGATGTGAAGCAGTATTTTACATACAGAGATGAGATTTTGTCAGACAATGATATCATCATGAAAGGTCAATAGGTGATTGTTCCAAAATCCTTGCAACAAGAGTATATTAAGATCTTGCATTGTGGCTACCCAGGAGCTGACACTACCAAATGAAGGGCAAGAGGTCTAGTATTTTGGCCCGCTGTGTCAAAAGATATTGAGAAAGTACTTTCATCTTGTTATGTTTGTAATAGTACTAAACTTCATCAACAAAAAGAACCACTTCAGCTAAGTCAGATTCCTGAACTACCTTGGTCGCAGTAGCCACAGATATCTTTGAGTGGAATGGTCAACATTACTTGGTATTAGCAGACTTTTATTCAAAGTGGGTTTGAGATTGACCTACTTCCTAACCTAGCTTCCACTACTGTCATTACTAAGTTGAACAGACATTTTTCTGTCCATGGTAGTTTACACATAGCCATTTCTGACAATGGTGTACAGTTTACAAGTCAGCAGTTCAAGAAATTTACTGAAGTGAGGAACTTTGTTCATATTACGATTAGTCCTGAGTACCTGCAGTCAAGTGACTTGGCTGAACATGCAGTTCAAAATGCAAAACAACTGTTAGATCCAAATGTAACAATGCCAATCCTTTTCTAAACTTGCTAAATCTCAGAAATATTCCTCGTGATAATCATCTTGTTTCACCTGCCCAGAGACTTATGTCAAGACAAACCAGAACCACATTACAAATCAGCAGCAATTTATTGGTTCCATGTGCTAAGGACAACAAAGCAGTTAAAGCACAACTCTTGAAAAAGCATTTGTCCCAGAAGTCTTACTATAATAAGACCAGCAAATTGCTCAATTCATTAAAAGAAGGGGAGATAGTGAGGATGCAGACAACAAAAATGCTTTGATCAGATTGCATTCTTGAAAAGTTTTGTCATGAGCTGAGATTGTACATCATGGAATCACAAGGAATAGAACTTAGGCAGAATTGGAAGCATTTACTATTGGTGTCTGAGCCAGTGTTACATTATCTTGTCTGTAATAAAGACTCTAATTCTCAGAGTGACTTGGCCAATTTTCCTGTTTCAGAGGACGTTCCGTCAGCAATCCCTGATCCTGAAAACATCCAGAGAGTGCTAAAGCAGAACATTCCCCAGTGACTGTGCCTGTTGCTAAACCCAGTCCTAACTATTGCATTACAAGATCAGGTCGCATTTCCAGATCTAGTTCCAGATACATAGCAACATGGGCATGAATGTTGTTTTGTTTATTATTGTCTGTATAATTTGCATGCCTATTCAAATGTCATTGTCAATGTGAGGCAGTTCACTAAAGAGGGAGGATGTAGATCAAAGTGCATGATGTACCTTTAAGAAGCATTCCAGTCAGTGGGCACATGCATATAAGTACTGAGAACATGCAAGCAAGAGTGCCATTTTGAGTGAGCAGTCAGAGTGACAGCATGCATGTATGTAGTCAATCAGTTAATTTGTTTGTTTAATGTTCCTGCCATCCAACCTGATGCATGCATGTAGTAGTCAGTCAGTTAATTTGTTTGTTTAATGTTCCTACCATCCAACCTGATGTGTGTGTGTATAATAAACTACTTAAATAAACACCCAAGCCTCATCGTTTTGTTCAGATACATAACATGAGCAATACTGTGAACCAATGGAAAAACTCAAACTGAGCTCTGCACCAATGAAAAAGCTCAAACTGAGCCCTGAACCAGCAAACCTTTAATTAGATAGTCCTACTGTAGTTATTCTGCCAGTAGGGTACAGGGAGTGTTCAGTCCCAAATAGAACTGGAATCAGCTGGTCTGAATTCAATCTATACTACGGCCAAGAGAAGTGCAATGGAACACAGAATAAAAAAGCAGAAATACTTTTTTCTTTAAATTAAATAAGCAACAGTGCAAAAAGCAGCACAGCAGAGCAGATAGTTTACTTAAATTAAATAAAAGCAGCAGTTGGTATGGAATATAGTCAAAGTGCACAACGATAGTAGCAAAAAATGAACTTAGCATAGAGCAAAGCAGCTAATACAATATATTAAAAGAGAAATGAATAAAGACTCAGGAAAATGAATTGTCACTGCATGGTGCAGTGGTGCAGCAGTAGCATTGTCACCTCGTAGCAAGAGGTTCTCCAGTTCAATTCTCAGTTGGGGTACCTTCTGTGTGGAGTCTGCATGTCCTCCTTGCATTTGTGTGGGCTTCCTCCCATCTTACAAAGACATGCATCTGGAGCTTTTCTCCATGGGCCTCTGCTGAAAATTGACTGTTCCAAGTCGGACTTTGCCAGTAAACAAATGTTACATAAATAAAACATGACAATGAAAAGTGAAGGACACTGGGTGATATTTATATTGCATGTTATATTTTTTTATTTAGTGCAAACATGTAAACACTGTGATTTAAAAATGAAAAGATTATTAGCCTTGCAATCCAAAGACAATAAAGCACTGCCTATGCAGTTTCATTTCCTGGGTCTGCAATCTAATACTCTGCTATGTATCTTTGCATGCACAATATTTAATGTTAGATCTTCCATATGCCCTAATCTCAGCTAACATGTTTTCCACTGTACAGCCATAGAATGGCATGTGCACAACCAGGTAAAAGTTTAGGATTAGCCGCACACCTATTTCACATATGATAGTGCTTAAGATCACAATAACATGTAACCATAAATCCTATGGTTCATAGGTTCATAGGTATATACTAGGCTAATGACCTCCAGGGTCTTTATAAGCCTAACAGTGTAAGCTAACCCACTTCTTCAAAGAAAAGAGGGCTATACAGGCATCAGCAAGCTGTCGTCTCATTCCATTTCTAAAGTAGTCACATATATGTATAGCTGTCGTCTCATTCCATTTCTAAAGTAGTCATATATATGTATAGCTGTCGTCTCATTCCATTTCTAAAGTAGTCACATATATGTATAGCTGTCATCTCATTCCATTTCTAAAGTAGTCACATATATGTATAGCTGTCGTCTCATTCCATTTCTAAAGTAGTCACATATATGTATAGCTGTCGTCTCATTCCATTTCTAAAGTAGTCACATATATGTATAGCTGTCGTCTCATTCCATTTCTAAAGTAGTCACATATATGTATAGCTGTTGTCTCATTCCATTTCTAAAGTAGTCACATATATGTATAGCTGTCATCTCATTCCATTTCTAAAGTAGTTACATATATGTATAGCTGTCATCTCATTCCATTTCTAAAGTAGTCACATATATGTATAGCTGTCGTCTCATTCCATTTCTAAAGTAGTCACATATATGTATAGCTGTCATCTCATTCCATTTCTAAAGTAGTCACATATATGTATAGCTGTCATCTCATTCCATTTCTAAAGTAGTCACATATATGTATAGCTGTTGTCTCATTCCATTTCTAAAGTAGTCACACAATAAGGATGTAAACGTAAATCAATGACAGCAGAAAGACCACCAAAAGCTGCTTAAACGTTTGTATTTGCTTAACTATTGTGCATACTTTTATCTCCCATAATTCTGTCACAGTTAATCTCATGCCATCTCGTTCCATGTGTATCCATCCAAAAATTGTGAATCTTTACTACAACAGGCCCATTTTGAAGAGCCTTTTCATCGTGCTTAGTTACATAACAGCCAAGTCCTATTCCTATTGGTTACAGACGAGCAGAAACATAACAAATGGCTACTAACTATAATGCTGTGAATTTTAGTACCAAAACTGAAAACTGTTTGACAGTCTGGATGGTATGCAGCAAATTATGTGAAAAGACCTTTAAAGTATCAGCTTCCTAAAACACAATAAAAAGGGCAAATCACTGCACTAATGTCTTCATGGAACCCGGAGGGTTTCATTTGCCAGTGTGATGTTGGCACGATCTCTACATTCCTTTTACTTTTTTCCAAATTTATTTTATTAAAAATTACAACAAAGGTAACAATAAAATATAGATATATAGCAACAGTTCTGTTTGCACAATGTAAAACTCCACTGCCAATCATGAGCGGGCAAGTGATCCGCTGTGGCGACCCCTAACCGGGAAAAGCCGAATGAAGAAGAAGAAGAAGCAACAGTTGTGTTTGCAGTTATAGTTCACCAGTTTAGATAAAGGGAGAGGAAAAAGAACAGCTTAATGTAATAATCTTATGAAACATGAAGTCAAGTGACACTTGCAACTTCCAAAATTCCTGTAGAGTAACACTCAGATAATCTCTTTTCTGCCAAGCATTCAGACTTACCTGCTTAATGTAGTATGAGAAGACATATGTTACACAGAAGGGGAAGAGTCTACTTCCTTCAACTTCCCTTCTCAAGCATTACCAATATAAACTCAGAACTGGAATCACAATGGCAGTGTTTCTTTACCCTTTAGGATCATTTTATTCGATATTTGTACCAAGCCATCAACTTGCTCAAGAACCTCTACCTAGATTTCTTTACTTTTCACTGTTCTTGGCTTCTTAACTCCTTGACTTCAGGAGTAATGCTCATTTTCCACAGCCTAGTTTGCACTTTCTTAGCTAGCAACATTATTGACTCTGCATCTTTAATGGGGTGAGCCAATCTCTCTATCCTAATTCTGACAACATTAAGGATGGTATCGAGGGGATCTGCTTGCCAATAAGCCCCTTTAGGAGAGATTCTGCATCAACTTTGTAAAATACAACTTAGGATACTATCAGAAAATATGGTTCCAGTCTTCTGCTCTGCATATCCAATGAAACTAGATCTGTACAGTTGTATGGCATAATCACAGCTTTGTATTTATTCTACTACTGTAATGCAAAATTTGCCACTGCTCACTATAAATATCTAACTATATAAGCATAATAACAATAATGAGACTGATAAATAGCAAAAAAAAAAAGCACTCAATGACAAAATAATAAAAAGTAAAAAGAAATGCTTAAAAATGCAATCCAACTTTAATACACGTAACAGTAAGCACTTTTGTCTTCAGGACTAACTCTGTCTTGACAGTCGGATGAAGTTGAGACAGTGTACGTCCTGAAGATGAAAACAGTTACTGTTATGTGTATTAAAGCTTGTGTTTTTATGGGTTTCTTTTTATTACTTTATAAATATGGCATTTTTGATGGTATCAAATCACATTGACTTGTTATGCAACTACTGACATTCTTTTCCATTGACTCATTTCCACACAATTTTATTTTCTTGTTTAGCTATATAACCCTGAACTGTAGTTGAAATTACTCCATCCTGAATCAGCAGGCTACCCTGCTTAACTATTAATTGTAAAAATATGTTTTCAAACACACACACACACACACACACACACACACACACACACACACACACACACACACACACACACACACAGTGTTTCCTTAAACTTTAGAGCAAATTATTGATGCATCTGTCCTTCCATAAATAAACATTTTAGAAGTAATACTGCTCAGATAACAAATAACAAATAACAAATAATTGCTGACCCCCAAAGCAATTATTTCATATGGGTGATATAGACAAAATGCGATAAGGAAAAATATCAGTAGTCAGTATAGTATTAATTTTGTACCTCTAAGTTGACCTCTGAATGTCTTTGTCTCTCTAATCTCTTATATCTTAATCCATTATATTATATTGGCTTATGATGCTAACAGCCACCTCATCATAACCTTAAATTTTCAGAACTAACCCTCTGCACCTGTGGTCATAATCATCTTGATCTAATTTTTACCAGCTTTTCCCCTTCTTGCACTTCCCTAGTCTTACTTCCTCCTTTGTAAAATCTGATTACCTTGTAGTAACCTTCTGTCTTAAATACACTTTGGAACCCCCCAAAATGCACAGTATTATATGATTACTTCCAAACAAACCTTCTCCTATTGATAGACATTTTTGATAACTATAAATAGTGCCGTTCTCTGAACAACCCAGGACATGATGCTACTGCATTCATCTCTGAATTCTGTTCCCTTATATAAAGACCCATCAAGGAATCTGTTCTCATCCACCTTATGAATAATGGTAAATTCAGAAATAAGCCTGTATGGTAGAATTCCCACATAAATGAGCTTGATGGATATGGGCATCCTAAGACAATATAGAAATTGCCTCATGTTTACTGACAATCAGTTAATTCCCAAACAAACTGATATGGTATGTGAGATATGCCTTTACACAATGTCACTGGAGGTAAAGCACTCACATAAAAGCACTCCTAATGTCAGTTAGGTTGCCAGTAGTACATATGCTGCACCCATTACACACAATTCAAAGCAGACATATAGACCCACATATGCTGAGGCACTTAAATGTAACCTTCCTAAACCCCAAAGACCTCCTAGATGAAGTACATATAACAAACACCCTCAGCAGCCCCGAATGCACTCTTTCAAAACAACATTTACATCAACATATACAGTCAGAACTCATGAAGCTTCCACTTCTAAGCTCATAAGGCAAGCCACCACACAATCCAACATTCTGGTCATTGGAGACTCCCTTGTGAGACACATCAATGTCCCTCTCGCTAGGCTGAGAAATGAGAAAATCACTGTTTGTTGCTTATCAGGAGCCACGATCCACCACATTATGCATGCAGTCAGCCCATTGGACCAGAAGTACAAGTACCAGTATGACTTAATCATAGTCCATGTGGGTGTAAATGACCTGAGACGTACCTCCCTAGACTAAAAGAGACATTCTGAAGCTCTCAAAATATCTGTCCCATGCTGGTACGAGCCTAGTATTAAGCAGTATTTCACTTTCTCCAAGGATGATGCCACAGTGTGAATGAAAGATGACTGACTTTAATAACTGATTTAGTTTCTGGTGTCATTCTAAGAGGGTGTAATATTTGTCAGCATATATGGAGATGGTCAACTGACCATACTGCTTTGCTAGGGATGGTCTGCAACTCTCCCTTCTAGGCTTTCAAATATTAGCTAAAACATTGTCCTCCACCAGATTGATTTTTCTTTGTCGAAATTTCATTATTTCAAAAAAGAAAAGTAGAGGACCACTTATGCGAAAGTGCACTTAAACGAAAGTGCACTTTAGCAAATATTGGTTCAACGAACCGAAAAAAAACACAAAAAGGAAACATAAAAAACACTGTTTTGCAAGGGGGCAAGTGCCTCCTGCACCCCCCACACCCCCACTACTTTAATATATGAACTACAGTGGGGAAACAGATAAATTCCCTTTTCCCCACTGTAGTGTGCTTCGGCACTGCAGTGTTTCCTGTTTCATGTCTTTACCAGTTTGTTGAACCGATATTCGTGAAAGTGCACTTTCTTTTAAGTGCACTTTTGCGTAAGTGGTCCTTTACTTCGAAATAATGAAATTTCGACAAAGAAAAGTAGACCCCCTCCACCATAGTGCCTTTTTGGGCAATGCCAAACTGAAAGTATTTATGACATAGCAAATCAAAACCAAGAAATCTAAAGGTGTTACTGCCCAATGCTAGGAGTCTAAACAAAACACTCCACTCCGTAGAAGCTCTCTTCACCCTAGAGAATGCTGACATCTGTGCAATCACTGAGACATGGTTTAAAGCTGCAGAGAGCAGACAGACAGTGCAAGTTCATAATGCCTTCCGCACATTTAGACCAGTGACTACACAGACAAGAACTAAAGGGGGAGGTGTCTCAGTTTACGTCAAAAATAAATATACTTTAAGGCTGGTCAAAACGGACAATACACTTGAGCTTCTCCATGTTCATATCACCACTGGCAAAACTAATACCACTACCTAGCAAGCTGTAATTCCCCTCTATGACCCAGGAAACCCATACCATGTATTTAAACTTATTGGGAGCACAGCATCCAAATAATACCATATTCATGGACGACTTTAATTACCATACTATTAACTAGGAATCATATATGACACCAACATGCGGGCATAGAGTTTCCTGGTTTTTGTAAACACAGATTTCCTGGACCTGATTGTTAATAGACTAACCAAGGGTGCAAACATACTGCATCTGGTCCTCAATAATATGGGAAAGTGCACAGCCCCTAGTGTAATATCTTCTCTGGTAAGGTCAAACCACAAAACAGTCTCCTTTGAAGTAAAAATAAAACGTGGAACCTCAGCTAACCCTGGAATATTCAGGAACTGCACTAAGGCTAACCTCGTGCTATTAAGCTGCCATAAACCCTGAGAATTCTGCTCCCTATGCAGAACTGTTCACATAAACCCCATACAAGCATGTTAATAGCTGCATAGAGGCAGCTGCACATACCAGAAAGAAGTACATAACTAACTCAAAAAACAAGTCACCCTGATGGAATCACAACATCAATAGGCTGTATAACAGGAGGAAGAAAATCATGGCAAAATTTGGAGGTATAGCACCCAGCAGAATAAAAGCACGGTCATCAAACTAAAACAAACAACTCAGAGAACAAATAAAGACTACCAAAGCAAATTTGAGGTAAATTTGGCCTCCCAGGCCAAGGGTAACCACAAGGCATCCTTTAGCTAGGTCCATAACCTCAAATGCAAACATAATTGTGTGAAGAGTTCATTGTTAATTGAGCCACCTATACTGAGCCAGAAGATGTAGCAAACCTGCTGGCAGAAAAATTCAGCTTCAGTTTTACTCTTCTCTCCCCCTCAACTTTCTCTCAGGAAATACCAGCAAATATAACTCCCCCTGCTGTCACTTGGGAACAGGTCCTTAATGCTCTTTCTAAGGCCAATAACACTGACTCAATGGGTCCAGACAATATCCCAGGATGCCTTCTAAATAGCATGAAACAGAACCTATTAGGCCCCTGGAATTGCTATTTAACTGTAGCCTCCAAACAGGCTTCATGCCTCATGAATAGAGAAAAGCAACACTCATCCCTTTGCAAATAAGTGGGCTATCTACAGACCTTGAAAACTACAGATCCGTATGTCTCACTCGTCTCACATGCAAAGCCATGGAAATAATTATCACCTAAATTATCAATAATGACATTGAGAACCTAGAGACACTGGAACCAACCTAATCTGGGTTTGTCAAGGGTAGGCCATGCCTTCTCAAACTGGTGGACTTCTTTGAAAAGGTCACCAAGCCAATGGATGAGGACAAAGTGGTTCACAATGTCTACCTTGACCTGGCCAAGGCAATTGACACAATACCCCACTCAGATATTGTTGACAAACACAAGAAGTTAGGTACAAACTCTTATGTCACCCAGTGTATAGCCATCTGGTTCACAGACAGGACCCAGGAAGTTAGGTCTGGGGAGTCCACCTCTACAAAGATGCCAGTCACAAGCAGAGTCCCACAGGGACTGGTCCTGGCACCACTCCTTTTTGTAATTAACTTCTCTGAAGTCAAGGCCAATGTCAATGGCCTCTGGCTGACTACATTTGTAGATGATTCAAAATTAGGAGCTGTCACTGATTCCCCCACTGACACAAATGTTCTCCAGGAAGGGCTGATACAGACAAATGACTTGTGTTGGAGCCATGGAGTAAAACTAAATGCCAAGAAATATGTAATAGTATCCTTCAGGAAGTCATCCACCCCTGGTAACTATCATATTGACAACACATCCCTAAGAGCTGACCCAATAGTCAGTGACTTGGGGACACACATAGACAGAAAATGATTCTAGATTATGCAATTTATAAACAAAGCTATGGTATCTAGGTCCAATGAAGTCATTGCTCCACTGTATTTGGCATTTATAAAACCGGTCATTGAGTACAATTCCTCCTTTGGTATTTACCTAACCAGGCATATCCAACAACTGGGACATCGACAGATGTTTCTCACTAAAAGAAACATGTCCTATGCAGATCGCCTCAAGGACCTGTCCCTATAATTCTGAATCCTACAAGCTGTTGAGGGGAGATCTATGACTGGAAAACAAGGCATCGTCAGACCCCACTCTGATGGACCTCCTGCATATCTGCAAAACAAACAGCACCAGAATTACCCATTCTAAATATTTAAACCTTGCTTGTGATATAAATAGGACCTGCTGGAGAGACAGGTATGTATCCCAGAGACTACCCCTTCTCTGGAACAGACTGCCCATCTATGTGAAGCAGAGTTGCTCCCTACCCCAATTAAAGAGTAACTTGGACAACTGGATGGAGAACAGGAAATTCATCCCTGGTTTGGCACCTATGTCTCTAATGGACACAGGCAGCCTGTAAATGGTTCATCTCCCAAGCCCCTGCTTGTAAATGTTTCATCTTCTAAGCCAATGCTTACACTAATAAAGGGTACAGTTCTAATGAGAGCTACAAGGCCTTCTTCAGATACATTAGCAGACTTAGAAATGCTGTCCATTAATGTACCCAATGAATTTCCAATGGAATATTCCATGCTGATTCAGACATTATTGCTAATATTCTCACAGACAAATTCAGTGCTAATTTCATGCCTCCTTCTAGGCCAGATGTTCCCCCAGCTACTAACTATCCCATCCATTCTGAAATTACCTTAGACCAAATTATACCCACACTATACAAAACCAGAAATACAATCTTCAGATCAAGCACCACATACCCAAATCCTTCTTAAATCTATTCTGTTTCAGTCACTCCATGGATTATGTCCCTTCACACGTGGAGAACAACATTAGTTTTACCCCTACACAAAGGCAGCAGCATAGAAGTCACTAGAAATGATTGCCCTTTTAGTCTCACAAATAACATCTGCAAAGTTTAGAAGTGCATAATTGCCAATAACATAGATGAACTATAAACCCTGGACTGAAATGAATTTGATTTGTAAATGTTAGGTTGGGCCTACGGTCTAGAATATTTTTTCCAAAGGATTCACTAAAGCTCTGGATGAGGGCTTAACCCATTCTGCTCACCTTAATGCAACCATGGCCTTTACACCATTATACCCACTGATATCAGACCTATTACTCATTTTTTCCCTATCCATGCATCACTATTCTGTGTTTTCCAGAGGTCCCACAGCTGTCAAATATTTAGCTGTATCACATATCACTCATCCTGATACTATCATCTTTTCTTCCTTTTCCTTATAAGACCATATTTTGGGACACAATTTTTCCCCAAAAAGATAAAACCATGATTCATTTTCCATACTCTTCCTGTACATATTCTCACATAACTCTGTAACTTTTCTGGATAAATGTTTCATCTCTTCACGGGTACACCACATATATTGTCTTACATCGTTTCTGTGCACATCTAATATGCATCACTCTTCCCACCTTCCAGTTTTATCCTCAGCAGCATACTATAGCATCCTATACAACAAACCCTTCTGGAAATCTCTTGTAGGACCAGCCCTTCATAGTTTAGAACAGTCTTCCTGCTCTACCACTTCCATCTTTTCATCTTGCTACTTAGCACTCTCCAGAATCTGTCATTTTCTTAGTTTAACAATATCCAAGACCTCTTCTATACAGACTATATCCTTATAAATTATCCTTGCCATAACCTTTTGCTGCCTTACAATCCACCATTCTTCACTTCACCTTATATAAGTGTTCTAATTTCTCAGAGACAGTCCCCAAAACTCATTATATCCTCACTGCCTGAAAATGTTTGGATACCGCTCCTCTCTTTTCTTAAATAGTTCTCCTGCTTACATGATCCCTTTCCTTCTCCATGCTACTGTATACCATTTCTAATCTTTCACTTCCCAGTCTATCATTCTCACAATGTCTTCTTCTCCACAAAATATATGCCAAGTCTGCTGACTTCCATTTTCTTATTTCATGGTGGTAATTTCTTCCTGCTGTCAGACTCCTTCCTCATCTTCTGTTCTCTTCTTTTCCACCTAACTCAGCCTATGTCTCTGTTATCCTAGTCTTCCATCTTCTATTAAATATTTACTTCAATAACGTGTTTCAACATCTAGAATAATCAAATACAGATATTCAACCATGCATTCTTCTGAGGTTTCCATCTCTGCACCCCTTTTCCATACACATAAATGGTCATTGACTAGCTGTGTGTCCAGCAGATACCTTGTTTTAGAAGAGGTACCTAGGTGTCTCAGTAAAAATAGTGCAAAAGATTAAATCAGAACTTTAATTACTTTCATTTTCCAACTATATACCCCCATCCTATTAATTTATCAGTCTAAAAGCCCCTGTATTTTCCACTTGGGGTCTCCATTTCTTCTCTTGAATCTACTCCACACTGACATATATAAAATCCTCAAGTACTTTTGTCTTCCTACAGACTTTGTTAACATCTCTACTGACCCACTGCCCTTCCCTCCAGTATTAGTCCGAGCAACAGGACTAATTAAAATGGACTTATAACTGTATCAACTGCAGGAGGAAGCACTTCTGGGTACATTAATTATACCCTGACTTAGGACTGGGGATCAGTCCCTTCATGGTTATATAAACCCAAAACATTTGGAGAAATTAAAAAAGAGATGCCTTTTCTTAAAACTATCACCAAAAACTATTGTGGGTGGAATTTTAAACGTGTCAGTGTTCAAAACTACTAAAGGATCTCTAACACTCTTGCAGCACCCTGTTTACATCTGCCAGTAAAATCAGACAGTCATCTGTGAATATGTTTAACATTGTCTTATCAATTTTCACACAACTATTTAGGAATTCCTGCTGTACCTATTGGGTAACCTTCTTGATAGACATCAAGACTAAATATAGTGAGAGGATCACCCCCGTATTCTTCCTCTTCCAATTTAAACACTTCCGAACCCTCTATCAACCAGTGTTCTGATTATTGGTACCACATACTTAGCCTCTGTTCCCCTTGTAAAATATTCTTCCCTAGTACATCTTTTAGCATTTAAAATAGAAATGTCCAAACTGCTCAAGCAAATGCCTTTTGAATGTCAAGCACCATCCATACTATTCCTCAGTCACATTTATTTAATGTAACATTTATTCACCAGGAAAGTCTGACTTGGAACAAAGCCAATTTTCAGTGGTGGTCTGAGGAGAAACACTCCAGATGCATATCTTTATAATGCAGGATGGAACTAGAGCACTTGGAGGAAACCCACATGAATGTAGAAAGGACATGCAGACTCGGCACAGAAGGTGTCCCAGCCAAGAATTGAACTGGAGAACCTCTTGCTGTGAGGCAACAATCCTACCGCTGCACCACTGCGCCATCCAAAATACACCCCTGCCAAGTATTGAACCCAGGACCCTCTGATCTACAGTTTAGTGCAATGCACCAATAGACTAACTCAGCTCTAAATATTTATTAATACTTTCCAGTGGTTTGACAACAAAAAAACTTTCTCAACCCTCCTTATTCTGCAGCTGTAAATTGAGATATACATTTTTTCCTAGTTGTTCTAATATTTAATATCATTTTTAAAGACTTGGTTGAAATATATTCACTTAATAAGATGCCTCTTAGTTACAGCATAAACCAGTTGTGAATATTGTTTATAGTTTGTCAGTGAAGAAGCCTACAATAAATGATACCCGTCCTGGGAGGCTTAATGGTCTTTTACAGTTTGTTATTAAATGTATGGCTATTTTGTTTGTTTTTTAGTGGAGATCTCATGACTTTGCAGTTTATATGCATCCAAGGAACACTTTGGGTCTGCATTACTTGTATTTACTTTTCTCCAAATTACTATAGAGTCATCATGTTAATAAGATTGACTTGGATTTTAAGAATGTCGGCTCTATAATTATATCCTTTAATCACTGCTACAATCCAATAGTGCTGACTGTAAATTGCAGTGAGCACACTGAATAGAAATCATGCTCCTGGTTGAATTTTAGAACCACTGAATTACAGTTAATGAGATGCTGCTGTAAGATAAGGATTTTGAATGCCTGTTACAAAGTTAACCACAAATGTCAAGGCATCAACATTCATTTGCTTTGGTGAATGATGGTTTACAACTTTTCTAGTTTTCAATACATCTGAGTTAAACATTTAAATAAGCCATTACTGCCCCATATTTTTTACCTATAACAGTCTCAATATAGAGGCATATCCTAAAGGGTATTGAAAAGTCAGTATGTTTCATTTATTACCAAGCAGGAGTTTTCATCTACTTCTGTTTATGAAGTAGAGTCATCAAAGTCAAAGTCAAAGTAAACTTTATTGTCATACAGATCAACACAGTGGAAAAAGTGTGTATCACTGCATGAAATTTCAATACCCAGGCTCGTACCATATGAATGACAGCTTACAGAAGGAAGACAGATTAATAAAAAATTAAGTTAAATAAAAATAAAAATAAATAAACAATAAGATACAAAAAAAAATTTGAAAGCTCTATTTACATCAGAAACACAGCAAATACAACAGCAGGAACAGACTCAGTAGAAATATAAGTATATGCAAAAAGCAGCACTATAATAAGTAAAAGAGGCACACATGTAAACTTACCCACCACCGATATATACAATAAAACTTACAGTTCACAGTTTTCTTAGTGCAGATAGAGACGTATGAAGTGAGCTGTTCAGAGAGTTTATGTAAACAGCAATGACATATTGCACACAAGTAATGTTTTACCCATGTAGCATGTTAGGCCATGGGTTTGTTATTTAGCAGTCGGATAGTGTGTGGGAAGAAGCTGCTATGGAAACTGGATGTCCTACATCTAATGCTTCTGTAGGGCTTCCTTGTTGGCAGGAGTTTGAACAGCGCATGAGCCGGATCGTGTATATCCCTGAATAGTTTTCGGACTCTGCCATAGCATCTGTTTGAATATATGTCCTGTAGAGATTGAAGGTTGGAGCCAGTGATTTTTTTTTTTCAATAATGTTTATTTATTTTTCAACAATGCATATATAAGAAAAAAAAAGAGGAATTAAGAAGTTTATATCTACAAACATCTATAGGTGAGTGTTATATATATCTTTTACATTCAGATTATAATAAATCATAAATAAAGCAAATAAACTAATCTTATTTACATTATGTACATAAATGCTTTCATATTTTAATAGCATAGAACAGGTTATCTTCATATGATTCCTCTGGATGAAGTCTTATATGTCAGTACCTATATCTGAGTTTATGTCTGCATGATGAAGTGGGATTTCTTGAGCATGCTGTATTAAATCTATAATTGGTGGTTTATGCAAGTATAATATTAAAGATCTGTTCCCAGCATTTGTAGTGTTTGGAATTTTGGATTCCTTTGTTTATTATGAGTTTATGGGCTAGTATATGTTTGATCGCCAATATTCTAAAGCTCTCCCAAGAGTTCTTGTTCGGATTAAGCCAGTTGGTAGCTATATATAGTTTCATTAAGAGGAAAATATTGATTAGAATGGTTGCTTGGTTTTTGGGTATATTATCTGGGAGAATGTGTAAAATCATAAATTTCTAGGTGAGTGTCGATGTTTGGTAGCCCATCTTTTGCAGTTGCAATCTCAGCGAGTTCCAAAGTTTGAATACACATTTACAGCTCCAGAACTTGTGGAGAAGGTCAGCAGTTGTATCTTTACAATGTGAGCAATTTGGGGAGTTTTTAGAGTTAGATTTACATAGGATAGTGGGTGTGTAATATGCATTGTTATATATCATAAGTTGAGTAAAGGCCAATTTTTGAAGGGATATATATTTTTTTGTTAGGTTGATTGCCTGAATTAGTTTGTGACCCTCAATAGATGGGAGTTTTTTTCTTCCAGTATTCATATATGAGTATATTGTTTTGGAACTTTATATCCTTTATCATTTTGTATGAGCATGCAATATATTTTTTGTTTAGAAGAAGAGTTTTCCATAGTAAGTTACACATTATTATGTCTTCCTTGTTAATGGTGGTATCGTGAAGGTAACTCATACAAAGTTCTTTAATCTGTCTCAGGATCAGCAAATATGATTTAGGGAGGTTCATTTGACTTCTTATTTCTTGGACAGAGCAGTTTAAGTATGGGTATATATCCTGAATATTTGTGCTTATTATGTAAGGGAAGCGTTTTAAATCCAATGTCTGGTTATTTATTTTAAGGTTGGGGTTTTTATGTAGAGGTTGTAATATCATCATGGCTTGTATCAGATTTAGTGATTTAAATCGTTTTTGTGTTAGTACGATGGAATATTTAAGGGGTTCTATTAACTTATAGGATTTCATTATATTGGTGTTTAGAAATGGTAATGATTTGGGGATTATATCCAGACTTTTGGCATGGTTGTCGTATATTCTTAACCAGTGTGGGTACCAAGTTTTGTCCCTTGGATTGTATTCCACAATTCTCAAGATTCTATTGGTATTTATAATTAGGTAGTAACTTTCAAAATTTGGTAGGTCTAAGCAACCTTTGTTTTGAGGAGTCATTAGTTGATCATATGAAATTCTACTCTTTTAGGGTTCCCAGATAAATTTAGCAAATTCAGTGTGGAGCTGTTTGAAGAATTTCTTGGGTATGATTAACTGGGAGGACATGAAGATATATAAAAGTCTAGGTAAGACATTCATTCTTATTATTGAGACTTTGGCTAAGAGTGGTAGTTTCAGATTTTTCCATCAATTTAAGTCTAGTAGGATGTGGTTCCATTTTTGTTTTACATTATTTGAATAAAAATCTTTGTTGTCTGTGGAGAATGTGATACCTAGGTATTTAATTATTTCTTCTGTTTTTATTTGTCCTATCAATGGTAGAAGTGAGAAAGGTTTAGGGGTTCTCAAGGGGAAAATGTTTTTTTTTTTAGGTTCATTTTGTAGTTTGACATTGTAGAGAAGTCTTCATTAGCAGATAGTATTTTCTTTATGTCCGTGATTGGCGTGGTACAATAGATGTTGAGATCATCTGCAAATGCTGATAAGGAAATTTTAGTGTTGTATATTATTGGGGAGTTATGGTATACATTTTGTTTTATATTTAAAAAGAGGGGTTCTAGATATAGGTTAAACAGTAGCAGAGATAGAGGGCAACCTTGACGGTTTCCATTTCTAATCTGTATTCTTTTAGACCAGATTTTGTTTATATATAACAATGTATAGGGGTTATTGTATAATATTCGTAATGTTTGAATACATTTTTGGGGTATGTTAAAGTAGGGTAGAATTTGGAATAAGAATTTCATGTTTACTCTGTCAAAGGCTTTATGGGCGTCAATGACAAGTGCATATATGTTTAAGTTGTTTTGGTTAGCGTATGAGATTAGTGTATGTAGTGTTAATGTATTATCACTCATTTGCTGAAAGTTATAAAACCAGATTGTTCAACAGAGGTAATTTTATCCATTATTTTTTTCATTCTGTTAGCCAGTATAGATGTTAGGATTTTGGTGTCAATATTTAGTAGTGATATGGGTCTGTAACTATCTGGGTTTTTGGGATCTGCCTTTTCTTTAAATATAAAGATAGTTTTGGATGCATTAAAGTGTATAACATTAATTTTATTATTTATTATATAGGTAAATATATGAAATAGGATTTGTGCTATGATGGGGTAAAAGGTTTTATAAAATTCTGCTGTGAAACCGTCTGGTCCAGGGGATTTATGAGATTTTAGTTGCTGGATTGTTATTGTTATTTCATCTATGAATATTGATTTCATTATTTTTTCTTGTTGTTTTAGGTTCAGTTTCGGGAAATTAAGTTTTTGGAGAAAGTTTTTACTGTTTTCATTTGGGGGTAGTATTTGTTGGTCCCCATAAGTTTGTGCATATATATCTTCACATGTTTTAATAATATCATCATTTTTGGTGTAGTTCTTGTTCTCGTAAACTATTTCAGAGATTTGAGAGGATGATTTTGTTTGATTGATAATCCTTGCTAGTGCTCGCGATGGAGTTTGAACATGATTAGCATAATTGGCTAAAATTTTGGTTTTGTGGAAGGATAATTTATTATTGTGTAACATGTATAGGTCTTTTTGACATTTCAGTAATTCTGTTTCAGTTTGTGTATCAAATTTCTTTACTGGATCATGTTCAAGTGATTTTATTTTAGCCTCCAATTGCTGTTCCTCTCTGAGTTGAATTTTTTTATAGTAGGTTGCTTTTTGAATAAAAATTCCCCTGATTTGGGCTTTGGTTGCTGCCCATTCAATATCTGGTGGTAGTTGCTGTTTTGCAAGGTTCGTCAGAGTTGTTTTAAGGATAGATTGGATCTTTTTGTTTATTTTATTTTTAGTTAGAAGTTTGGGGTTCAGGGACCAATTATATCCTCATTTTAGTGTATAGTTTTTAGGGTTTCCAATAAGGCTTAGAGTGATTTTAGAATGGTCAGATAGGTACCTAGCATGTATGTTCACTGTAGGGTCTAAGGTGATTAGTGCTTCCGAAATTAAGAAAAAATCGATTTTCTACCACATTTTGTGACAGTTAGAGTAGAACGTAAAATTATTTGATTTATTTGGGTTATTCCCATATTTAAAGGGATCATACAGATTAAAGTCATATTTAAGTTTGTTTAATGTTATCGATGCTTGTTTGTTATACGACAGAGGTAAACTTGATTTGTCTTGTTTTGGATTTTGATAGATGTTCCAATCTCCTCCCAGAATCATATAGTAGTTATGGTATTGGCTTAAGATAGGGTACAATGATGCAAGAAAGGAGTGACGATTATTACAGGGAGCGTAAATATTTAGTAGTAGAATAGGTTTAGGATATGCAGGAGTTGAAAGGGTTACATAACACCATCTCCCTTCTTTGTCTATTTTGGTTTCTATGATTTTGTCTTGGTATTGTTTTTTAATAATTATAGCTACTCCAGCACTATTGGTTTTACCTTCCGAAGCTATAATTTCTCTTATCCATGTTTTCCCCCTGATTTCTGACTATTGTTCTATAGTTAGATGGGTTTCCTGAACTAATATAAAGTTTGCTTTAGCTTGTAAGATAAGATGTAAAAACAGTTTCCTTTTTTTTTCTAATTTTGGAGCCCTTTGAAATTCCATGAGTCAAACTCCCACATTTATGTATTTCATCAGTTTGTATATGAAGCCCTGTGGTTTATGTATTGATAACAAACCACCAAATAGACCAGCAAAGGCAGGATGGAGTTCAATTATCCTTTATTTAACGTACTAAAACAGACCAGTTTCGGCAAAAATTGCCTTCTTCAGTGTAGGACAGATCAAACAGGTCCCTTCCATCACTCATTTAAATATAAAGCAACAGCCAATAAGGCAAGCAGGTTCATAAATATTAATGAAATGAAGAAAAAAAATATTTTTATATATATTTTTAAAGAACAACATACAATATAAAATGTGCAAAAATACAATAATTGGAGATCATGACATATGTCATCAGAGCAACCAGTGGTCACAAATAGAAAATAGGAAATAAATAAAATCAAAAAAATATAAACTAAAAAACAATAATAGAATGATTTTAGATATATGTAAAAAATATCTGTGACATAAACAAATAGTAAACAAAAATATCCATACAGCAACAGCATAGATTTAAGTACAGCTTATAATATGACAAGCCTGCAACATAAAATATGAAATACTTTTGATCAATAACCTCAACCCCCCATAGTGAATGGACTGCTGATCATAAAAAAGCCCATTGTAAAAAATTATGTGAAGAGTCATCAAACAAAACAAAGACAAAAATCATGAACATCAGTTATATAAACAAATATAACTATAATCTTTCAATCAGTGAAAATCCAGAACTTTCAACATGGTATGTGTACAGGTTTGACCTGGGATGTAAATAAGATCCTATAAATGATCATTGAGACCCGGATGAAACAAACCCTCCAAGGTTGTGATCCAATATTTTTCTTTTTGATCTAATAAACCATGCCAACCTTGTTTATTAGTTCTGTCTCCAGAAATACGATCAATAACCATGAAACTGAATTTAGCCTGTGGATGTTTAAGTGTGTGCTGATATAGGGCGCTGGTCTCCTTATGGTTCCTGATATCACTACGGTGTTCATTCATTCTAGATCTTAGTGCTCTGGAAGTTTGGCCCACATAAAATGCACCACAGTAACAGGAAGCTAGGTACACCACCCAATCGCTACTGCAATTACCAAAGATTTTTATGTTAAATATCCTACTGGTGTTACGACTGGAAAATTCTTTGGATTTAGGCATATATGAACAAGAACCACAATGACCACAGGGGAAAGAGCCAAAAAGCTCATCACCATGTAATGTAAGTTGTTTGTGAATAGTACCCCCACTTGCCATGTGTTTAAAGTGTGACAGGTAGGAGCCCAAGGTTTTGCCCCGCTTGTATGAAAATTGACATCGCGGCCCTATCATTGTACGCAGCCTATCATTGGCCAGTAAAATATTCCAATGTTTATTAATAATATTCCTGACCATATTGATGTTTCTTCCATAAGTCGTAATGAATCTGACCCGGGTACCAGATGTATGCTTGTTTTTATTTTTGTATTGCAACAGTTCTTCCCTCTCTATACAATTAGACCTACATCTGGCAGACGCAATATCATATTGATCATACCCTCTATTAGTGAACCTCTGACTAAGATCCCTGCTGGCTAGTTGGTATTCCTGATCATTAGAACTAAGACGTTTATCTGAATGAATTGAGATATCGGAATACTTCTGATGGTATGACGGGGATGTAGGCTAGAAGCATGAAGCAAGGTATTATATTGTGGATACTTATGAAAAACCTTTGTAGACAAGGTGTGGTCTGAGTTTCTGAATACCGTGACATCCAAAAAATTAATAGTATTTTTATCATAAGTTACAGAGAATTCAAGTCCCCATACATTGTCGTTAAGGTATTCCACAAATTCCTGCAAGTAACCCACATCCGCACGCCACACTAACCAACAGTCATCCAGATAACGTCGCCAGATGTCCATCTCAACCTGATAGATGTTGTGTAAAGTATCATATATCATGTATTCCTCAACATAGGCCATAAAGAGGTCGGCATATATGGGAGCAAAGGATGCTCCCATAGCTGTTCCTTGCAACTGCCAATAACATTGGCCTTGAAAATACAGAACATTCTTGTTGAGTACATGTTCGGACATACAGATCAATAAAGTGTTAAACCCAGGTGTATAAAGATTCACCCTTTCTAACCAGTATTGAAGAGATTGTAAACCCAATGCGTCACGGTATACTTGTGTATAATGATTTTACATCCAATGTACACAAATACCAATCAGGTTCCAGTTGAGTATCTCTGATTAGCTGTAGGAATTGGGTGGTGTCCTGCAATCTAGATCTTATCAGACCTAACAATGGCTTAAGATATTTAAGGAAAGCCGATAAAGGTTCAGTCAAGGATCCTATTCCAGAGACAATCGGTCTGCCAGGTGGTTTTGTCAAGATTTGTGAATCTTTGGTAAAGATACAGTATCTGTTTGAAGGTTCAGAAACCATAAGTGAAGCCAAACACTTTTTATTAATAATGCCCTCCTCACAGGCTAACTGCAAAAAAGAATCAATTTCATCCTTGAAAACAGGCGTGGGGTCTATGGACATGTGCATATAACACTTAGTGTCAGACAATTGTGTCAACCCTTCCTGTATATAGTCAGCAGTGTTCAAAACCACAACTGCACCTCCCTTATCAGCAGAGACGACCACTATATCTTTATTATTACATAATTGGTCCAAGGCTGACCTATCATCCGAGGTGAGATTGCTTGCTAACATAACATGCCCTAGATTCTCAAAATGAATATCCCTCAAAATGGTATCCATAAATATGGAAACATGTTTATTTATTGGTGGTTGGAAAGATGACTTGCCAAAACTAAAGTCTTCTTGTGGTGTAGAATTATCATCATCAAAAAACAATTTTAAATTCAAAATCCGACAAAATGCCTGTAAGTCTTGGATAATATGATATTCTTGACTAAAAAAAGAAGGAATGTAGTTGAGACCTTTGTTCAAAAGAACAATCTGTTCATTGGTTAAAGAGACTTTGGACAAATTTAATACATTCTGATTAGAAGTAGGCATACTACTAATCAGAATGTATTAAATTTGTCCAAAGTCTCTTTAACCAATGAACAGATTGTTCTTTTGAACAAAGGTCTCAACTACATTCCTTCTTTTTTTAGTCAAGAATATCATATTATCCAAGACTTACAGGCATTTTGTCGGATTTTGAATTTAAAATTGTTTTTTGATGATGATAATTCTACACCACAAGAAGACTTTAGTTTTGGCAAGTCATCTTTCCAACCACCAATGAATAAACATGTTTCCATATTTATAGATACCATTTTGAGGGATATTCATTTTGAGAATCTAGGGCATGTTATGTTAGCAAGCAATCTCACCTCGGATGATAGGTCAGCCTTGGACCAATTATGTAATAATAAAGATATAGTGGTCGTCTCTGCTGATAAGGGAGGTGCAGTTGTGGTTTTGAACACTGCTGACTATATACAGGAAGGGTTGACACAATTGTCTGACACTAAGTGTTATATGCACATGTCCATAGACCCCACTGTTTTCAAGGATGAAATTGATTCTTTTTTGCAGTTAGCCTGTGAGGAGGGCATTATTAATAAAAAGTGTTTGGCTTCACTTATGGTTTCTGAACCTTCAAAACAGATACTGTATCTTTTACCAAAGATTCACAAATCTTTGACAAAACCACCTGGCAGACCGATTGTCTCTGGAATAGGATCCTTGACTGAACCTTTATCGGCTTTCCTTACGAAATATCTTAAGCCATTGTTAGGTCTGATAAGATCTAGATTGCAGGACACCACCCAATTCCTACAGCTAATCAGAGATACTCAACTGGAACCTGATTGGTATTTGTGTACATTGGATGTAAAATCATTATACACAAGTATACCGCATTGGCGGTTTACAATCTCTTCAATACTGGTTAGAAAGGGCGATCTTTATACACCTGGGTTTAACACTTTATTGATCTGTATGTCCGAACATGTACTCAACAAGAATGTTCTGTATTTTCAAGGCCAATGTTATTGGCAGTTGCAAGGAACAGCTATGGGAGCATCCTTTGCTCCCATATATGCCGACCTCTTTATGGCTTATGTTGAGGAATACATGATATATGATACTTTACACAACATCTATCAGGTTGAGATGGACATCTGGCTTATCTGGATGACTGTTGGTTAGTGTGGTATGGATGTGGGTTACTTGCAGGAATTTGTGGAATACCTTAACGACAATGTATGGGGACTTGAATTCTCTGTAACTTATGATAAAAATACTATTAATTTTTTGGATGTCACGGTATTCAGAAACTCAGACCACACCTTGTCTACAAAGGTTTTTCGTAAGTATCCACAATATAATACCTTGCTTCATGCTTCTAGCCTACATCCCCGTCATACCATCAGAAGTATTCCGATATCTCAATTCATTCGTATTAAACGTCTTAGTTCTAATGATCAGGAATACCAACTAGCCAGCAGGGATCTTAGTCAGAGGTTCACTAATAGAGGGTATGATCAATATGATATTGCGTCTGCCAGATGTAGGTCTAATTGTATAGAGAGGGAAGAACTGTTGCAATACAAAAATAAAAACAAGCATACATCTGGTACCCGGGTCAGATTCATTACGACTTATGGAAGAAACATCAATATGGTCAGGAATATTATTAATAAACATTGGAATATTTTACTGGCCAATGATAGGCTGCATACAATGATAGGGGCGATGTCAATTTTCATACAAGCGGGCAAAACCTTGGGCTCCTACCTGTCACACTTTAAACACATGGCAAGTGGGGGTACTATTCACAAACAACTTACATTACATGGTGATGAGCTTTTTGGCTCTTTCCTGTGGTCATTGTGGTTCTTGTTCATATATGCCTAAATCCAAAGAATTTTCCAGTCGTAACACCAGTAGGATATTTAACATAAAATCTTTGGTAATTGCAGTAGCGATTGGTGGTGTACCTAGGTTCATGAGACTGTGGTGCATTTTATGTGGACCAAACTTCCAGAACACTAAAATCTAGAATGAATGTACACCGGAATGATATCAGGAACCATAAGGAGACCAGCCCTATATCAGCACACACTTAAACATCCACAGGCTAAATTCAGTTTCATGGTTATTGATCGATTTCTGGAGACAGAACTAATAAACAAGGTTGGCATGGTCTATTAGATCAAAAAGAAAAATAATGGATCACAACCTTGGGGGGGTTTGTTTCATCCGGGTCTCAATGATCATTTATAGGATCTTATTTACATCCCAGGTCAAACCTGTACACATACCATGTTGAAAGTTCTGGATTTTCACTGATTGAAAGATTATAGTTATATTTGTTTATATAACTGATGTTCATGATTTTTGTCTTTGTTTTGTTTGATGACTCTTCACATAATTTTTACAATGGGCTTTTTTATGATCAGCAGTCCATTCACTATGGGGGGTTGAGGTTATTGATCAAAAGTATTTCATATTTTATGTTGCAGGCTTGTCATATTATAAGCTGTACTTAAATCTATGCTGTTGCTGTATGGATATTTTTGTTTACTATTTGTTTATGTCACAGATATTTTTTACATATATCTAAAATCATTCTATTATTGTTTTTTAGTTTATATTTTTTTGATTTTATTTATTTCCTATTTTCTATTTGTGACCACTGGTTGCTCTGATGACATATGTCATGATCTCCAATTATTGTATTTTTGCACATTTTATATTGTATGTTGTTCTTTAAAAATATATATAAAAATATTTTTTTCTTCATTTCATTAATATTTATGAACCTGCTTGCCTTATTGGCTGTTGGTTTATATTTAAATGAGTGATGGAAGGGACCTGTTTGATCTGTCCTACACTGAAGAAGGCAATTTTTGCCGAAACCGGTCTGTTTTAGTACGTTAAATAAAGGATAATTGAACTCCATCCTGCCTTTGCTGGTCTATTTGGTGGTTTGCTGTATTTGGTTCAGACCGTACATTCCCCCTTGCATGGGATTCTGTTGGTTCGTTTATGTATTGATATCAGTTTTTGCTCAATTTTTACCGAAATTGTGTTATGAAAGCATCCTCTTATTCCCGTCCCTCCCCTGTGCCTAACCACTAATCTCCTGGACCAGGAATCAAGTAGGGTATGAGAAGTTTTTAACTTTGTAGGTTTGTATGTCAGTAGCATAATATCCTCTTGTGGTTTAGAATTTCTGGGGAAAGTGAAGATTAGTAACCCTACATATGTTTTCACTACTTGTACAAAGCCTACCTGACTCATTCCCTAAAAAGCACTTCTTTAGTACCCTACATCTCCTCCATGACTTTTACTATGTAACATTATAATTTCGAAAACATGTAGTCAACAATCTTAGTCTTAATTAATGAAAAATATGCTGGTCTCAAAAAGTCTGTCGTAAACCATATTTACATATTTTGTAACTCTGTTCTGTTACAGCTAAATCTTATTTTATAACTAGGCTATTAGTATATATTGATTTCAGGTCTTATCTTCCGATATGGTTGTTCATTACCCTCCTTGAGAGGAAGTCCCTGACCCGATTTACTTATCCGCTTGGAAATATTTGGGTTCTTTAGCTAAGAATGTTATGTTGCTAACTCCCTAGTCTGGGGTTAGGGTGTATACCTATGTTTGAGTAAGAATGTGTGTTATAATAAAGTCTTTGTAATTATTCTTGACTTTGGTCTTCTAATTAAATTTTATTGTCTCAGTGTGCTCTTTAGTTTTGTGAGCCCCCTGTTTATTCTCTCTGTTCCTTCGTGTTATTCTCATGTGGTGTAGTGTGATGTTACTCCCAAGCTAAATGTTTTGATACACTTACAGCAACTATCAAAATATGGCTCGCTAGCAATGTTTTGGACTGTAATATTTGCAGTAAGAATTATATTACATAATCCGTGGTAGGTTACGTCCTTAATACAAAAGCATTAAGTGTCATACACTCCAAGTATATCCATTAATATGAACCATAGAGAAAAATGCTGTAGCTATGTATAAGCCGGGTATTTATAATTTGAGTTAAGAATCACAATAGTTCTTCATTCTATGTACTGTTGTAGTCACTGTTTCCACATATGGGTCATGTATAAGCTGCCAGAGCCCCTTCCTGAACTTAATTATTTTTCATGTGTCAGTTTTCTTACAGGAATCTCCTTTTAAAGGGTCTATCTTCCTATGCAAACATGTGCAGGGGCTGTCTGTTTAAAATATGTGAAAAGGTACCGATATATAATCTTTATACACACACACACACACACACACAAACACACACACACACACACACACACACACACACACACACACACACACACACACACACACACACACACACACACTCGCATACATGCATCTACTCACACATCTGCATTATATAACTATAGTTAGTCATGAGAGGTGTTGGTTTATTGTTGTGTACTGTTGTGCATTATCTTTTCATAATTTTTAGTTTAGGATTTACTTATTTCTGATATCTAGGGTGCTCTGAGTAAATGTATAACCTTATTGGTATGTAACAAGTTAACTGTATGCTCTTTTTATTAATTAGTTAACACTTGTATCACTATATAAAAAAGGTGTATTCTTTTTGATGGGTGTAATATTATCAGTAAATGTGTTGGGACGGGTAACTTCTTGGAAGTGCCATTTTCTTTATATAGTCTTTACAGATATAGTATGTGCCTTATAATGTGTAGGTAAGGAAGCTACTGATTCGATGATTTTTTCCTGTTTTTTTAAGCCTATTCAGTTATTTCCTCTTGATGGTTCTACATCGTATGCCTTAATCAATGTAAAATTATTTTCATACTTTAAAATAACAGAAAGAGGTAAAGAAAAAAAAAGAAAAAAAAGGGAAACGAGAATGTTCGTTTAAAGTGTTTATAACCGTGTAACTGTTCTTTTCTTCCATCCAGCTTTGATCAGAGGCTTCACGAAGCATCAGGCCATCTAAGCCGACTGCTTAGCTGCTCGTAGGGGGACTCTTATCTGAATTGGACTTACGGAAGTGCCTTCTCTGCGATTACTCGTCTGTGAGTTAAAGAAAAATCTTTTCAGTTCCCCTCGTGGGAGAATTAGTAAGGCGGAAGTGAGTTGTGCTTTCTGGTTTGTTCCTCCTGTCCTGTAGAGGCGATATCCGGGTCACCATGCTCGAAAAAGAGGCCTAGCATGAAACTAAGTCCAAACAAATGCAGAAATAAGATCCCGGCTGGTCGCAGGGTTTGCAGCCGACTTCTGGAGCTCCACAAGCCGTTCCAGTGAGTGCAGTTAGCTTTCTATGGCGGGAATCTTTTTAAAAATGGCCAGAAAGGTGTTTTTAGCTTCTTTATGGTTGGTGACCGAGTATTTAATTCCATCCACTTGGAATATTAGTACATTTGGATATTTCATTTGAAATTTTATTCTCCTGTCAATTAAAAACTTGCAGTAAGGGGAGAGAAGTTGTCTGGCTTGTCTAATTTGCTGGGGCAGATCTTGAGAAAGTGATATTGTGTTATTATTCCATATTATGGACCCACCATTTCTTTTTGCAGTTATCAAAACTGTGTTAGCGTCCTGAAAGTTTAGGAGTTTGACATATACTGGTCTTGGTTTGCTTAATACTTGAGATTCTCTCAGAGCTCTGTGTGCCCTTTCTATTATCATTTGTTGGGCTGTTTTTGGCTCTTTCAGTAAGGTAGCAAATATTTGGATAATGGAAGGGATCAGTTCATTGTGGGATATAGCTTCTGGTATGCCTCTGATGATTATATTATTTCTCCTGGATCTTGCTTCTAGATCAGTAATTTTTTCTTGAATGTTTTGGATGTCTACTTCGTGTGCATCAGTTTTTTTGGTTATTAACACTATCTTTTCTTCATTCTCTGTGATTTTAGCTTCTGATTTATCCATTCTTTCCATTATTTGATTGAAAGTGTTTCCAAATGTTTGTAGTTGGATGGAAAACTCTTTTATTGCATCTTGAATAGGAAGTAAAGCTGATTTGATGTCATCCAGATTTGCAGGCCGATCTGATTTACCTCTGTTTCCCATTTTAGGAGTATCTTGTTGTTTTGTTATTTTCTGTCTTTTAGAGTTTAGATCCTTCTCAGGTGATAATAATTCTGATAGTTTAGTTTTAGTTGTAGTAATGTCCATATTTTTGTCGTCTTTTGACATTTTGTGGAATTGATAAGTCTCGGTATGTATATGTATTTCAGGATGACAGGATTTCCAAGCACCCGTCTTTCTTTTCTTGTTTCCCTCTTTTGCTTCAGATAATCTGCTTCAATCTTGGTAGTTTAGCTGTTGTTTCAGTTTTTTTTTCCTTGCTGGCATTTTTTAGATGTTGGTTAGAGTTGTTAGTTCAAAGTATTATGTAGAAATACTTCCTGGTTTGTCTTCTGGGTTGGTTTTATTCCAGTTAGTTAGAGGAGCTGTGGGTTAGCAGTGCTTACAGAACAGTGGCCATCTTTGAATCCGGAGCTAATTATTTTTGTGGTCTGTTTAACAATCTTATCCAGTGCCTTCTGATCAGCTTGAAAGCAATTTCTGTACCAGACAATGATGTTGTTTGTCAGTCTGGTCTCGATCGTGGCTCTGTAGAAGGTGAGTAGGACTTATGGGGGTGGTTAGCTCTATCAAGTCTCCTAAGGAAATGTAGACATTGTTGGGCTCTCTTTATAAGGTAGCAAGTGTTTGTGGCCCAATTTAGGTCTTGCAAGATATTTAACCTAGGAATTTGGTGCTATTTACTCTGTCCACTGCAGCACTATTGATAATGATAGGGGTGTATGGCTTATTCTCCTTCGTAAAAATCAATGATGATTTCCTTGGTTTTCCCAACATGTAGTGCTAAGTTGTTGTCAGTGCACCAATGAACGAGTTGGTTCACTTCCTCCCTGTAGGCTTCCTCATCTTCCTTCTTGATAAAGCCGATTACGGTGTTGTCATTAGCAAACTTGATGATTCTATTTGTCTGACGCATACCTGTGCAGTTATGTGTTAGAACTGTGAAAAGAAGTGGACTGAGTACGCAGCCTTGTGGGACCCTGGTGTTTAGGATGATGCTGTTTGAATGGTGCTTTTCAACTCGAACCATTTGTGGCCTTTCAATTGGGAAGTTGAGGATCCAGTTGCATACTGGGTTTTCTATGCCCAGTTTACTCAGCTTAGACAGCAGTTGTTGTAGAATAACCATGATGAAGGCTGAGCTGAAGTCTATGAACAGCATGTGTATGTAACAGTCCTTATTTTCCAGGTGGTCCAAAGTGTGATGAAGTGTTAAGGCCTTGGCATCCACAGTAAAACTATTTGGCCTGTATGTGAATTGTAAAGGACCAACTGTAGCAGGTAGCCAGGATGTTATATGATCCCTGACCATTTTTTCGAAACACTTCATCACTACTGAGGTAAGTGCAATTGGCCGGTAATCATTTAAAGATGCTGGAGATGGTTTCTTGAGCAGACGGATGATGTTGGTGGTCTTAAAGCATTTGGAGCACATTCTCCTAGCTGAGTGATATATTTAAAATATCTGTGAAGACTGGTACCACCTGATCAGCACAGTTTTAAGAAGCTTCCCCGGGATCCTATCCAGATGAGCTGCTTTCCCCAGATAAACCTTAAGTAGATTCTTGCATATTTATTCCAGGCTGAGGCATAGCAATATGCCATTTTCATTTATTGGTAATCTCTCTGGTGAGGTTCTATTAGATTCCTTGATTCTGATGAAGTAGACGTTTAGCTTGTTTAAAACATCTGGGTTATCATCACATCACATAGGTGGTGGCTTATAGCCTGTGATGTTTTGGATCTCTCTCCACAGCTGTCTGGGATCTTTTTGGTCTGAGAGTTGTCTCTGTATTATGGATATGCTGAAATGTGAGAAATAACGATTGAAAAAAACACCAAAGTTATGATTATTCATAGTTTGTGAACATAGGTTGGTATCATGGGTAATTTCAATATTTTAATGTGATACTTAAGATAAGGGGTAGTATTATTCAGAGAGACAGTAAGGGTTGTATACGATTATAAATGAAGAGTACACACTGAATCATACACTGTGAGTCACTGTGTTCACTGCATATAAGACACAGTTATCCGCAGGCTGTGACATACAGAGCACAACTTTAGAAAGGTGTAGGACTTACATATCTATAAGCCGGTAGGGCTTATGAGGGCTGTACAAGCCTCAAAGTACAGCACTGTATACTTGTCACACAAGCAGTGTATTAAATTATGCACTCCTTCAAATAAATAAGACTAAGAGAAAGGATAGATTTGTCACACAGTGCTTAATCCTTCTCTGATACAAACTCCATCTCCAAGTTAAGTAGTGTGATAACACACTGTCTGCATTTAAAATGGAGCTGGACACTGGATGAGACTTCACAAATTTACCCTTGGTATGAAGGGCCTGGGCCTCCTTGAAATGAGAGGCAAGACCTAAGGATGCATAATGGCAAAACAGAAATGGCCTTGATGCTGAGTTGCCTTGAAACTCCTAAGATCATATCATCCTATATATTCATATTGTAACAACCCTAATTTGCATAACACATAGCAGGTTATGTTTAAGTAACACTGGTTAGGTATTAGCATCAACATACTGCAGTGTTAGAAAAAAATTAAGAAATGTCATCATACCTCTCAACCTCTTAGAGCAAGAAATCTGGACAAAGGCATTAATAAAAGTGGGACAAAGGCCGAAAAATAGGGACAATTTTTAAATATTGCTCTTACAAACTTAGAAACTTGATAGAATATCAGGATTTACATTAGTATGAATTTCCTGAAGGGTACGAAGTCTGAAACTCAAACATCTGTCATTATTTTCTAAATTCAGCCTTTAATGATTTGCCACTAATTTGCCAGAAAAACGCAATTTTATGAAAAACGGATTACAAATATGAGGCAAAAATCTGGACATTCTGCAAAAATCTGCAGAGTTGAGAGGTTTGAATGTCATGCTCCTTCAATAAAAGAAACCACAAAGAATCTGGAAGACAGACATGATGTAATGTCCTTTATTAGTCCAACATATGTTTTGCAATTTTTTGAGCTTGCAGGCTGGCATTCCTGATGAAAGGCTCATACCACTACATTGTGCTTGTGTTGCAGTGCCTTTGTGTTTCACTAATGTGTGTCGCTGCTGCCTTTAGCCATGTTTGCATGAAATATATTATGCGGAGTACTCTGCTTGTATGAAAAGAGCATGTGCATTTGTGCAGTAACACAATGTGACTGAGGAAGTCACAGTTAAAGTAATAATCTTAATACTATATTATATTATTCTGTAAGCATTTGTCTATCACAAAACACATTAGTAACAAGCAAACATAAGTAATGTAACTGTAAGACTGCACATAATCACCTATCAAGTGCCTTAAACAAAGAATGCTAAACCAGAACATGTATAGAGCATTGTATACACATAAATGCCAAAAAACACAATGGTTTCTATAAAACACAATTTTTAATACATATAAAATATACATAGAATAAATTGATTAATACATATAAAACATATAACAGTAAAGCATGAATGATATGATATGCAAAATAATGTTCCATTTTCCCCAAGATCAGACCTTGGTGGTCTTTTCAGTTATAGTCTCTCCTCTATCTTATGAGTTAGCAGAGCCGCTAGTCATATAACTCAAGGCAGGGGCACAGGATGCCCTGTGGATGAATGTTCTTCGGCTCCTGCAGTACATGAATACACAATCGAGAGTATGCTAGAATGGCATGTGTCACTCATAAAAGAATGTTGTGCAGCTGATGCCACTGCAGGTCTTCCCCTTCTGCCTGCTCATCCTAGATGGTTTTGTCTGATGACATAGGTCATGTCACCATAAGAAAACAGCTAGGCATGTTGATCCATGACCAGGCCTGGTCCCAGCCATTTATAGGTTCATAGGTCCTTACTAGCCTATTGATCTGTGAGGACTTTAAGAATCCTATGCTGCATTCCCATTGTAGAGTTTACACATTATATTTTGCATGCAAATAACCTAGAGATGGACTGGAAAAGAATATGTTGGGACATTTATATGGTTCCCCTATCCATGAAGAACTGGGGTGTTAAGCGGGGAATGAATTTGTGCATACCTATTTATTGATCTAAATCACATTTAAACAAAGCAAGAGAAGTACATTGCTTTACATGGACTGGAAGACTGTTCCCTGAAATTATTTTCTGTGATACAACTTTATCCCTCCAGTATGTTCTATTTAATTTACAAAATAGATTGAGTCATTGAGCAGGTATTTATGATATCAATGGACCTGTGAATATATCATTCGTATGAATGACTTGGGTCTGTTGAAACTCTATACTCGAGGGAGTGGTTGCCTCTCAGTAACCTGAATGATACTGACAGAATGGATAAGACTTTAAGATGGTCTGCATGTTTTTTATGATTTAGGGCTTTTTTTGTGAGAAAGCTCTGTGGTCATACCATTCGTGACAAACATTTGAACAGGTACATACCAAAACAGGCTTATACTCAATGCTGAGCATGAGAAGTGCTCAGTACAGTAGAAGAATTACATCCCTGGATCTGTATGCAGTAACTTTGAATATAAGCTGTGCAATAATAAGGACTTCCTTACAACAGTGGATATGTGGCAATCAAAGGACAGTTCATTGTCTGCATAAGTTCCCATTTCCCTAACTACTGGATTAATTTTTAGGAGTATGTTTTCAGTGTTATAGTTACAAGGGGAGTCATGCTTGCCAAAGTCTAGGGCTATACACTTCCTGGAATTTAATTTTAGTCCATATTTTTGACAGCAGCTATTTGTTGGGAACAAGCTCTCTTGGAGGATCTCAGTGTCCTCTGAGGAGTTTATGATGGCACCAAGTTTACAGTTGTCTGAAACATGGTCAGCCACAAGCCTTTAGCATTAGCTTTGGCCTCTGAGACATAAATGATAAAGAGGAGTGGTCAAAGGGCTGAACCCTGGGGTACACCTCTAGTAACATGCCTTTTGGTGGAGGTAATCCCACCCTACCTTCACTCACTGGGTTATATTTGTGAGCCAATTTATATACAATGAGATACATGGAAACTGACACTTAACTAGGAGAGTTTATCTATGATACCTGAGTATAGCATGATGTTGAATGCCTTAGCAAGGTCTGGCTATGTTTTGTGCACTGTTTTGCCCTCATACATTGTTTCAGTAACTTTTTTAAAGAGCTATACCAGGTTACATAGGCTGGGCTTGCCCTTGATGAATTTGAACTGGGTTAGGTCAGGAGTCTGTAGGTTATCTCTAGCCTTATATACTAATTCCATAATAATCCTTTTCATAACCTAGCAGATGAGACTGGTCAGGTTCATAGGTCTACAATTATCCAGGGCAGTTGAAGCTTCACCTTTGTGCAAGGGAATGACTGTTGCTATCCTCCATTCATATGGGAAAAAGTTTGCTTTGAGGCTGAAATTGAAGAGCTTCTGTAGGGGATCAGACAAATCCTGTTTTTATGTGACCAATATGCAGTCTGGTACATTATCTGGCATCATAGACATAGTATTTTTGGCCTTGGATAGCACCTTGAGAACTTGCCCTTGAGCGATTTGAGAGTGGGGGGGTCTATATTTGATTTTGTGATCTGAGAATGTTGTGGGGAGAGAGGCGTAAAGTTTGTGCCATATTTGTCCACTACTAGATTGACTATGTTCACTGGTTCTGGGTATATGACATTATTTACTATTCGCTCTGCACAGTGATGGGTATTGTCTATGTCATTTCTAACATAATTAAAGAAAGCTTTCTGGTTATCCTTTGCCTGGATAACTACTTTTACCTCATATCTGGCGTTTGATTTGATCAGGGTCATGAGTCCCATGTTTAGTTTAGCAAGAAGATTTTTGCATTTTGAAATTTAGCTTCATGTCTGTGTGCAATAGATGTTTTCTTTCATTATAGAGCCTGTTAATATTTGAGTTCCACCATTGACATTTATTTTTGAACTTAGCATTGTATTTATTTCTAAGGAAGACAAATGCATCTACTCAGCAATTTACATGTGCATAAAATTTGCCAATGAAGGTTTCCACATAAGCAATGGGGCCATCAACATGGAAAAGGCTTTTGAATTTAATTAGGTAATTGCTGTGTTTTAGTAGATTGGCCTTTGCATAATCTCTGAATACCAAGGTATTTGAAGACACTTCATACCTCAGTCTAATGCTGAATGTAATTGACTTGTGGTCTGATTTGACCATAAAGGAAGTTAACAACTGGTGTAGAGTAAAGCTCCCTGTTGCTAACTCAGCATCCTGTCCAAAACTCTCTAGCCTGTAATCTTCTGGCCATCACCTTGGATCAAAGTTATCTAAGTCTCAATCCAGCTTTGAGAAGATCAATTATATTGATACAGATCTGCACAATAAGTGTTCTCTGTGCTTGTGATGGTGGAACTCTTGTTTTCCAATATCTCCAAGTGAATCTACTCTGGCATCTCACTTACTTTCTTCACCTCCTTTATCAGGTTACTAATATCCTGTTTTGGGGGTTACATTGCTCACCTCAGTGCATACTCCACCTTATGCTGGACTGCACCCAGTACCTTCTGCTATAGGTATAAGACATCTCCTCCTCTGTAGCGAGCACCATCTCTTCCCCTTGAAATAGAAACCATAATCAGCATGTACATTGTTATTATAAAAAGCAAACTTTCATTTAGGAACATCAACAGAATGATAGTATTCACTCACATTTACTATGCAAAAGCAGGGCAGACCTTGCAGAATCTCCCATGATGTATTATTTTACAAGTAATGTGAAGGAATATTGTTCTGTTTTGTCTTACCACTGACAACCAGAAACCAAAAGGAGGTGTAACCTGCACAAAATTACAACTAAAAAACAAATGAACTTGCAGTGTGTAAAAGGCAGATGTTCAGAATTCATTGGTGGTGTCCAAATCTTGTAACATATTCCACCATAAAAACAAGTGTCATCCAACAGTGAAAATAGTGTCTATAAAAATGTTATTTGTCCAATTCCAACCAAAAGAAAGGTAAAAATTAAGGTAAAAGTTAAGCGCTTTTGTCCAAACCAGTATACTCACGGATTTCTTCAGAACTGGCAGTTTGGGATTCAACTTGGTTTAAACAGCCTCCACTGAAAACCTAATTAAGTTTCTTAAAGGTACAGAGCATATGTAAATTCCTATAGCACAACAGTTAATAAGGCATATACAGAGAACAAACCTTAAAACATAAGTTTAAGAAAGGTAAAAAACAAAACCCAAAAAGGTTATTTTGTACAGATTAAAATGCAAATAATATGAACATTGTAGTTTGAAAACAAACCTTTTTTTTTTTTTTTTTTTTTTTTTTTTTTTTTAGAAAAAAAACTGTTTTGTACAAACCAGAATGTGGCTAGGTTGCATAAGAAACTCAATTGACACCATTAAGAAGAAAGGATGACAGAATAAAAAATCACATACATAGTACAGAAAGTTTATCCATTTTTTTTTTTTGTTTTTTACAATTTAGCAGCACTTAACTTTAGTACTGGCTGTATTGAAATTAACTCATTGATACCAGGGAAATGGGTGGCATCTAGTCTCATCCACTGAGAAATTCATCCCAAGTATACTTACATGGAAATTTCCAGAGTGAGTAGGCAACAAACTTCTAAAAGGGCAATACCCCTCAAATGACACACATACTATTGTGCAATGTGCATGACATAAATGCATTCTGCATGCTCATCACAGTGCAGATACGTAGAATAGAATGTATAAGGATAACAGGAGAATAATTGTAAAATCAGCACCTGTACACACATGAAAAGGTCTACACATGTATCTTCCACTGTGTGTATATTTTCATTGTAAATAGAATATGTTTTGCTAGATTGTGGACAACCACCCTCTATTTGCACTGTCAGTGATGTAATCACATACATTCATCTGTATGTTCATACAAGTGTTACTGACTACACCTCTAAAAACAACCAAAAAGCTCTTGATCAGATTGATGTCCAGGTCAATACTCATGAACAAGTAATAGGGCTATAGTGTACTTCAAATCTGCAGCTACAATGGATGCTGCAATGAGACTATACATGGGTAAGAACATGCACTGAAATAGAAACACACTGTTTTCACAAGACACTGCTTTATGGGAACACTGCCAGTGACTCTGCACATCACATCATGCACCCTCATGGTATGACACTAAACTCCTGACGGATAAGTATAGGAAACACTGTGACTAGAATAGAGATCATGCACCCCAGTGATCATACACATTCAGAGAACACTGTGGGTAGACTGCACATGTGCAGTCTCATACATTGCACTTCAGACACATACCTGCAAGTAATACAGCCAATAGACTGCTACTGTGAGAGACAATACACACCATCAGTACTGCACTTTACTCCCATTGTATATATGTGAGCTCATGCACTAGAGCTGTAACGCACTGTACTCCTGACACACATCTACACTGAGTTCTGTAATGGCCAAGTGATGGCACGCATGCATTCATTTACAACAAGGAGTGTTTATCTCAATTTTTGAAAATGGAACTGACTTCTGTAATGGAAAAACAACAAAAAGTTAATGAACATCACAAATATTTTCATTACCAAGGCTAAATACTAATTACAGTTTTTGCCTGTGTTTACTCAGTGTCAGAATAGAACACCCAACTCTTCCTTGCACAGACTGCACAGTCACTCTTAGTGATTCTTATCATGGTGCTTTATGTCAGCTCTGTTTCACTGTGATGGACGCCTGGTTTCTTCTTTCAGTGAGCACTCTATAACCACTCATATTTAGGTATGGCTTCAAGCTACACATTTTGAAATATATGGTCAACAAAGCACAAACAGCAACTCACAAAGAGCCCGATGCTTAAAGAGTTTTTCCTTTGGATGCCATTTTGGGCACAGCAATCTTTTCACTGCTCTGATTTTACAATTCAAGATGGCAGGTGGCGGACCTAAAAATGTTTATTCCAAAGTGCTTTGGTACAGAACTGATCATGTGACCTGTCTGTCACATGCCTATGTTTGAATACTTGCTCGCACTTTCTCATTTTAGAATTCAAGATTGCAGGTGGTGGACATAGAAGTGTTTATTCCAATGTGTTTTGGTACAGAACTGATTGTGTGACCTGTCTGTCACAGGCCTATGTTTGGATACTTGCTCACACTTTCTCATTAGTTCATGAATGTACATAATGGAGCAAAGAGGCAGGCAGAGTGTGTTCAACTTTATACTGAATGCATAGCAGTGAGACAGCTCTGCAAACCCTGCAATATGCAATAAAGGCACTGACCTATTTGTAGACTACACCTGTTGTTGTATAAAGATAAATATTCTTTCATGCAGAGTTTACTACTGAATGCACTGTAATGATGGGATATATAGCAATAGTTACAAAACTCTGAAAACACGAACCAACTATGGAAAAACACACCAGGATAGCCGCTCTTTTGAAAAACAACACCCGCTTTAATGACTTTAAATGCACTTTGTACAAACATTTTTCATCTCACTTAATAGCAAAACTTCTTCAGAAATTTACTAAATACATAAAATTCACCCTTTATATAAACTTTGAATTGAATTTAGCGCCAAAGAAAACGCCTCTATTGATGACGAAATTTTAAAGCTATATTGCCTATATTTCTCATTGAATAAATCCTCTTACAGGCTTATATTTATAAATACTAATAAACACAAATGAATGGATTCTAAATACATTAACAATACTAAAAAATCACTACATATTTGTATTTAAAAAAAATAAAATTAGTCAATGACTCAAAAAATTATATATATATATATATATATATATATATATTTATATATATATATATATATATATAAATATATATATAAAAAATCATTGAAAGATTATTAAAAAATTATAAATTATAAATTACAAATATATTTCTCCAAAATCTATTAAAATGTATGATAAATTTATAATTTTATAATTTAATATATTTGTGACTTATATGAATTATTATGCTTCACCTATCTAAACTTTTTAACTTTAACAAACACATAATAGAACATTTATCATTAATACCTGGAAAAGCATATGCGTTAAGCCTTATTTGCCAAAGAAGTTCTAACTTTTCCAAAAGTAGACCAGATGGTCCCCCTCTTGCATCCAAATGTACTTGTTGTATTACTTTGAACTTAAATTTATGATCGGGGTACTTATTTGTATGCCTAGCTAAAGCATTCTCCTCTTTTCCTTGATTGATGCATCTTATATGTTCTGAGACCATATCTCTTCATCTTCGGTCCGTTTTGCCCACATAAAATGATGGACATCCCTGACATATTGCTATGTAGACCACTCCCTTAGAGTTACAATTATACCTCCCTTTTAGGTAAATTTTATACCCATTGATGTTAGTTCTATAACCTGTGTCCATTAAATAACATAATGAGCAGTTACCACATTGCATCATGCCCGGATTCCTTACAAATATATCTTTTTGTTTCTGAAAAAGATGTTTGAAACTATTTGTCCTTCTCCATACAATCTTAGGTTTGAAATTAAAAATAGACCTTAAAGTGGCATCGTCATTTAATAAAGACCAATTTTTCATAATAATTTCCTTTATATGTACTGCATCAGAACTAAAATTCATAATGCATACTAAGTTGAAGTTGTTTCCCTCTTGAAACAATTCCACTCTATCTGTTACTTCCATGATTGCTCCACTGTTGTGATCTACACCCATCTTATTTTTAGTGCTTAAAATGGGTGTATATACTCCATTGCTTCTCTTTCTTATTACTTCATTCATTATTTCATCAATGAGACTAGATGGATATGCTCTATTGAGAAACATTGATTTTAAATTGGAGCATTCCTCTTCAAAAACTTTATCTGTTGTTATCATTTTTGCTGCTCGGACAAATTGTCCCTTAAGCACTTACCGTTTTTGGTGGTACGGATGGGCACTAGAAAAATGCAAGAATTTATTTGAATATGTAGGCTTTCTATATATGAGAGCTTCATACTGTTTTAAATGCCTATTTTTTATCAACTTTATATCTAAATATGACACAGACAAATTATCAAACGTATGTGGGAAACTTAAAAAATCAGTCATCTGGTTTAACATAAAAACTAAATTTTCAGCTATTTGTTCTGTATCTTGAATTATGACAAAAATATCATCTATAAATCTGACATACAATTTTACTACTTCTTGAAATAGGGCATTAGGGAAAACATATGTGTTCTCCCAATATGTCATCACCATGTTTGCATAACTTGAACCACATGGTAATCCCATCGCTACCCCCTTCTTTTGCACATAATATTGCTTATCGAAAAGAATAAAATTATATGATAGTATGATGTCCAAAATTTCTTGTACTAAGGAAATTTCGGAAAATGATGCCTGTTTTTGACGCATTCTTTCCACAACCCATTCTATTCCTTCATTATGCGGAATACTAGTGTACAATTCTCTGACATCTATTGTTAAAAAATTGTAATCATCTTTATATTCAAAATTATCCAGTCTTTGCAAGAAAGTCCAAGAATCCTTAATAATCCATTCCTCTTCTACTACATATTTCTTTAATATGACATCTATAAATTTGGCACATGCATAAGTTGAGGAATTTCTCCCATCTACTATAGGTCTAAATGGGGGTTTATATAAATCCTTATGGATTTTTGGCACTCCGAAGATACATGGTACTCTAGGTATTAGCATCGACAAAAATTGAAATATTTGAATGTCTATTCTTGCATCTATAAATAATTCATTTATAAAACTTTTAATAAATTGATTTGCTTTATTATATTCATTGATAGATGCCATTTGATAAACATCAGTTGCCAATATATCTCTGATGTGTTGCATATAATCTGGAACATCCATAAAAACTAAACCCCCACCTTTATCTGGACTCATTATTCTGATATTAGCTTTTAACATACAATCAAGGTTGTCTCTGTCTTCTTTATTTAGATTGTCGATGAATTTTATATTGTTTTGACTTAACTTCCTCAAATCTAACTTACATATTGTTTTCAAAAATAGCCAGAGAATTGTGTAAAGGAGGATTATAACAACTTGCTATTCTAAACTCATTATTAACATATGCTTGTTGTACACATAACAATTGTTTTAGATTGAGTTTTCTGACAAACAATTTAAGATCACAGATTGTCTCTGCCGCATTCATCCTACTCGATGGTACAAAAGTAAGGCCTTTGGAAAGCGTGTCCGCCAAACTCTGTGTAACCTGAAATGAGGAAAAATTGTAAACAATAGAATCATTCTTATTGTTTTTAATAATATCATGTCCATTTCATTCAAAATTAACTTTGGTCATCTCCTGTTGTTCTAACTTCTCCTCTTGTTCCATCGATTTCTCTGTGGATTGTGGATATCTCCGAAAACCCTGATTTTTATTTTTATTAATTGTTGACCCATTAGCAGTTTCCTCTCTTGGGTTATTAATGTTATTGTAACTTTTTATCCGTTCACTTCTCCTCACTTGATTTTGTTCTATAACATTAGTCTCCTGTTGTTGTTGTTGCACTACAGGCACTTGAGGGTTGGACACGTTCCCATTGTTAAGATTATTATTGTTATTACTAGTTGTATTTGATCCATTTCCATTATTATATTCTGTAAAAACATCTAGAGAATCTAAATGCTTATTTTGCCATACTTGCGTGGATGGTGGCACTGGATAAGCTGTTCCTTTTTCATATTGTGCCCTATCTCTTTCCAATTTTTTGATCTTTGTTTCCTCAATTTTTATGTGCTGTTCTATACTTTGAAAGCTTCAAATGTAGTCATACTTATATCTTATAAAATCATTATGCTGCTTTATGGTTGAATCCAATTTCTCTATTATGTCCCCCAAATCTTTAGTGAAAACAGAATAATGTTTGATCATTGTCTGCATCAGTTGAAATCCTTGCTGATCGAATAAGTTTAACAAATCTTTATGGAACTGCGACCCCGGAATTAAACCTGTGGGATAACGCCAACTTCTAAGGCCTTTTGGCACTATTTCTGCCTGCAAACACTGTTGGAAATATTCAATTTCCAAAGTCAGTTTTTTATATTTCAACATATTTGCATCTAGTTCATTGAGCAAATTTGGCAAAACTATATGATTATTTTGTGTGTTGATCTGCTAAGTTGTTTCTTGGTTAGATCTAAACAGACCTACAGGTGAAATAAGCCAGTCTTTCAAATTTGGCATCTGCGATAGTTCCCTTAAATTCATCTGATCAAGCTGAGCATCATAATTAATACTTGAATCTTGTGTTAAAGATGCCATATTATTATTACTACTATTTTCTCGATTAATTACAGTACAGTCAGATGTAACAGATTTAGATTGCTGTACTTTATCATTACTGACGTTCATTTGTTGCACTGAATTAATAGTAAAAGTACCTGTTTCCATCCGTACTGCTTGTATTTGCCCCGCTGAATTTAAAAATGTTGACTGCCCTGAATTCGAATCATTTAAATTAACCCTTCAGTTCTGTAAAGTTGTTTGTTCAGGAACTGTAGTTATTTTATTTTGTAAAATAGTGATACGCTGATGTTGGTCTTGTTGCAAGAGCGTCATGTTTTCCAAACTTGCGCTCATAGAATCCATTCTTTGGGACAATAGCTCCAAAAGCATTGTTAACTTGCCCATCTGTTCTCCCTCATTAGTAAGGTCTCTCGCATCCTCTCTGAGAATCGCTGGCGTTGTTTCAAACGACTTATCTACCATGGTGTTGTACAACTATTACAAAACTCTGAAAACACGAACTAACTATGGAAAAACATACCATGATAGCCACTCCTTTGAAAAACAACACCCGCTTTAATGACTTTAAACACACTTTGTACAAACGTTTTACGTCTCACTTAATAGCAAAACTTCTTCAGAAATTTACTAAATACATAAAATTCACCCTTTATATAAACTTTGAATTGAATTTGGTGCCAAAGAAAACGCCTCTATTGATGATGAAATTTTAAAGCTATATTGCCTATATTTCTCATTGAATAAATCCTCTTACAGGCTTATATTTACAAATACTAATAAATACAAATGAATGGATTCTAAATACATTAACAATCCTAAAAAAAACACTACGTATTTGTATTTAAATAAAATAAAATTAGTCAATGACTCAAAAAATTATATACATATATATATATATATATATATATATATATATATATATATATATATATATATATATAAAATATATATATAAAAAATCATTGAAAGATTATTAAAAAATTATAAATTATAAATATATTTCACCAAAAAATATTAAAATATATGATAAATTTATAATTTTATAATTTAATATATTTGCGACTTATATGAATTATTATGCTTCAGTATGACTACATTTGAAGCTTTCAAAGTATAGAACAGCACATAAAAAATGAGGAAAACAAAGATCAAAAAATTGGAAAGAGATAGGGCACAATATGAAAAAGAAACAGCTTATCCAGTGCCAGCATCCACGCAAGTATGGCAAAATAAGCATTTAGATTCTCTAGATGTTTTTACAGAATATAATAATGGAAATGGATCAAATACAACTAGTAATAACAATAATAATCTTAACAATGGGAACGTGTCCAACCCTCATGTGCCTGTAGTGCAACAACAACAACAGGAGACTAATGTTATAGAACAAAATCAAGTGAGGAGAAGTGAACGGATAAAAAGTTACAATAACATTAATAACCCAAGAGAGGAAACTGCTAATGGGTCAACAATTAATAAAAATAAAAATAAAGGTTTTTGGAGATATCCATAGAGAAATCGATGGAACAAGAGGAGAAGTCAGAACAACAGGAGATGACCAAAGTTAATTTTGAATGAAATGGACCTGATAATTTTGAATATAAAGATGATTACAATTTTTTAACAATAGATGTCAGAGAATTGTACACTAGTATTCCGCATAATGAAAGAATAAAATGGGTTGTGGAAAGAATGCGTCAAAAACAGGCATCAGTTACCGAAATTTCCTTAGTACAAGAAATTTCGGACATCATACTATCATATAATTTTATTATTTTCGACAAGCAATATTATGTGCAAAAGAAGGGGGTAGCGATGGGATCACCATGTGGTTCAAGTTATGCAAACATGGTGATGTCATATTGGGAGAACACATATGTTTTCCCTAATGCCCTATTTCAGAAAGCAGTGAAATTTTATGTCAGATTTATAGATGATATTTTTGTCATAATTCAAGGTACAGAACAAATAGCTGAAAATTTAGTTTTTATGTTAAACCAGACAACTGATTTTTTAAGTTTCACACATACGTTTGATAATTTGTCTGTGTCATATTTAGATATAAAGTTGATAAAAAATAGGCATTTAAAACAGTATGAAGCTCTCATATATAGAAAGCCTACATATTCAAATAAATTCTTGCATTTTTCTAGTGCCCATCCGTACCACCAAAAACGGACAGTGCTTAAGGGACAATTTGTCCGAGCAGCAAAAATGATAACAACAGATAAAGTTTTTGAAGAGGAATGCTCCAAATTAAAATCAATGTTTCTCAATAGAGCATATCCATCTAGTCTCATTGATGAAATAATGAATGAAGTAATAAGAAAGAGAAGCAATGGAGTATATACACCCATTTTACGCACTAAAAATAAGATGGGTGTAGATCACAACAGTGGAGTAATCATGGAAGCAACAGATAGATTGGAATTGTTTCAAGAGGGAAACAACTTCAACTTAGTATGTATTATGAATTTTAGATCTGATGCAGTACATATAAAGGAAATTATTATGAAAAATTGGTCTTTATTAAATGACGATGCCACTTTAAGGTCTATTTTTAATTTCAAACCTAAGATTGTATGGAGAAGGACAAATAGTTTCAAACATCTTTTTCAGAAACAAAAAGATATATTTGTAAGGAATCTGGGCATGATGCAATGTGGTAACTGCTCATTATGTTATTTAATGGACACAGTTTATAGAACTAACATCAATGGGTATAAAATTTACCTAAAAGGGAGGTATAATTGCAACTCTAAGGGAGTGGTCTACATAGCAATATGTCAAGGATGTCCATCATTTTATGTGGGCAAAATGGACCGAAGATTAAGAGATAGGGTCTCGGAACATGCAAGATGCATCAATCAAGGAAAAGAGGAGAATGCTTTAGCTAGGCATGCAAATAAGTACCCCGAACATAAATTTAAGTTCAAAGTAATACAACAAATACATTTGGATGCATTAGGGGGACCATCTGGTCTACTTTTGGAAAAGTTAGAACTTCTTTGGCAAATAAGGCTTAACGCATATACTTTTCCAGGTATTAATGATAAATGTTCTATTATGTGTTTGTTAAAGTTAAAAAGTTTAGATAGGTGAAGCATAATAATTCACATAAGTCACAAATATATTAAATTATAAAATTATGAATTTATCATACATTTTAATAGATTTTGGTGAAATATATTTATAATTTATAATTTATAATTTTTAATAATCTTTCAATGATTTTTTAGATATATATATATATATATATATATATATATATATATATATATATATATAAAATGTTTTGAGTCATTGACTAATTTTATTTTATTTAAATACAAATATGTAGTGATTTTTTAGTATTGTTAATGTATTTAGAATCCATTCATTTCTGTTTATTAGTATTTGTAAATATAAGCCTGAAATATAGGCAATATAGCTTTAAAATTTCATCATCAATAGAGGTGTTTTCTTTGGCGCCAAATTCAATTAAAAGTTTATATAAAGGGTGAATTTAATGTATTTAGTAAATTTCTGAAGAAGTTTTGCTATTGAGACGAAAAACATTTGTACAAAGTGCGTTTAAAGTCATTAAAGCGGGTGTTGTTTTTCAAAAGAGCGGCTATCCTGGTGTGGTTTTCCATATAGCAATAGTTGACTGAGGGCCTGAGCATTATGTGGCTGCATATTTGCAGGATGAATGTATAACCATAGCCATTGTTCCCACCCATCCATAAAAAATGCATCCATACATGTGCCAGGTTAACCGAACATCAGCCACGTGTTCTATTGTCCACTAGGCATGACTGTTGTTTGAATGCATGTAATAAATACAGTAATATACTGCTCACTCCATGATGCTTCTGCAGATGCATGCAGTTGTGGTATGTACCTTGGTCCCCAGGTATAATGTGCCAATGGCAGTACATCGATATACAGGTATGGACAGCTGGGAATAGGATCACAAATTTGTAACCACTGTTGTACATGCCTGATACAAACTTAAATGCCATATATACACTGAAGGTTATACTCCTTCAAATAGTGCAACCAATGTCCATTTGACGTGCATGAACATTCAGAATGATTTCTGCTGTTTTGTAAAGTATTAAATAAGTTTTATAGGAATAGGAGGAATATTATTCTGAACTGCAAGATAAGATTCAGAATAAAACAGCCTTTGGAGTTGCTCATTATGTATGTTTTTGTACTGGTGAGGTTTATTTATTTATTTATTTTATTTTACATTCATTTACTGGGAAAGTTCAACTGGGCAGAGCCTATTTTCAGCAGAAGCCTGGGGAGAAAAGCTCCACAAAATGTGACAGTACATACAACATAAGTAACAGTAAATACAGCATGACAAACAATATATACAGCATAAGTTACAGCAGATACAGCAAGTCTAAGATTTTTAAAAAACATTAATGGTATGGTATGGTATGGTGTATAACTTAAGGGCTTTTTATGCTGAACGTCTGTCAGTATTTAGTATTGTTTTCTTAATCTGTTGGCTTCTGCTGATTAAAATGAAGTAATTTATTTAAAAAGGTATGTAATACAGCATTATATCTATGCAATGCATGTATTAGAGAAGCTGTGGCATACAAATAAATTTTCATTTGTTTAACATTGGAAAATGTCTACAAGCCATAAGAGAAAGTTAAACTTCTCTGATGTTGAAGCTGATGTCGTACTAAATGAAGTACATAACTAGTATGCAGCTGTTAGGAATATGTGGCAACAAGGTAGAATGAAAGGAATGATAAACTGAAAGTGTTGCCCATGTAAACACTGTGGGAACCATGACTTTTCAATGTCAGTGTCATGTCACTGGCAGACATGACCAAATGGTGTGGAAGTTAAGACTGCAAGAGCAAGAGTGGCCAAGCAGGATTATCCACATCAGTCACCCTGATGGAGGACAGAACAAAGCTAGTGGCCCTCTTGTCTGAGGTGTCCTTCTAAGTGATTGAACAGGTATGTAAATGTTACTAGTGATATTGTGAATGCAATATATGTTTAGCTATGATTGTCTGAGTCTAGAACTATCACATTGACAGGGGCACCACAGGAAATGGAGGGAGAAACCAAGATCAGTGAGTAGAGCAAAATATCAGCCATTGTCTTGGGTATGTCTCTATGAGTTTAGTTTTACAGATGCTGCATATGGCAGAATATAACTGGTTTCATGCCCATAGGTGAAGGTATGTCACATGAATAGCTAGGAGCTGCCTTATCACAGCTTGGTGCTGTACACGTTAATTGACATGGCAGCACACACAACATGTGTATCATAAGTATGAATAGCAGACAGGTAAAGCCTTGTGGTGTAAGGCTGATGATGTCATACTGAAAACGGTGGTGACATTGGCAGCTATAGGAGTGGATGGCAGACAGAGTGCTGCTGACAATAAAAGTGACATACCTGCATGATGATACCAGTGACAATGTAATGCAGCCTCTGATAAATGGCTGAGCATGCCTTGCAGAGGGACTGAAATCTCCACAGCTGTTAGCCAGCATTGTGGATGTTTGCCTTACCAGTCATGTACCATGTTTCTGTCAGTAGTATATAATTGGAGCAAGATCCACAGGCTACAGTACATCCCCCACATGCCATGATGGTGATGTAGAAGGTACTGTAAGTCACTAACTCTATGGCATAAACACATATCTGACTGCACTTGTCCTCCTCTTTGTTGACATTAATATTGACATCATGGATGATCTGAGCACACACCATCATACTTTTGTAAGACAAGAGTCTGGTATCAACAGAGACTTACCAAACATGGACATAGGCTGTAAAAAGCAGCTTCCAGTAGTTATTAGAAGCTCACTCCGACATAGCAGGCCTGCACACACAGATCCAAGCTGCAACAGCAGAAGCAGCTCCTACTGGGGTCACTGGCATGGTCTCCTCACAGATATACCACAGCTAGATATAGTGTACTGATATGCAGCTCTCTCAGATCATTTAATAAACCAATAGAACTTCTACAGCTACTGGCAAGGGACCAGTGGCAGAAACACCAATACAAAGTATCACATGTGCTTTAAGTGTGCAGAGACAAAAAATGATTGCCGTGTCCCTACAAGTACTTCTCACATTGAAGCCATGATAAGCACATACATATGGACACAAAGAAGTGGGCCACCTAAAATCTCACCACTGACAGACCAGACAGCCTGTGGGACATTTACATGGTAATCCATCATTTCTGAAGTGACCAGAAAATAACATTCAATTCTCCCAGATATTATGGCATGCTGCTAATATCTGTGTTTGCTATGCTTAATGTAGATTACAGATGTATGCATATGATAGTACCTGCAGACCATAAGAATATTAAAGAAAAATAGGATGTGGGGGGTGCTATAGTCATTGTTGTGAATTTATCCAGTTGTTTTGAGGCCCATATGTGATATATCACATATGGTGCTAGGCATAGGCCTATCTCTGCTGCACTGATCAACGAGTCAACGAGGTCTTGATTTTACAGCACAATACAATTTTCTGTAGTGCAGAATTATCATGGACTAAATGGGGCTGTGATACCTACATTTATTATATTCTTGTTGGTTACCATATCTGGGTTATTCAGGATTTCTGCAGCTCTCTCTGTTGTCGTTTTCCTTTTGGCCTCTGTGTGTTATTTTTACACTGGAGCCTGCCTTATGAAGGGCTAGATATTGCAGCAGTTTATAGTTTTAAAGAATCACTCAATTTCAAAATTAGATTGTCATTAGGATGGCAATATTCCTCATCCTCAGAAACATTCCTTTTTTTCTTTCCTTTTTTTTTTGCAAGTACATCACAACGATTTGTCATATCTTGGTGTAATACCATTGAATTGCATTTTATGAAATGCAGTTTTTTAGTACAGTCTTTATACTGATTTCTAAACTCTTTATGATATTTTATGCATTTCTTCATACCTTTGTGAATCTACCCCCTTGTGAACCCTGGACTAAGGATTACCAGGGAAGAGGGTTTGCAAGCATCCCCTCTGCATATCTAAGTGAGAGTTTGTGTCATGCAGTTACATGGTAAATGATATCTCCATGTGTAACAAGTACAACTGGTCCTGGCTCCAGCAGTTGAATCATGTACCACATTTCATTGCAGCTGCATCCCAACATTACTGGCCAGGATTCCCTTGTTTGGCATCAAGCATTTTTAAGCCACACAGATAACGCAATGGTAGCCGCTACATCTTGGTACCTCTTGCTTTGTTTTGCTACCTAAACTGGTGGGCCCATGTTTTGTGAGCAGCAGCTAAAATGCAAATCACAGTTATGCAGCCCTAGTAGCAAAAAAATTAGTCATATACTCAGAGGTGAGCTAAAAATTGGTCACATACTCAGAGGTGGGTTAAGAATTAGTCGCATACTCAAGGGTGGGTTCTTTCACTCAGAGCTAACCGTTTCACTCAGAACTCTCATTGTGAAATTCACTGTTTTGTGGGCATTATTTTGCTGGACAACTGGATATACAGTAGACTTGGTATGTTAAGTCTCCAGAGCTTTGAAAAGCCATCAACAGTTAAAATCTATATAGCATAGGTTACCTCACCACTAGATTGAATGATTTAATAATCTGACTTTCAATACTGCAGTGAATAATATAACTGATACACAAAGTCATTATTGTGTTTAAGATATCTCTTTGTTACGTGCATTGTGAAATTAGCAACTAAAATTTCATGCTTCCTTATACCTCCCAAGTCAATGACACTATCTTCCTCAGGATTCAACAGCCAGTGACGCTATACCAAAAGGAACGCTTGCATAGTTTACAAAATAAGTTTAGCTAGCATTTTATAATGCTTGAATTGAAAACAGAAAAATGGTGAAATGGATGGAGGAAGACAGAGAAGTGAGAAAGAGAACAAAACATTGATGAGGTTGCATATGCCAAATCATCCCTGACAAAAATATAACTGCAGGATTGTGAATGCAATAACTTCTCAGGATCAAGTTCTGTATGAAAAATGAGCTCCTTGGTAACTGAAGTTAGGGAGGTAGACCCAGATGTCAGAACTGCATCGATATTATCATTATGGCAATCATGGAAGATACCAGCTGAGGCAGAGTAATAGGTGACGTGCAAGTAGGCTGCCAGTGAAACTGCAGATGATAATGCCAAGGGATGGCTGCTACACAGGGGGAGAGGAAGCAGAAGGAGAGGGTTGTAAAGGTAGCATGGAATACTTTTTTTGATATGTTGGCTACTGTCAGAATACTGCCGGAATGATTCCTTACAGTTAATCTTATTTTGTGCATTATTTTGCATATCACTCTGTAGCTTAGCAGTATGGCAGCCTTTTTGGCAATGACATTAAAGCCATGGTGGTGCTGACCTAAGGAAGAACAGCAAAGCATAAATTATTGCGAGAAACTCTAGTATGTTCAAAAGACAGCATAAAATGTACTTTAGTGAAACCAGACAGGACGAACCATAAAGAAAATGTCTATACCCGATACTGTATTGTTGGAAGGGAAGAAGAACAGCAGGGAACAGAAAAAAAATGCAGTTTTTACCACACCAATGTTAAATAATTTCAAACAATCAATGACAGGTATCAAAGAAGCTGCCAAATGCTTTTTAACATTTCCAGAATAACATACAGCTGGAATTTGGAAATATCCACAGGTCTACTATTAGAGTTAATTTTAGAAATTAAGCTACAAACAATATATTAAACTGCTGAAAGGAGTCCAGAAAACTGACAAAAAAGTTAGAAGTAGCAGAACATCTAGACTGTGACACCTGACTGGAGTGGGGGCTTCAGTCTGTGAAAGTGAAAAAAAATAGCAAGACGTTAGACCTGGGTTCATGGAGTTCAGAAAAATGAAATGAAGAGAAAGTGTTTCAGAAAAAAACAGCAGTGGAAACAGGAAACGCGTGCGATCTAACAAGGGTCACATTTCAGGTCAGAATGAGAGAAAGTACTTAATGGAAATGAAACACTACTGGAATAAAATGAGAAGTGCATTTCAATGGACATAATATATGATATTTTGGATTCACTGGAGATTGAACTGAACAGAGACACAGCCATATGGCATCTTGTTGTGTCATCGGTTGAACTGATTGCTCAGTGACTGGTCATAGCTCATCAGTGCAAGTTTCTAAGTTCATTCTATCATCAGTCTGAAGTCTTCTGGATTCTGGCTGTATTAGCTTTACAACATCCCACATTACACTGGTGGTTTATTTTTATTCATAAAGTAAGTGACAGCAGTGGCTATAAGGCTGTGACAGCAGCCTCACTGTTTTGTGATGCTGCCCTGCTAGGAGTCAAGAAATGTCACTTGAAAGACACAGAAATCATTAAGTGCACATTTATTGTGTTAGAAGCATTTACTTCTGTGACTAGTTTATATTAATGATATGTCACACACATGAGTACCTCTAGTTTATGAATGTCACTGTGAAGCATCCGACTTGGAATTAACACCATTATCTTCCTGTCACTGTCCTGTGATATATGAAAACATTTTAATCAATCATGCAGCGTTATCTGTGCACATAGTTCAGTAATGTGATAGATAACAGAACTGTAGAGTCAGTCTATCCCATGTTTTCCTATTTTACAGCGATGTTACCTATATTCAGTGTGTTTGCTGGCCCTGTCACCAAGAAGTGATATGGATATGATTTATAGCCTTCCATCTGATGTATCCATCCATTCTGCTATTTATGTAGCATTGAGTGGAGTTTTTACAATACACTTGATTATCAATGATCCTACCAATGTTTATGTATAGAAAGTATTTGCCAAAAAATATGATCAAAACTGCAATTACATTATATGAGGTATGGCCAAAAGATATGATGAAAACTGCAATTACATTATATGAGGTTTTTAAAGTCAGACATACCTTATATCTGTACAGTTTTACTGTTAACAATAAATACAAATTGCATAACTTTGTCAAGGTGCCATTACCACCATTGATTGTTATGATTTGAATAACCCTAACCTCTTATAATCCTGTTGTTGGTCTAACACTTTAATGTTTTACCTTGGGTTTTGCTAAAGGAAGAACAGTCTTGGGTTCTCATTGATTGCAGGGCATAGTACACAAAAATCACTTGTTTCTACTGCTAATGGACCAATGCAGTCAGATATCTCATAAGTACAACTTAGATTTCTGCCCCTAGCAGCTTTCCTAGAACACTAAAATGACACTTCTACTCTGTGGTATATTTCATTACATTTAATTGTAAGATTTTTTTTACTGTTTTCCCCATATACACCTATCTGTAAGACTGTGTCTGTAGGCCTATTAATGTTCCCATATATTCTGGCATTTCTGCAGAATTCAGACCTTTCTGGAACAAGACAATGAATCACTAAAGAAATTCTGAATTAATAAAATCAGTCTTATATTCTTAATAATAGGGATGTAAGATAAAGATGAAAAGGTAATGAAACATGTGAAGACACCATTGTTCATGAGTTTGCACAACATTATTAAAAATACAAATTAGAGCTAATAGTACAAGCATCAAGTTTCAATGAACCCAAGAAAAAGAAAAAAATAAATAAATCACAATGCATTATAATGTCTGTTGATCTCATTAACTCATTCATTAAATTTATCTGCGTTTTTTTATGGCAAGTAATACACTGATCATTCATACTCTGGTCATGTAAAAGATGTAATCATGTAAGTCACAAATAGCATTTGTGTTAGTCTGGAGGTATAGTGCAGTTCCACAATTTCATTTACTGCTTATTTTCTGCTGCCCAGTTGCTTGCGTGTATGACCTCAGACTAGTTACATGTTTGTATATCAGATTTCTGTGTTTACACATGCCAGGGTTACATCTCCCATGTTCTGAACTTGCTCATTTATAGTGTTACAAATGTAGTCTGATAGAATGTCTTGCTGCCTTCGTGATCTGCACTGCAACTAACGGCACCTTGACTATTTTCTTTATTGACATAAAGATGCAAAGAAAATTGAATACCCTTGCATATGCCACAATACTGAAGCAATCTATTTGTCTTGGAGAAGTATGCCTTGCATTTCAGAGTTGATCACTAACAGCACATTTATCCTGCTAGATGAGAAAAGTTATGTCAACTACTACAAGAAATCCTTGACAAACACATTTACCTTACACTGCATTGCTTATTTTATTCTATTTTATGTTATTTTATTTATTTAGTTTTTGTTAGTACAACATGCATTTCTTAGTTGCTCCAAAGCATAAGACAGACATTACAGTAGAATGAGAAGCCTGGAAGAGATAGCCATTCTCATTTTTATAAGTAAGCAGTAACAGTCAGAAGTTTCACAAATATTGGGTTAGTTCAGCAGGAAGTGGCTATAATGATATTTTTCATAAGCTGCCATTAGTGATTAATAATACATGACGTAATAACAGTGATGATAATATCTTTCTCTTGAGCTTTGTCAAAGAATCAGAAAATAGTGCTCTTATGAATCACAGAGGTGATGTTAGAAGACTTATAACCACAGCAGACCTATTAGATGTGTTATATTATTGTGTTACTAAAGCATTTTGTATTTTCCTGTTGATATCTCAGAATGGGAGGAGTGACTTTTACTGATTTCATACAGAATGCATTCTACTTTTCAAATTGTCTCCCCTTGTTATAGTTTGCATCACATATCAGTTTAAAAAAAACAGCTTGTCACATATTCCCCCAGATTCAGCAAGCTCTGCACGGTGTACAGGACTAGTGCAGGAGCTACAGCAGACAATATGTCTGCCGTGTGATCCAGGAATAAGCTGTAGGGATGTGCACAAGCACTCCTGCACTAGTCCTGCACGGACTCAGCCCCTGTATGCAAATTACCCCATTTGCAGGAGAAATCCATGCAAATGAGGTGAATATGTGATCCAGGAAGCTGGAAACCAACCATGCAGGACTAGTGTAATCTGTAGAAATGTACTCAGCCAGTAACGGAGTACATTTCTGCAAACTACAAAACGGAGCCATGACAGCTCCAAATAAAGGGTGGATATTATGTAGAAAGCATGCCAATGGCCAAATATAAGGCCATTGGCATGGAAAACAGTCGCAAAAATAAAAAATCTACTTTTATTTTTTTTTTAGCCGATCTCGGCTCTTTAAGCATAGGGCAGCGGCACGCAAACAGGATCGGGCAAAAAATAGGAAAAAATACCTAAAATAAGCATTCTAACCAAAATCACTATTTTGCCATTATACTCAATGGCAGGGCAGAAGACAACATGGCCAGTGAATAGTGGTTGCTAATGGGGGAGGCTCAGTGTGGGATATGTAACTATGCATCAGCAGGCAATCCTATGCAAATGAGGGGAATGATACTGAATCCCAGATTTCCACTGCATGCTAGTCAGCACCCAACAGTGTAAGAACAGGAATAGCCGGTGCAAGCCTAGGAGTTAGCTAACATCATAGGGGGGTGTCAGGCATACTGTAAGCGGATTGGAGCCCTGTGGCTCAGGTTTACCCTTAGCTTAGCAGAGCTAAGCAAGGGGGTGTGTCTGAGGCTGCCTGACACTCTTTACATTGCCTAAGCGGGTGTGTGCGGCGCGCACTGGGTTTTAAAGGGAAAAAAAGTAAACCAGGAAATATCAGCTCTGTGCACAGTTGAGCACTGTGTTTGTGTGGCGCACCCCCGGGCTTAAACAGGAAGGCAATGGGAAGGGAAAATAGCAGTAGGAAGGTAATCTAGGAGAACTAGCATAGCTGGCAGGTGAAATGTATCAGAATCAGCCAATTACACGGACAGCAGACCAGCCCAGCCCAGAACACTACTATAAACTATGCAAACACATTTCCCTCTGGTTTTTCCAACATACTCTACACCACCGGTGTAAACAAGCGGGGAACTTTTAACAAACAAAAACAACAAAATGATAGGGGCTGCAGCAGCTATCAGACATCAACATGTGTTAGAGGCTGAGGGTGGTGAGGATGAGAATGCTGTCGACCAACTCACAGTGAAGAGATGGAGAAGGGTGTACAGACTGAGGGCAACCTACCAGGGGCTACATGAGCTGGAGATAATGGAGTGCTATAGGGTTTACGGGGACCTGCTACAGCAAATTGTTGAGCTGTGCCAGCCATGTCTGACACACGGAACTAACAGAGGGGAACCCATCCTAGTGGATACCAAGGAATGTGTAGGCCTAGGTATACTAGCCACAGGTACCTCCCAAAGCCCAACTGGGGATATCATGGGGATCTCACAGGCATTAGCATCCAGAGTATTCTACCAGTTCCTGGATACCATGTCAGCACATGCCAGTGAGCATGTATATTTCCTCAACACCCGTGAGGTATTGGCCAGCAATATGCATCTCTTCCACCAAATAGCAGAATACCCTGAGGTAGTGGGTGCTATAGACTGCACGCACATATGCATCAAAGCACTACCCAGTGAGCGGGGTAGGGTCTCCATCAACCGCAAGGGCTTCCCCTCCATCAACTGCCAGGTTGTGTGCGATGCCCAGAGCATTATAATGAATGTGTATGCTGGCTGCCCTGGAAGCTATCACGATTCCCACATCTGGCATCTGAAGAAGCTGTACCAGAGATTTGCCAATGGGGACATCCCTTTCGGTCACCTAGTGGGGGATGATGGTTATGCACTGGAGCTGTGGCTGATGACACCCATCAAAAATGCACACACACCCGAACAAAAACTCCATAATGAGGCACACATACAGACCAGAGTCATAATAGAGTGTGTGTTTGGGATGCTCAAGTCACAGTTCCGGTGCCTGGACACATCCGGTGGAGCCTTGCAGTACTCACCAGCTACATATACCCAAATTGTTATCATATGTGCCATGCTACACAATATGATCCTGCAGAAACAGCTGCAGCAGGAACGGCACAGGGCAGGGCCACACAGCCCCCAACCAATGTCAAGGCCTGCACAGGCACAGAGTGACTCGGAGGAGGAACAACCTGAGCCTGCCCCCAGTAGGCAAATGGAGGCATGCCCAGTATGCCCTGGCCTTGGCAAAGAGGCAACGCATAGCACATACACTGACACAGTAGGGACCCAGGGAATGACACCTCTCTCTGACTCATGCATACAGTAAAAGGGATGCCTAGCATGACACTACCTGTGCTCAACCATGTATAGGGAGTGTACTATGTGCATCCGACATAGGCAGCCTCCAGCACCATCCTCAATACTGGCACACCCACAAGGTAAGTCACTCTCCTTACCAATTGCAGATTGGAGTAGCATTTGTTCTTACTTGTAACTATGGTATGGATGTGAGCATGCAAGGGAATTGGGTGGCTGAATGGGATGCCAGCAGATAGTAGACACCTATAGTGGCAGCATGAGAATTGTAACAAAATATTGGTGTTACCAGAGTAGCCATTACTGCACATGGTGACAAAACCCACTGCAGGAAATGTTCTGGGCCACATGTGTGTCCATATGACAAACACTTGCCAGTCAGGGAGGTTCACATACCCAACAACAGTCTCAGACAATAGGGCAGGTGTATACAAACACAAACAAAGGCTATGCCAAGGCCTCTGAATGATGCCTATGGGCCTACACAGACAGACTACATCAGGTCAGGCAGTGAGATGTTAGTTCTGAAGGGTAGGAAGTCAGAAACTAATATGTAGGTCGGTCAAACCTACGGCCTGTAGTACACTGATATGCTTCTAGTCAGCATGATAGGTTAGAATACAGAATGAAACGGAGTACCTGACATACCAGTACAGTCATAGCAAATGTGTACAAGTGTCAGGTGTGCCCCCCAATTCTATATAGAAATGTAGAAACAGCCAGGTGTGCCCCCCAAATCCTGTGTAGAAATAGTGTGTCCCCTAATCCTGTGTAGGAATGTAGAAACAGTCAGGTGTGTCACCCCATCCTACATAGAAATGTAGTAACAGTCAGGTGTGCCCCCCCAATCCTGTTTATAAATGGAGAAACAGTCAGGTGTGCCCTCCCAATCCTGTGTAGACAAGTAGTAACAGTCAGGTGTCCACCCAATCCTATGTAGAAATGTAGAAACAGTCAGGTGTGCCCCCCATATCCTGTGTATAAATGTAGAAATAGTCAGGTGTGCTCCCCAATCCTGTGTAGAAATGTAGAAATAGTCAGGTGTGCCTCCTAATTCTGTGTAGAAATGTTGAAACAGTCAGGTGTGCCCCTCCCCCAATCCTGTGTAGAAATGTAGTAACAGTCAGGTGTGCCCCACTCCCCCAATCCTGTGTAAAAATGTAGAAACAATCAGGTGTTCTCCCCCCTACACTACTTAGAAATGTAGTAACAGTCAAGTGTGCCCCCAATCCTATTTAGAAGTGTAGTAACAGTCTGGTGTGCCCCCAAATCTGATGTACACACGTTGTAACAGTCAGGTGTGCCCCCCAATCCTATCTAGAAATGTAGAAACAGTCAGGTATGCCCCCTGCAATCCTGTGTAGAAATGGAGAAATAGTCAGGTGTGCCCCCCAATCCTGTGTAAAAATGTAGAAACAGTCAGGTGTGCCCCCCAATCCTATGTATACATGTAGCAACAGTCAGGTGTTCCCACAATCCTATGTAGAAATGTAGAAACAGTCAGGTGTGCCCCCTCCCCCAAACCAGCGTAGAAGTGCAGTAACAGTCAGGTGTGCCCCCCAATCCTGTGTAGAAATGTAGAAATAGTCAGTGTGCCCCTCCCAGTCCTGTGTATAAATGTAGAAACAGTCAGGTTTTCCACCCAATTCTGTGTAGAAATGTAGAAACAGTCAGGTATGCCCACTCCTCCAATCCTGCATAGAAATGTAGTAACAGTCAGGTGTGTCCCCTCCCCCGATCCTGCGTAGAAATGTAGAAACAGTCAGGTGTGCCCCCAACACTAAGAAATGTAGTAATAGTCAGGTGTGTCCCCCAATCCCATGCAGAAATGTAGTAACATGTATGTGCAGGTATAATACCAGTGGAGCACAGATGCCCAGAGGTGACCAAGGTAGCAGGATAGATAGTATAATTTGTACAATATGCAGGTATGTGTGTGTTAGGTTGGTGTGTGTTTCATATTGTGTGAGAGTGGTCGGTATGTATGTATGTTGACGTATGAGCTGGTGGCCATTGCCCACTACTGCTGATGATGGCCAAGTCCTCACAACTACAGTGCCAAAGACAGTTCCCACCAGTATAACACATGCTAGCAGTAAGCCATTTTAAATGTATGGTGTTAATATGTGTCACCATCTGAAAGACTGACATGACATGGCTGTTGGGCTAGACATACAAGCAGTATACAGGGGAAAGTACCCCAGACATACAGTATATAATGTGTAACTGTGAAATGGACACACCCTTGGAATTGTACATACAGGTATGCATCACATTATCTGGGCCTGTAGTAGGGAATACCGGTGTCGTTTTCCCGAACACTTGCAGATCACAAAGGTGATAGGACTGATGTATTGGGAAACAACTGATGTACCTGCACATGCCAGCATAACTGGAATGCCCCATACATATCTGTGTGTCAGATGCGAGTAGTGCCAATAGCACACATGCACCCAGCTCACCCAAACACTACCCACAGGTACCTCTCTGGTCGTATCCCTGCTGTTAGGAATGGGTACAATATGACCCCCACCTGTATATGACAATAGCAAAAGAATGCAGCATGCAGTGCAGGTGTCCCACGCAGGTGTGTCCCTAGCTGTAGGTACACCCTGCCAGCATCCACACCACCTGATCAATACTGATAGAAAGTATTGACATGAACACCTAGCACACCTACCCTCTTACCCCAGGGGAATATACTGTATGGTTGTCAGGGACTGTAGGGCTCACAGAATGCAATGGCCTGCCACAGCTGGCCCGCATCACCACCAAATGTCCTACAGGCATCTGCCAAAGGCCTGTGAATCACACGTACTGCTAATGCATGTTATGTCATGGACACCCAAATAACAACATAACACACTCCACATAAGCCAGATACAAGGCCATGTAGACAAACCACAGTAACATGTCCACCATGTCCCACTGCATGAACTATGGACCAACACCAAACACAGCTGTGATGAGGTGATAACCTTAGGGAAAGTATCAGGGAATGTATGCATAATGTATGTAAGGCAATAGAATAATAGTGGGGGGTGGAAGCATGGGCAGCATGGAATGTGCAAGGTCCGACACACAGCCGTGTGCACACACTATCCCTGGCTGAAAACACATAAATGGGTGGCTACAAACCTGCCTGTACACCACAATAGGGGTAATGTCCTGACTTGTGTCCCTTGCCTTTGGGTAACCTGTGTGAATCTGTGCAGCTGTGAGGTATTGCCACAGCAAGATAAGGCCATACTGTCATGTCAATGGATGTACAAGCATGGGGTCCTCTGCCATCACTGTACCAAGGTGCTGAACTGGATACACAGACCCAGCAGCAAGTGTCTGCAGCTCCCCCTCCAGAATGGCATAACTTCCATGAATATGTAGGTGTTTGCCCACAATACCAGACACAGCTGCATTCACCCTTGTTCCCCAGGACATCATTGTGAGCAAGAATGTCCACCTGACAGTACTTGAGGACATAAAACATCACAGTGTATAGCAGTACACATGTCTGGATATCTCTGCTAACAGCAGTACCATGTAGCAGAAGCAGCACAGACACAATCACCTACAGTACACACTATCCCTTGTACAGTTTGACCCCATATTGCCAAATGATCTACAGATACCCTGCAGAAACAGTTTTCTACCTGTAGGTGTACAACACAAAGGTCTGCACTGGAGTACAAACTACCTGGAATGGATCCACACATTCAATACAGAAGGGCATACTGGGCATAGTCACACACTTAGAGAAATGAAGGCAATGCCAGACAACAACATACTGAAAGGTCATCCTGGGCATGCTCAAGCACTTAAACAAATGAAGCCCATGTCTTCAAAAGCAGTGGACCATACATATCTGACAGTTGCAGATGTTAGTGCATACACTCCTCAGTATGCACCAGTCATGATTTGCGCACACATTGGATAGGAATATAAACATAAATCCAAGGACAACACACTATAATATGCCAAAAGTAGACATACATAGATGTGTGGAAGAGAGTGACTGTGACAAAGAGCCATCCATCATGAGGCCTGCCCCACCCAACACACAGCCAAATGGCTACAACCACATGGTGAGTAAATGTCACTCACTGTAGAAGTTAGCCACTGGTATCCATCAGCATTACAAACTATGTGGTGCAAGTGCTAGCTGTGCAACATGACTGTACAAGGCAGTAGTCATCTAGCAGCTGTATTCATGTACCTGCGGAATATAGCCCTGCATGTGCCTGCATGTGGTGTGTCAACCTCTAGATGAATGGGATATGGCCCATGCACACACACTGTCCTCCGCATAGCCCTACTATGACAAGCCTGCTGATGTCATTCACTGTGAAATACACCTTTGGGAAAGAAGTAGCCCAGTAATCTCTGTGGCATGTCCTAAAACTGCATAATGCTGTAGTGTGATAAACTAGTTAGGAAGGAGTTCTAATCCCAGACATGGCAACTGTGTGCGTCTGTGCAAGGAACAATGCTTTTTAGGCTAGTCACACTCACTACATTTCAAATGCCCTACTTTGGCAAGGCTGCTGATGTCATTCACTGTGAAATACACCTTTGGGAAAGGTGGAGCCTAGTAATCTCTGTGGCTTGCTCTATAACTGTCTAATGCTGTAGTGTGATAAATTAGGTAGATAGGAGTTATAATACCAGACATGGTGTGTGTGTGTGTGTGTGTGTGTGTGTGTGTGTGTGTAGGGAGCAATGTCTTTTAGGCTAGTCACACTCACTACAATTCAAATGCCCTACTTTGGCAAGGCTACTGATGTCATTCACTGTGAAATACACCTTTGGGAAAGGTGTAGCCCAGTAATCTCTGTGGTGCATCCTATAACAGTGTAATGCTGTAGTATGATATAGTACTTTGGTAGGGGTTCTATTCCCACACATGCCAAGTGTGGATGTTTGTGTGTGTGAGTTTCTATGTCTGTGTAGGGAGCAATTCCTTTTTTAGGCTAGTCACACTCACTACAATTCAAATGCCCTACTTTGGCAAGGCTGCTAATGTCATTCACTGTGAAATACACCTTTGGGAAAGAACTAGCCCTGTAATCTCTGTGACGCATCCTATAACTGTGTAAGGCTGTAGTGCAACAAACTAGTTAGGTAGGAGTTCTAATCCCAGACATGGCAACTGTGTGTGTGTGTGTGTGTGTGTGTGTGTGTGTGTGTGTGTGTGTGTGTGTGTGTGTAGGGAGCAATGTCTTTTAGGCTAGTCACACTCACTACAATACAAATGCCCTACTTTGGCAAGGCTACTGATGCCATTCACTGAGAAATACACCTTTGGGAAAGGTGTAGCCCAGTAATCTCTGTGGTGCATCCTATAACAGTGTAATGCTGTAGTATGATATAATACTTTGGTAGGGGTTCTATTCCCACACATGCCAAGTGTGGATGTTTGTGTGTGTGTGTTTCTATGTCTGTATAGGGAGCAATTCCTTTTTTAGGCTAGTCACACTCACTACAATTCAAATGCCCTGCTTTGGCAAGCCTGCTGATGTCATTCACTGTGAAATATACCTTTGGGGAAGGAATACTCCAGTAATCGCCATGGCTCGTCCTATAACTGCATAATGCTGTAGTGTAATAGACTAGTTAGGTAGAAGTTCTAATCTCAGATGTGGTGTGTGTGTGTGTGTGTGTGTGTGTGTGTGTGTGTGTGTGTGTGTGTGTGTGTGTGTGTGTGTGTGTGTGTGTGTGTGTCTGCCATTCGTATCCTGTGTGGAGGTGGCTGTGGGTTTGTAACAACTGGACTCATTGTGGAGCAGGTTTTGCAAATTTCTTATATGGTGGCCCTATTATATGTCACAATGTCCACCTTACAAGGATAACAGATGTGAAATAGCAGAGAAGCTGGGGTGGCAGTCCATACCCCTACATGAGACATCAAGGCCTGGTGAACAATGTTAGCAACCCTTGTATTACACAGAGAACACTCTCAACCCATGTCTAATACACAAACACACTTGCCTAGGCAACAACTGCTATGTTGGTAGTACCCTGCATATTGCCCACAAATAGCAACCATGGTGTGATTGCAGTCAACGACAGAGGGCATGGCACCCTGTCCATCAGTAACATACGCATGCACATGCAGACAGTGTGCCTTCACTATGCTCCCCACTGGACACCTGCAACACCTGTGGTGCCATCACATGTTACCCATAAAGGACATACCATGCCTTTTGCACATGTCCTGTATGGACAGATGCCACTGACACCAGGGAATACCTGTATTATGCTATCAATGAAGGTGCAGGGTCAACCTGCTGTCCATTACCTGTTCCCAGCACAAGAGGCCAGGACAGGCACATCTGATTATAACAATCTATGTACACAACATGGGCTAGGCACCCCAGGTACAGTTCCACATGTCACTGTACATGCATGTGGGATGTGTGCACATCCCAGACAGCATTGTGGACTAAAGAACACATACATGGAAAACATCGAACAGCAATGGCCACACACAAGTGTTACCTAGGTGACTGGATGGTGAATACAATATCCACCTGTGTGGGCCAATCCAGACACTACACCCCTGAGCCACACTGCAGACCATTGCCATGTGGCCTGATGCCAAGGTATACCCTTCACCTAGTCTTGTATAGCTTTCTGGCACAGTCAACCACTACACAGCCATGAAGCAATGCACACATGCATGTCAGTACTGGCACCCTGTGTGTGTGTTTGTGTGTGTGTGTGTGTGTGTGTGTGTGTATGTGGTATATAATGCTTTTGACCACATTCAGACTCACTACAACCCCCATTGGCATACAGAAGCATGCTGGCTAATGTCAGACACCTCCACATACCCTTTGCCCATATAACCTCTGGATAACTCCTGTGGTGCATGTGATACCTGCACAGTACTGTATTGTGGAAAACTTACTAGTGAGGAAGTATTCTTGACCCTGCCAAGTGTGTCAATGTGTGTGAGTCCCTGTGAGAGTGTGGCTGTGTTGTAGCTGATACCTGTCCATGCGGACAGGCATGTGTACTACACCTACTGTATCGCTACTATATCAGTGTTACAGATGTCACTCACCATCACATATACATTTGGAAAGCTCCTCAACATGTAAGCTATGTGGTGCTTCCAATAACTGCACAGACATGTGATAGCAATACATAGTCAGTCAGGGGTTTGATACCCTATACTGGTAGGTGTGTGACACAAACATGCTTAGGTTTTACTCTACCACCCCCTCCCTGGCTTATCTTTGCCTCTGTCTGCCTCTCTCACTCCCTCTCTAGTGGATGCGGAGAACTACACCTGCTTTGCTTAGGCAGCCGCATGTGTTTTGTAAGTGATGCTCATGATCAGCTGATGGTCTCTGCATGAATTGCAGCCCTCCTCTAGCTGATTGCACATGGGACAGCTGTGGTAACATTCCCATAGCCAATTGCATGGAAGCAGACTCCAATATCTAGGAACATCATGTTGGATGGATTGGGGATTCACCTCTAACAACATACACTGTGGAAACAGGCCAACACAAAGGAGGGGGATGCACCTGACATGACTACAGAATGTAAGTGTTGCTATTCTGCATTTGGAGTAATATTGGTTTAACAGGGTGTGTGTGGATATGTCTGGTCTACATGTTTTAATACCTGTCATGACAGTGCTATGTTTCTGAGGAAACCCCCATCTGTAGGGTCATCTGCAGTCTAGGCAGTGTGTGTTGTCTTTTGTTTCTTGTGTTACTCACAGAGCACCTATCTGTGAATTGCAGAAGCATAGTGTGAGGATTGCAGTCAGTACATGGTGACAGCCATGAGAGTTACTGACTTCATATCCCTCATAGGACATATGCCACAACAAACCCTGTTACAACAGCAAATGTATGAGGTTATCACAGCAACATGTCAAAATTGGCCCTGTGTTTGTACCTCCAGCCACAACTCTGTGAACCGTTGTACATATGTCATACAGTAAGAGGTGCATATGTTCTGTACACCATAATTTATTGCCATCATATTTGATAACAAGCCAGTGAGATATCAGACTGCTACACATGTTATGTATAGTAGGGGTTATATGTGAGGACATAACCTGGGCATTCTGTGGTTGTGTGTACAGTACTGAGGTCTGTGTACTTATGGTGATTGTTGACAGTGTGTGTATTGTGAATATGTACCTTGGCCCATGTACAGACTATGGTAGATGTCATTGTTCTTGGTCCTGTTCTATCTGATGTAACATGCTGCTCCTCTGTATGTTACCTTATCAGGTTACATGTTTGAAGGGTCAAACAAACACATGTCCCATACCACAGACAGGCATCAGACCACACTGTGTAGTGGTCCAGTATATGTAGGGTTAGTGTGTGAGTGGCACATATGAGGATGGTGTTGATCAGATAGTCCATATACCGTACTATTACCCTAGCTTACCATATGTGGCTGTGGCTGTGTTCACATTGGTTGTGGTAATGCACTTTCACACAGGTGTTTGTTACTCTGTGCTGTGACATGCCTGTACAGCCTGCTATATATGCAGGTACTTATGTATTCCCCCATAAGAAATGCAGGCCAGTGTTGTGGCAGTCAGCCTGTAGCATGCACAGTGCTTTGTTACATGCCTTGCAGCTTAGTGTACTTACCCATTGTGATGTTATGTCCAGATACTTGCCAGATGTACTGCTGCCAGGCCACTATAACAGTCATGTATGTCAGACAAAGCAGTGGGATGCTGTACAGATGTATGTCACTAACTAGTGGGTGGTATGTGGCCATGACACCTCTGTACCAGTGGTTATTATGTGTCAGGACAGACAGGGGTGTGTGAATGCATAACGGATGGAGGCAAATGTATACCAGTATTTACGTGATATACCCATCTACATGGCTGTTAACATCCACATTGTCAGGCTTGGTCCACATGTCTTGCACTAAGGGTTCTGTATATACCTCTGGACTGAGCAGAGTGTGTCAGACTGTCCACATTTATCGGCCATATCTCTGCTGTAGTCCACAGGATCATTACTGTGTTAGCAGTGGTACTGTACTATGATGTCCATAGGATGCCTTTCAGTAGCCAATGGCACACATGTTAAAAGCAGATGTGACCTCCCACACACAACATGTCTGTGAAGACAACCCCTATCACAGTAGCAATAGTCTACATATATACCTGCAATACATACCTGACATCCCCTTGCACTAAGAGGCTGGGAATATTGGGACTGAGGGAGGGCTCCACTCCATGTTCAGGACATATGGTGAACATATATGTATATATACTTATCCATATATCTATATAGATATATGCACATATACATATCAACATACATGGATATGTATATGTACATATATATATATATATATATATATATATATACATATAAACACTCAGATATATACATATACACAGCAACATATGTCTACACATATACAGATAGAGCTACATGTGCAGATATACTTATGGATATCTACATATATATTGACAGCAATAGATATATCAGAATGGATATGTATGCACATATAGTTATAGATATCTACATATATATATCTACATAAATAGGCATATCTGTACACACAGGATGTACATACATATATAGCTATATATACATTTATCTATATATATATATATATATATATATATATATATATTTTTTTTTTTTTATTTTATTTTATTTATTTTACATTTGTTAACCGGGCTGGTCCAACTGGATGCATATCCTTTTTCAGTAGAGGCCCGAGGAGAAAAGCTCCAATCATAATCTTAAAACACAAAATCTCAAAACAAGTTATATAAAAAAATCCAGGTTATAACAATGCAAGTTACAAAAAGTGTAAATAAGTAGACGTTGTACATTTACAAGGTTAGTAAAAAAAGTCCATTTACATAGAAGTATAATGAGACAAAGATCAATCATCTGGAAAACATGACAGGGAAATATAATATACTAATAGAGTATATCAAGTTCAAGAGTCACCATCTTATATTTGTGGTAAAAATGAATTTCCAGATAAGTGATAAGGGAACAAGAATTAGGAGATGAGGACTGGATAGATTTGGTGTGAAGGTATGAAATATTAGCTTAATCAGGTTCAGGACATGGGCATAGCCATAGTGTCTTGAGATATACTTTAAGGTTCTTTTTGAACTGTTTGTGAGAGGTAGTATTTCTGAGGTAGATTGGGAGGGCGTTCCATGGCTTGCCAATGGAGTTGGCGAAGAGGGCATCACCACCAGAATTATTGGCTTTAATGGTTAGGATCTGGATGCTGTTGGAAGATCGGAGACTATTTAGGTTAGTGTATGGTATCAGTATGCTACACAGGGCGGGGGTTCTGTCTGGTGGTTAATTATTTTCCATGTTTCAGAGAGTTGCTTTAGTTTGAGAAGATTGGGCAGTATATATATATATATATATATATATATAGTTTCATAGTTTCATAGTATAGTACTAGACTACCTGCCCTGGGGCATTTGTAAGCCTAGCCATAGTGATGTGGCTTTTGCCACCCCATGGAATGGTACAAAAAATGTACAGAATAAATTTAGAATACTGTGCCTCTGTCTAGTAGTGACACAATGAAGGTCCCCTTATATAATAGAATTAGTTTACTGTGCCCCTGTCTAGCAGTGACACAGATGTGACCCCTGGGGTAAACTTACGATCTCCCATCCACTCATCAAGATTTCTCTTGAAGAGAGTCAGTGGGGGGCTCTGCCTAATATGAACTGGGATCTTGTTCCAAAGCATGGGAAGCCTCTGGGTTATGAATCTATCCCTCCAGCATATCCTATTCATACTTGTGCCGAGGTTTAAGTCTTTACTTCTTGTGGTCCTGATGGATTTGGATTTTTTGAGGTGGAGCATGTCCATCAGATCCTGATTGGACATGGCCTTGTACGTCAGGCAGAGATCACCTCTGAGCAGGCGGTATGCTACTGAATAGAGCTGAAGTTTCTTTAGTCTGGCAGAATAAGACATATGTTGGAGACCCTTGATCCTCTTGGTGAGGTACTTTTGTGGTCTCTCCAGCTGTTGCAAATGCAGCATATATATATATATATATATATATATATATATATATATATATATATATATATATCCTCATGTTCTGGTCCAGCAATACCTTCAGGTGGACCCAAATCCTGGGATGTTGCCCCCCTGGGGGCACACACAGACATTCTCTTGTCCCCTGAGGTCTGGTCCAGGGTCTGTTCCATAACGGGCTCCACAGACATATGTGGGATGTACTACATCACCTTGAGGCACCCAGTACACATTCACAGGGCCCACATGCTCCTGCTGCTCAGCCTTCAGGCGAGGCACCTATGGGATGTTGACTACTGTTGTGAGTAGCAGTGGGTGGGAGGCTTGTTCCCATTGTGTCCATACTGGGGCCTATGGGGCATCCACATCACAGACCAAACACACCATCCAGGGTGTTACATACCACATGTGTCACATACCACCCCTGTAGGCTGTCCTCTATATCTACCAACCCTGACCACCTCTACAACTATACCTGCCAGACTTCCCCATATTCCCATTCCATACTTCACAGTCAAGGGCAATGTGGTCAAAACAAGGGGTTCAAATGTGACATACCCATCCATGTTGCACACACTGACAGGTGTAGATATCTGTGTGCATTACTATGTGTGCTGTTTCCTCACACATTGCATGCAGCACTGTGGTGGTAATATAGGGGACATGTATTTACATACATATATGTCTGTGTGTGTTTGCATATATGTAGACATGTGCATATAGGTATATATCTATATATGTGTAGATATATATGATGTCTATATGTGTTTATATATATGTCTACACATGGGTATCTGTATATTTGTTCACATACATGTATATATATATATATATATATATATATATATATATATATATATATATATATATATATATACATATGCATACCTATATATGAGGTACATTCAGACATCAGGTCCACAATCTCACAACACCTTCCTGTACAGCTGCACTGTTCTGCCTTGCTACAACACAGACAGGTGTCACATATGGACACAGCCTGACATTAGGGGGGTATATGTAGGGCCAGATTGCAAGTAACCCTATTACACACCTATGGCATTCCTGCATTCTACAATACAGGTTAAATGAGTATCCTGCAAGAGGTGGGCTGTGGTCCATCATTATGGCATTACTTCCACCACCAGCTATTGGTCACAGTAATATACATACTTCCCATTACACAACACACACTATAATGGCTTACATCTTATCAGTCAGTGCTGCTCTGCACGGTTGATGGGTATGGTCCACTAACCACAGGGACAGACTCTATTGTCCTTAGCAGTTGTTCAGCTAAACATCATTACAACAACAACACCTGAAGGCACATATAAATCATTTCACATCATCTATCCTATTATTATGGACCAAGTACTTGCAGTCTAATTACATGCATGTATACTTCACA
>NC_056725.1:563890006-563927506 GCF_019279795.1 Protopterus annectens
TTAATCTCACAACATTTTGGGGAGTTGCTAGTGTGACAGGTTTATTCTTATGGATGTGTGACAATCAGTTGTATTTCCTGTTTACTGCCTATACATCTGGGATCATCCCAATGATTTCCCAGGGGGACAGGCAGCAGATATGGGCCGATATACTGGACACTTTGGACTTATCTGTACAGTTGTGGGGTATGATTCTGTATGCGGCCTACTTCCACTCCCAGGATTCAGACCATGGCTGTGTCTGCTAAAACTAAAACACTGTCCATCACAGTTGTGTGTGCTATATAGATATTGCTGTATATCTCCTATCTGATTTCTGTCTTATAATTCTCCTGTGGTTTTACATTCTGACCTTGTATTACAACAATCTTATACAGGATTTCCTAGACAGTTATATTATGTAACACAGTGTGGGTGACAGTGATGAGTAATACCTTATTATTCAGAGCAACTGCATCAGTCACAATGCCATACAATGCCAAAGTGAATAGTACCAGTACAGGGTATCATTCTTGTATTTCTGGGCACAGTGTTGGTATCTGACAGACCTGTGAGAGCAATGTTTGTTAGCACTACCTGAATGTTCCCACGCACAGTACCAGAATCCACATTACTATTATGCACATACACCTCACTCTGTTACTGTACACACTCCGGTCACAGCTTGACAACATGGGGGTGTATATAGGACATACTTGGCTTATTACTCTCATAACATTTGGGGAGTTGCTAGAGTGACAGGTTTGTTCTTATAGATGTGTAACAATCAGTTGTATTTCTCGTTTGCTGCCTATACATCTGGGATCATCCCACTGATTTCCTGGGAGACAGAGTGACAGGCAGCAGATATGGGCCAATTTATTGGACATTCTTGACATATCTGTACAGTTGTGGGGTATGATTCTGTATGCAGACTACTACCACTCCCAGGATTCGAATCATGGCTGTGTGTGCTAAAAATACAACAGTTCAAGTCTCAGTTGCATGTGCTATTCAGATTATGTTGTCTGCCTTTTCACTGTTTTTTCTCTATGTGTCTCTCAGTTGTACTAAATGACCTCTGGGGATTACACCAGTCATATAAAGACATTCCTACACATTCTATTTATGTTGCACAGTGTGGGTAACAGTGCTTAATACAACAGTACTATTAAGTGATTGCAAATCTACATTACCATATGATACCAGAGTATACACATGCAGACCAGCAGTTAGAACTTTATTGTCAGGCTATTATGCTTTAATTTACATACAAACTATACATACTCTTCCTGCCATATTCTCTGGTGTATGCTGTACTTGCCTTAAACAACACAGGTTTTATACTGGCAATTAACTTACTAATACTTTTAGATTTATTTCCTATGACAGTACATGCAAGAGTATTACTAACCTGCCTTGCGTTGCAAACTCTCCAGGCAACATCCATGGGCCTCCTGGTTCGCGGCTCATACACTTGCTGCTGTGAAGGACATAAGAGGAATATTTAGCCATACCTATCCATAATATACATGAGCTGGCAATTATTAAACAAGTAGTGGAGTGATACTTACACACAGCTGGGACAACCCCTGCCGAAAGTGCACTCCCTCTCCCCTTCCTGACATGATGCCTGCAAGGGGAAGCTACAACCAGTTATGAGATGTATTCCCATCTGTTGGGTTTAAGTAGGGCCAATTTCCTACACTTTGCTGTGACTGGACGTTTTTGAAAAGACTAAGCTATGGGCAAACCTGCTTACCTAAGGTTGGCAGTGTTTAAAAGGGTATACCACTGGGCAAATTAAGTTAGCTGGCCTACACATTGCTTATACCTACTAAGCTGGCCTGTGCAATGCTTAGCATTGCCTAATATTTACTTTGCATTATATTTGCTTTTTGGCATTGATTTATTATTCATTACATGTTATATATATGTCTGGTATCCATGATTCGGTTACCTATAAGAAAATTGAAGTTACGGAACTTCGAATACCATATGGTCGACACCATCTGATCAAAGTTCTGTAACTTCGAAATTCAAAAAATAAATAAATAAAACAAAGACAACATATCCTGATGAGTTAAAGAAGGGGGCAAGCCCCCCTGCACCCCCCACACCCCTCCACTACTTAAATATACAAACTCCAAGATCGCACTTTAATGCACTACGGTGCAAAACGATTTCCCTTTCCTACACTGTAGCATGATCTCAGAGTTGGTATATTTAATTAGCAGGTTGGGGGCAAAGCCCCCCACGTGGGGGGTGCAGGGGGCATGCCCCCTTGCCTACACCCTTTACTTTTTCTTTTTTCCTTTTTATGTTAATTTTAAAGCATTAAAATTTCCAATTGTTTGATCATTAAAGGTTGACCTTTAGTGATTCGAGCAATTGGAAATTCGATGTTCCAGTAGGAACCCCCATGGTTCATGTGTACGTACATTGTATGGGGTCCTTGTGTTTAAAATACGGGACTTCAGCACTGTATTAAAATTACATCTCATATCTCAGATTACTTCAGTACTCCAGTTCACATATTTATGTTATGTCATAGTTTATAGAACATATGACTGTATACTGATTCCTTTCACATATTCAGTTTGATTTTACTATAGTGAGAATTTGTTTCGTGATACCTCAATCTTATGTACTGCTGTGATGGCTTGGTGGTTAACTACTGTAACTATAGGTTCCTGGGTTCAAGACCTGCAGGGCTGTTCATTTAGTTGCTGGGCAGAGCAGCGGCTGTTGGATACCGAGCAATTACGGCACTTTTAAGCTCTTGTAAATGATTTGCGCTGGTTTGCGTGAGGGTAAGCTATGCTAACCTTCGCTGAAATATGCTTACAGAGAGTTAGCTTCCATATTGCTTAACCTGTGTGCGCATTGCTTACCACCGAGCAAATGGGCTTAAACCTGCTTAGCAGTGCTTACATATGCTTTCTCCCACTTACTACTGCTTAATAGTGCTTACAATTGCTTACTAGTGCTTACTCCCACTTAGCACTGCAGTAATTTAGACAGTAATGTCTAATGGTTCTAGGGAAGGTGGGGGATTTGGAAGCTGTATGGAGTTATCATTCATTACACATTTTACCTTCCATTTGTATCCCTGATTCCTGTGTACATATACTGTATGGGGCACATGTCATTATCTGCGGACTTTGCAACATTATGACACTGACATTTCACATCTGCATTTAATGCAGTACTCCAATTCACAAATATATGTTATTTAGTAGGTTATGCAACTAAAATATTAGTCATAATGTGATTTGACATGGAAAATGGAACGTGCTGCAGTGGGACTCTAACCCAGAATGACTGCTTGTAAGGCGAATGATCTGCCCACTACACTATGCTATACTGCTTAATTTGCATATATCTTCCTTTTTATCCTCTTCTGCCATTTAAGCTGCATTAACCGTAGCTAAGCGATGGACAAACCCATGCACCTACGGTTAAATTTTATCTGTTTCATAAAAAATAAAGTATCTTTATATTTCTGTGTTTACTATTGCTCTTGTACATGTGGGGGATGTTACTGGGGGTATGTGGACACCTATGAGTGGTCTTGCTCATTCTTTTAGGGCTTTCTGCTGTTCTTCATTGCAGGGGTATGTATATTCTGAGAACTCTGCTCTCAGATATGCCCCCTGCACTCTTACATGCTCCGTGTAAGATTAGAAGCTCAGGCAGCACACCTTCATTAATATGCATGGCTCGCTGCCATCCTGCTCCTAAATGGCTGCTTCCATGTAGGACTAAGTTAGTCCTGCATGGAAGAATAGTAAATCCGGGGGATTGCCTACCCATACTTCAGCATTTAAGTAAGTTGCCCATATTTATTTAGCAATAGCCACACTTGCCGTTCTTTGCTGGAACATACAAGTACTTAATGTTTTGTATATTTTGTTTTGCAATTTATACTTCACTGTAATAATGCAAAAGTCATTTTTTTTTGCAATTTGCACTGCACCTTATGTAATATTCTAGTATGGAATCTGTTTGTTGTTTGTCATTTCTTTGTTCTTTTCTCTAGTGGCCTGGGTCAGGGCTGAAAAGCATCTTTGGACCAGTTTACTTACCCAGTTAACAAAGCATGCACAAATAAATAAATAAATATAATATAATATAATATAATATAATATAACATAATATAATATAATATAATATACTATAATATAATATAATATAATATAATATAATATAATATAATATAATATAATATAATATAATACAATACAATACAATACAATATAATATAATATAATATAATATAATACAATATAATATAATATAATATAATATAATATAATATAATATAATACACGTTAGTGGATCCTTCTAAGGCAGAGGTGTAGGTACATACCTGTGAACACCAGATGGCATCACTGCATACTCAGGTATCATCTAAGAACAAGAAAACAAGTCCAAGTTAAAATCCTTTTCTCAATTGTTCCATTGGTAGGGAATGCACACCCTATATTCCCATTACATTTACTTGCAACAAATAAGTAAAAAATTTCCATAATTACAGTGAGGCATTGGTAGGTCATGCAGCATATGAACTAGAAACTCATTCTAAAAATAGGGGTCAGAGAAAGGAAAAGCAAAATAAATAAATTATTTAAAAAGAAAATTAGTTCCCAACTATTATACCAAAAATACTTATCTAGCCATACAAGGTTATAAAACAGTCACTGGAAAGAGAATTAGCTGTTTATAAATAAACAGAGTGCAATATTTTTCTGAATCTATACAGGATTCACCAAAGCTAAAACACTGAAGAGCTTATCTTTGTGCACAGAAAGGCAAATGTTTTTTGTTTAGTAGTTCCTGTCTTATATGACTATAAAGCTGACAGAGACAAGTATATGACTTCTAAAGCACATTGCACACTCCAGTAAGACATGTAAGGTACCATACGCAAACACACTGGTCTCAAAGTAAGAATATTTTAAGACGTCAACTACCAACAATGTATGAATGCGCTTTATCATTGAATTTGTGTATTTATGAGTAACATTTGGCCCTTCATTTGGGAGTGAGTAGTATATTTCCCCAACCATATGTTTTTTTTTCCTACAGTAGCACCAATTTTCCAAGTGTATATCAGTTTTGAAAAAACATTTAGCTTTCTTCTTCTCGTCACTTAACATCTGGAGATTTATGGTTTTATATTCATAATACATTTTGAACACAATAAGCTGACAACCACAACAGACCTTCCTAATACAAAATTCTTTGGATATGTAAAGTCGTATACTACTTTTCCACCTGATACTAAATAAAACAATGATTTCTCAATATATCTTCCTGACAGGTAGAAAGAGCCAGAATCAAAAATATTCTGCAGACAAGAACAAGGTAACATTAGGAACATCGGAAATAAAAAAATGGATAGTTCTGTTCTTAAACATTTTGTTGAATTTCATGATTCTGACCCCTATTGCTTAAAAACAACTATACTGGAGATGATTCCTATCCTATTGGTTTTCACTCTGAAATTATGTATAAGAAGAAACTGTTGTATAAAGAAAGTGTATTTATTTTAAAATTTAATACTATGGCTCTTTTGGGGCTTAATTTAGAGTGTAAATGGAAGTTGCTAATTTGAATGAATTATTTTAAATTGATTAATTGATGCTTTACTATTTGTATTTAAGAGGGTGTGTTTTATTCTTGTTTTATGTACTCCTTGAAGGCTTTGCCGAAGCACTAGAGAAGTATTAAATTTATTGGATTGGTTCCTGGCTGTTTTCTTCTGTTGTTTTTTTTTGTTTTCAGTATAGTTTTCTTTTGCATAGTTATATAAGAACAAAGTAAGTGACTGCTTCTATGTACTCTACAGAGGACACAGCTAAAGGAGAAATATGTGAGCTTATAAGGCAGCAGTAATAAAGCTAACTAATGCTTAGTTTTGATAAAGAAATCCTATGTGACTACTTATATCTTTCAAACTTAAACAGGGATCAGTATGTTTTAAAAATGTAAATATGCTTATCATTTCATAGTAAATCTGAAATATATTAAGTATGCAAATTTACTGAGATCTGGTTTGGAGTCCATCACTTTTTTCTGGCAAACATATATCAGCTAACTATAAGCTCTAAGAAGAAAACTTTGACAAACCCTGACATACTTCAACAGACTGTAGAGCCCAAATATCTGCACTGCATTATATCCAACTGCAATAACAATTGTGTTCTACATTGACAAAAGCATGTGACTCCTGGTGCAAGTCCTGTAGCTTTACATTGTGCTGTGTGTGTGTGTGTGTGTGTGTGTGTGTGTGTGTGTGTGTGTGTGTGTGTGTGTGCACGCACATATGTGTGTGCATGCCTCAGTAATATATGCTAACCCCAACTCTAACCCTGGCCCTAAACTTCACCCTAAACCTACAGCTTACCCTAAAAAGCCCTCTCCATAATACTACCACTACACAGGTCAGACTCAGACCCATAAGAGGCACTGACACATACTTATTACACTAGATCTATCCCCTTACTTAACCCTACCACTAACTCTAACCCTCATACACATGCAAACACAGACACACACACACACACACACACACACACACACACGCACACACACACACACACACACACACACACACACACACACACACACACACTGAAACTATTACCTTTTGTGATAGCGCATTCAGACTCTTAGGAAGGAACCTCTATAGATCATGTCTTAATTTCCCTCAAGACAGAACGTGTCCTGATATAGTGATTTATAAAGAAGGACAGCTACATTGCAAAGACAAAAATGCCATTGTAAAAACATACTGGTGTGTGCAAATGACAAAGGGAATGTAGAGGCACTGTGTAATATTAATAAAAAGCAACAAAGCCAGTAGACCAAGATATTTAATAAAAAGAGAAATTGTGAACAGTTTATCTTTTTATTAAATATCTTGGATCTACTGGCTTTGTTGTTTTTTTATTTTTGCAGGTTAGTTTGTTGGTTGTTGAATGCACTGTGTAACATTAGTCAAGGCTACTAGCAGATAGGAACTTCCAAAACAAGTGAGGCATGTTCTCACCAGAGAGCTAGCAGCAGCTTGATGTTCTGCATAACCAAACACCATGCAAGCCACATATTTACAGACCTCTGATGAAATCTAGTGCAGCGTATAATTATGGATCTAGGGGACAATAGTAGGATGTATTGCAGCCATGTTTGTCCCTTGTCAGTGTAGTGATAACAGCAAGAAAGAAAGCTATGCCCCCACTACCAGACAAAATACAAACAGCAAGGAATTTCAAGGCTGAATGCTTTCTCCTTCATGAGGGCTTCTTCAACTAATGCATGGCAGACACTGTAGTGGAAAACGTCACTGTATTCATTCTATCAGGATTTGCAAACATTGCAACTATTAACCATATATGGGAAGTTTCCCTCCCCCAAGTCACATCTGTAAACAGATTTATTCAGTCTCTGCAGATATTGTAATGAATGAGAGCAGGAAAATATTGCATTAAGCAAGCAGTCTAGTGTCAAACAAACCATAGAGGACATATGACATTCTGTTTGACCTACTGTTTCATACCACTGATACTAAGTCAGGAACCCTAAACTCCCATTTCATCAGACATACAGTTTTAAATGGTATCTGAAGGGCATTTATTAGCAGTAGTTGTCACAGGTGCCATTTCTACTTGGTACAGATATCGTGGTATCAGATTCAAATATACAAGTTGGCTATCAAGTATCAGATCTTTGCATTAAAATGTAAAGACCTTGTCGATTTCAGCTTATTTCTGCTGGACGAAATTCCTGCAAAAAGGGATGCAGTCATTTGTTAATTGTACTCTAATCATATGCATTGCTACACTCAAATCTCTTCCATTTCAGCATTTAACTGCAGTATTCCAACAAATGTTAACTGGGCAAAACTACATCATAATAACTGCAAAGGAGAAATAATCCAATTAAGCTAGACGTCAGTGGGCCACCAGAAGCAATGGGGTTGTAGATGGTCTAAGGTACATTGTAGAGCTTTTTCTTACCCTAATCTAATGACAGCTTGGCCCTGAAAAATATTTAATCTTATTTTACTTTTTTATTTTATTTTTTATTTGAAGAAGAGCCAAGTTGTGTCCTATGCTTAAACTTCATAGCTGACAAAATTAATTCACAATAAATAAAGAAGACAAATGTCTGCAAGGTCACATAAATCATATCTGGGACTCATGATTGTACCCCCCCCCCCCAAGGAAAGTGGTCAACTTCTGTATATCTCACTGGTATTACTTGGTGATAAAAAAATGGTCACAGTCATATTTTTCAATTTACTGCTGTCATACACAGCACACCTCTTCACCCCTAACCACAAAAGACAGCCATCTTTTGTGTAACCCTTGGAAGTCAGGTTAGAAAGAAAGTGAACGATCAAACAAAATGCAGTAACAGAGTGCAACTTGCTGAGCTCAAACATACATACACATATATATATATATATATATATATATATATATATATATATATATATATATAAATATATATAGCTCTTCAAAACATCTAAAACCCATAACATCTAATTTCATAACATTGACACCAGAACATCTAAAACCCAAAACATCTAAAACCCGTAACATCAAATTAAATAACATCGAAAATGTGCATCAGAACATCAAACACTACAAATCACAAGAAAATAACATCCCCTCCACATATAACAACAACAAACTACCAAACACACTTTTTACTGCATTTCTGTAGAGGGCTAGCCCCCCTGCAACCCCCAACTCCCCCCCAGAAAATAAATATACCAACTCCAAGATCACAGTACAGTGGAAAAAAGTTAATTTCCTAACCCCACTGTATCAAGCCCCCCTGCAGAAATCTAGTAAAAAGTGTGTTTGGCAGTTTGGTGTCATTATATGTGGAGGGGATGTTATTTTCATGTGATTTGTAGTGTTAGTTACAGGTTTTAGATGTTCTGATCTCAATGTTATGAAATTAGATGTTACTGGTTTTAGATGTTTTGAAGGGGACTCATATATATATATATATATATATATATATATATATATATGTATACCTCCTTACCCCTAACCTCAGAAGATAGTTATCTATGCGTCTGATGTTAGATTGTGAGGCAAGAGAAAAAGAAATGATTAAAGTAATGTGTAATATGTTCTAAATTGTTGCTCCTAGATGGTACACTGCCCTTGGAAAAGCCATAGTGACTTTCTTTACATACCTCTGAGGTTTAATTGTGAGGAAAGTTAGAGAAATAATGGCCATACTGTCTCCAGACCCCACACAAGTAAAAACAATATTCTGTGTACAACTCTGAGATGAACTGCATGTGAAACAAATTTTTTTTCTCAGCAATTGCCTCAAAGGAGGCTTAAACTTGAAACATGCAGAAACACATTTAGTAGGCCACTAGCTTAGATATCAGAATGCTTACTAAGGTTTAATATTTTGTTAAATAAGGCAATAAGATGTTGATTAAAGTCATTCAGGAAACAAGAAAAAAAAGTTGTGCACGTTCATTTTTATACCTAGATGGCTGTAATAGCACAATGTTTCATTAGGAAACAATTTCCATAGTCACTCAATTACCCTGTACAAACAATTAAATTAGATTCTTACATTTCAAAATAGTAGCATTTTCTTGCAAACTGAATGTTTGATACATAGTGTATAAATTCAGTTCATAGTCTCGGTTTTATCATCCTCTTTTATTTAAGGCTGTGAGGGAGAGGGTTGGAATGATATATCTTTAACAACAGAACTCCAAGCTTAAACATACCATTGCTATCATTTTAGTAACACACTAATATTTCATTATCCAGGACAAATGAAACATATTCCATTTCTTAAGGTCAGGCAGAAGTATATGCTGTCACCAATGTTGAAGAAAACAAACAAGGTTATTTCAAAATAAAACTGCAAAACCAGAAAATTCAATGAGATTTAAAATACAAAAACTGTAAAAATAGTAGGTTTAAGCAATGGAAAAATCATAAAGCTTTACAGGATTTTAGATTTCTAGCTTATTAGTTTGGCTTATTGTGAACAGTAAAAAGTTTTGTTTGTTTATTTGTTTTGCAAAAATTCAAAGAAAGCCAGCAGACAGAATCCTGGTGAATAAATCCATTTATTGGAGAATAAAATCCATCCAGTAAAGACAGCAAAAGCACACAGACCAGTTTCGGCTGGTTAATACACACAGCCTTCTTCAATGTAAAACAAATAAATCCAAAACTGTCATTTAAATACCCAACAAAAGTATGTGATTGGTTACGCCTAAAACTGCTCATTTAATCCTGGTGGAAATAAACCACCTAACTTAATGATCAATTTTTTCTCTTTGGAACTAAATAGAGAATGCCAGCCAGTTTTATTTTGTTTATTACCCTTGATAATGTCAATTATGGTGAATAAAAAGTTAGCAGCTGGATGAACTACCTGATGTTTGAATAAAGCATTATGTACTGTGCCCTTCTTAATATTACTGATGTGTTCTGAGATCCAAAGTCTTAATGGTCTGGACTTTTGTCCCACATAAAATGCCCCACATGTTTGTTTGTTTTGACATTTGTTGACTAGGTTAGTCCAGCTGGGTAGGAGCCCTTTTTCAGTGGAGACCTAGGGAGAAAAGCTCCACAAATATATAGACACTCAAATACATAACTACATTGACATAAAACATAACTATTTAAACAAAAGTTACAAGCAGAGAAAAAATGCTGAGTTTAAAATGAAATTGCAAATAGATTCTAAAAATCGGCAAAGTGCACCTAGTACAGTACAGAGTAAAAGGTAAGCAAATAGAAAAATTGACATTCTTGGTCTTAGTTTTGGTCTGAGAAACTGATTCTAATTATAATTATGTATTTTCCAGTTATGATTTTGCATATAAATGAATTAGTATGATTCTATATACATTTCAGTTACTGAATTGAAGAGTCAGAGAGACACAGCAGATTATTATAGAAATGGCAATAAAAGGTACTACAAATCTAAGTTTAACTACTGAATCCAAGTGGAAGGAGAATAAATTCGAATAAACCTGCTACAAATGTGAATAAGCTAATGAAAAGGACTTAGCCACTGAATTCAAGGTGATAGTTCAACCCAGCAAACCACTGAAGTAAGTTAAATAGAATGACCATGCAGGGCACAATGTCACCTCCCCCCCCCAAGACCAGTGTACAGTCAGTATTCAAGCTGCCCTTCCATGAGTTCAGAATGCTCTGCAGACAGCTGCCCTCCATCACCTTAATCCCATTAAAGACGTTCGGACAGGTCATGTATGCAGGTTTAGTCAGAGCCCCATGCACTTCATGAGTAATCAAAAGAGTTAATAGGTATGGGTTTTTATTAGTTCGCCTAAATGCAATTTCTGCGAACACCTAAACATCAACCTCAATTCATGGAAAATCGTTTCAGTGATTCGCTGAATTTACCAAGGGCAAAGTAGTTCGCCAACTATTCAACATTGCCCACTGTAGTGGTAGTGCGATCTCGGAGTTGGTATATATATATATATATATATATATATATATATATATATATATATATATATAGTTTGGGGGTGTGAGGGCGCAGCCCCCCACATTAGGGGTGTGGGGGCAAAGCCCCCCACTTGTGTGGGTTCGATTTATTTACATGTTGATCCATTTGCTGCAGGGCAAGTATTTACTTGCCTTTGGTAAATTCAGCGAACGATTTTCACTGAAGTGTGGTCAATGTTTAGGTGTTCGCTGAAATCGCATTTCTACAAACTAATATAGACCCTATATATATATATATATATTTATATATATACATATATATATATATATATATATATATATATATATAGGGTTACCTATAAAAACATCTACTCTTCATAAAATCTAAACTCAAAACATCAAGACCATAACATCTAAACTTCAAAACATCTAAAATTCATAACATCGAATCTCAAAAAATTGAAAACTACAAAGCAACTATAAATAACATCCCACAGAGTTTTTACTATGTTTATGCAGGGGGGCAAGCCCCCCTGCACCCCCTATGTGGAGGACTCCAAGGTCGCACTACAGTGGGGGGAAAAAGTTAATTTCCTAATTTATGTAGTCATTTTCATCAGATTCTTCTCACTGTGTATATGCTGGTATATATATATATATATATATATATATATATATATATATATATATATATATATATATATTTATATATTTGTATATTCACACACACACACACACACACACACACACACACACACACACGTGACTGTGTGTGTGTGAGTGTGTGTGTGTGTGTGTGTGTGTGTGTGTGTGTGTGTGTGTGTGTCTCCCAGAAAAAGTGATATACAAGATGCTATTCTATAAACTAATGTTGCATCTTGAGATATTCAAGCTTGGAAATCAGGTTTGTGACCATGATCCAAGCTGAAAGACAACTTAAATAATTAACAAGAGAGACCTGTATGATCTTTTAGCTGTTAAAACCTGTTACCCTTGCAAGGAGGTCCAACTTATAAATGTCATGGTTTACCGTCCACACCACCTGCCTCTTCACAGTGGGTCAGCTCTGTGTGTCTTTGGTAAGAGACCGAAAGAGACAGCCACTGCATCTCATTCAACAGGCAGAATAGATGAAGTGACAAACAGGGTCATTTGTTTTGGAAAACAGTCATAACGTTTGTCATCTTGGATAAGTCATTACAGACATTTGATAGAAAGTACAAAGAGTCCTATTAATACCAGTTCCAGCACCTTATATGCATCTGTTTAATGTTGAAATATATTTTTGCCTGCCTACTTTATAAAAAAAAAAGAAAACTGAAAAAAATAATTGAGATGAGTAGATTATAAGTCTGCATCCAAGAAGTTCACAAATATGTAATTAAATCATTTGGATGTTCTCCAATCTTAAATGTTCCTACTGTACTCTTCTAGTATATTGCTGTAGTTTCTACATGGTGATCTTGACTGCAAGTATGTAAAACAAGCAAAATGTAAAGATTACAATCTTGTTTTCAAGCTGAATAAAAGCACAGCACATAATGAACATAACAACAATTAAACACATTGCTTATACATGGCATACTGCAGCTTGCACTTTAAAACTATAGCACTTATTGTACAAATGTCTTTCATTATTCTAAAATGTCTTTTATCTAATAACTACTTGCCCATATTCCTCTGTTCTGAAGCTATAACACTATGCACATTGTGTATTTTTTTATTGAGTGGATGAATGTTGAATGTATATGATATTAAATAATCAGTGAGCTAACAGCAAGATATAAATCAGTTAGAATCAAGTGCTAAAACAGTAAAAATGCTGCATGACGTTCTTTATTTGGCTTTTCCCGATTATGGGTCTCCACAGCGGAACTCCGGTCCGCTGATTGGCACTAGATTTTTACGATGCCGAGGTGCCAGCTCAACGCCCAACCTTCAACAACGGCACGCCTTACGCATGTCTTTTGAATGCCACTCGACCGCGAGGAGGACATGCAGACTCCATACAGAAGGCGCTCCAGCCGAGAATCAAACGGAAAACCTCTTGCTGTGAGATGACAATGCTACCGCTGCACAATGATACAAAACAAATATTACATATAACTGCAATTTGTTACTCTTATTTCAGAGTTCCTAGAGGAAAAGTAAAAACTATAATAAAGTTCCCTTTTCTTGGCATGTGAACAGTAGGGAATAAAACCAGCCACATGCCATACAGTTAAAAAATGAGATGTAACTAATATCAATGTAAGATATGAGTAAAACCTTCACTGGAAGTGCTTTCAACTACAGCCTGCCTTCATATCAGGTTAAATGAAGCTCTTTATCAGAAGAATAGCCACAGGGGGGAAGATCCTGAATATTTATTAGTTCCTAATTATAAAGAATGAAACGACTCATACCACTAGCAGACATGCTAAAAAGAAATGTACAGAGCTGGAATGATATATGATTTAAAGAGAGACAATGCCAGAAGTGCACACAATTCTAGAGCAGCCGGCAGGTATAACGAGTCAAACAAATATACCACAAATGAAATCATATGAAATAGAATAAAGTCAAGGCTTAAACAACTCTCCACTCTAAAAACGTATTATGATAAATATGAACATAATAACACATGCACTGTGGTATATTCCTCACTCACCTAATGGTTTAACCAGTACAATAAATTAACTTCATAAAGGAACTAAGGATTATAAATAAAATACGGACATGCTTCAGTGTAATGATTCAAGCTGTTGTTACTATGCATTGTTGTCTAGAAATATGGAACTTAAACATACAAGTTTAAAAAATCCGAACTGGAAAGTACTTGTTTAATAAAATATTTGCATATCTAATATCATAAAACCAAGCAGATTTTTTTTTTTTTTACAAATACAGTTGTCATGTTTGCAGATTACTCAGTACTAATATCTTAATTTCTAGTTTAAGATCTCAACCTAAAATACCTTTATCCAGAAGATCTATTATGGACAAAACACTTTAACAAAGTATTATTTCTTCTTCATTTTAATTTAATAGATTCTGTAATATCATATGAACATTATGTCATTAAACAGTACTTTACCCCACTGGAGATTCAAGACAAGTTTTATAGACATCAGTAACATCTTCGAGTTTGTCATTTCATTGTCATTTTTTACTACATAAAGAAGACAAAGATCACTGAAATATGTTTAGAGCAGTTGTAAATCAATTTCTTAAAGGAAAACTCCACCCTTTCCTACAGTTTAACTCAATCCTTTGGATTCTTATCTCCCTACAATATGGTTCAAGTATTGGGTAGGTACCAGAAACCTGCTTGTACATTTTAAAATGTTCATTTCCTTTCCTTGGAATCAAAGGGAGGGAAAGCCCACCTATTTTTTTTTAAACTTACTTCTCACATACTTTGCAAAAGAATTTATCTAACTCCACCTACATGACATACCATAGACACAGATAAATCTGTAGTTTACTCTTTCAGGTACTGCTGTCAATTTTAGATGGGTATTTAATCCTGCTAATGTCAGGGGCACAACAGCTGCTATAGATGAGACAGAAAGCTGAGGAACTGTTTCCTGCTGTTTTATTAACAGAGAGAAGTTCTGGTTTTTAAATTTCATAGCCAAAGAAAGGAATTAGATCAATCAGGAGTTTACAAGCAGTTGTCACCTCTTCTGATGAATTTACATGAGCAGTATCAAAGTATTGAAATGTTGAGATTTAAATGTTGGTTATTTATAATAATTTATATGTTAAGATAAATTAAATGTAGTATCAAAGATATCTGCAACATTTAGAGAAAAGTCAGCAAATATTTTTTCTTGTAAAGTATCAAGACACTTATCATTTTCAAGCCTCCCCCACACACACAGGACAGAACTGCAGAAAGAGAGACAGGTGGTAACCCTATCAACTAGGTGCACTGATACTGTTCATAAAAAGGCCTTTAGGATTTTTTGTGACATCATTCCAGAGGGGGATGCATATCTGGTGCACACAGATCCATGATAAGAGATCCCCCCCGACTCTGAGTCAGTCCTTACATTTTTAGAGTGTATGAGCATTTCCTACACCACAAAGGAAATATCACCATTGATGGCAACCATAATATACAGCTGAATTTATGTTACCATACATTTTCTCTGTGCCCTTGCATTAAAAACATTAAAAAAAAGAAATCAGAAGTACTTAACTGTGTTTAAATGCACAGGTTTGAGAGTGTGTCTGTGTGCATATGTCTATCTATCTATCTATCTATCTATCTATCTATCTATCTATCTATCTATCTATCTGTCTGTCTATCTATCTCTCTATCTATCTATCTGTCTATCTGTCTATCTACCTATCTAATCTATATCTATATATATAGCTATAGTTTTGTCCTCTGTACTGCCAAATATTACAGTTTGCTCTAGGTCACTCTACAAACCAAAAGAAAAGAAAGCTCACGGCTAAAAGAGAAAATTGTTTATTACGAGTAGAAAGTGTTTGCATTCACAAAATAATCAGTGAACTTCTTCAGACATCCATTTAAATTCACCCACCTTCTTAAACACACAAATCAGGTCATATGATCAACATTACATTGTGTTGTTACAATTCCATCTACCCCATTTTAAAAAGATACACATATATAATGTTTCCTTCTCAATAAAATTGAAAATGCAAATATAACACAACTATAAAACCACCAGCCCACTATTTTCTAAACCAAATTACCCCTCCTTCTTTTTCTTTGGCTAGCTTCACATCAAATACTTAAAACATTTTATTTCTTTCATACATGCATTCATTCATTAAAATATTTGTATTTTATGTGTTATTCAACTTTCCAAAGATCCACATAAGGAGGGACCCAGTTTAAGAGCAATTCTTCAGAAAGAGAAAAAGATAATCAGTAGAAGCCGTAATAAACAGTTTTCTCTTTTAGCCATGACCTTTCTTTTCTTTTGGTTTGTAGAGTGGTTTTTCTTTTTTCATTTGTTTTTCATTGTTTAACTCTAGGTCACTGCAATTTTCTCCCATTACATTTTCCAGTTAACACTCAGTTAGGTCAAGCATCCTATTGTTCACAATCCCCTTACACACATAATTGCATTGCAGAAGTCTTCAGCACAAATGTTGTCTGTGTGATATGCTATAACCATGTATAAAAAGTGTATTAAAAGTTTCCTTGCAGGCGCGCTCAGACCCAAGAAACTGAAAAACATTGTCTTAAAGCCAGGGAACTCAAGCTCCTTGTAGCTCAGTAACACTAATGCTTATGCTGAAATTCAGATATGAGTTTGGGTAAGCAGCCATGTGGGGGGAACACTGCTTACTTTCAAGTTCCAATATGCATTTAGCAACCATTGGGAGTGGGAATGATAAGGTTTTTTGTAGCATTAGGGAGCAGGAGGGGGATTTTCGAGTTACGGAGCAGGAAGGGAGTTTTGGGGAGAAAACTTTTAGGTTTAAGGACTAATCGAGGAATTTAAGTTTGGGGAGGGGTGGTTGAAGTTTTAGGTTTATAAAGTGATCATGGATGGAGGGAGGTTAGAGCTTAGGGGTAAGAGACCAAGGAGTCAGGTTGGGAACTGGGTGTGAATTTCAGATTAGGATTTAGGTTCAGGTAGGGCTATTTAATTTCCCAGATTAGGTGTTGGGAGAGATATATAAAAATGTTGATAGAGCTATTGGGAGTTAGAACACTTGTTTTTTTGAGTAAGTAGTAGTGAGCAGGTAGCAGACCCTGTATGTACCAGAATAATTAAACTTCCTTATGAAAAACACACTTAATTAAATAAGTATAGTATAGTCCATAGTACAAAATCTATGGCCCCATAGATCCAGTGTGTGAAAATAATTTATTAACTAGACTTGGCAAATCACAAAACCCAACCACTTGAATCACAGCACGGGAAAAGAAATGCTCTACTATGTCATCTGTGCTTTCCATGATTACAGAAACATTGAAAAATTTGGCTTCCCAAGTGATAAAAGTATTGTTAAAAATACGCATATAATGTTCTTCCAGCTAGCTGTAAAAATTACCTGTAATACAAAGTTGATGAAGGTTAATCATTTCTTTTCTTCAGCTTCCCTAAACTATACATTAGCAAAGTCAAAGTAAACTTTATTGTCATTTAAAACTATACATGTGTACCCTAAACAAAATTTCATGCATCAGCTCAATTCTTGAGATTACAAAGGAAAGTGAAACAGCACATACAAGTAGAGGAATAAACATAGCTAACAAATGCAATACTACTCCCAATACACACAAGAAAGTGCAGAGACATTTACCAACACTCATATACAAAAAGAATACCCTCCCCTGAGTTAAATTAACTACCCTATTTAAAGTAATGCAAAACACACTACAGATTGAAATGCCTAAGTTATTTGCATAATGTTGCACATGAATGAGTTAAATAATACTGAATATGGATATAATAAATAAACATTGAATTTACTTGAAATATATTTAAGTATATTTTGCAGAAAATAAATAAAAATTGATTTATTATGTGTCCTAATCCCTGGCACTAGTGCCCGAGTTCAGAAGTCTAATCACTGTAGAGTAGAAACTGTTACTGAATCTTGTAGTCCTGCAGCGGATGCTGCGATATCTTCTGCCAGATGCTTAAACAGTCCATGTACAGAATGCGTGTTGTCTTGTATTATTTTGGTGGCCTTTCGGATACTTCTTGCAGAATAAAGATATTCATCGATGGACGACTGGAACCTGTTACCTTCTCTGCAACCCTCACCACTCTGTGTAGTGCCTTCCTTTCTGTAACTGTGCAGCTTCCAAACCACACTGTGAAGTTGCAGGTGAGGATGCTCTCTATTGTACCTCTATAGAAGGTGGAGAGAATATGAGGGGGAAGCTTAGCTTTTTTCAGCCTTCTTAAAAAGTGGAGGCATCGGTGTGCTTTCTTGGCTGGTGTTTCCTAACCATGAAAGATCCTCTGATATGTGTACACCCAGGAATTTCATGCACTTAACCATCTCCACACTCTAACTATTGATCCTGGGCACTGGGTGGTTTGTTCTCCTTTTCCTGAAGTCAATGACAATCTCTTTCATCTTGCTTGCATTCAGGTCAAGGTTGTTTCCCTCACACCAACTGATCAGAGATGCATCTCCTCTCTGTAGGCCCTTTCATCCTCCTTTGTGATGAGACCCACGACTGTGGTGTCATCAGCAAACTTGATGAAATGGTTGGACTTGTGCTTAGCATAGCAGACATGGTTCAGGATGGTGAATAACAGTGGACTAAGAACACGTCCCTGTGGAACCCTGGTGTTAATCATGATGCACTTTGATGTGCTGTTACCTGAAAACACCCTCGGTGGTCTCTCAGTCAGGAAGTCCAGAATCCAGTTACAGAGATGTTTACCGATTCCTAAATGTGCCAGTTCTTCTATCACCTGCATTGGTACTACCATATTAAATATAGAGCTGAAGTCTATAAACAGTATCCTCATATAGCTGTCATTGCCCTCTAAATGCTGAAGGGAAATGTGTAGTGCTACTGATATGGCATCAGCCATGGATCAGTTAGCTCTGTATGCAAACTGCAGAGGGTCAAAATCAGGAGGAAGGCATGAAGAAAGATGCTTTTCGATCAGCCACTCAAAACATTTCATAACATGTGGATGTCAGAGCGACTGGTCTTTAGTCATTAGCACTGTAGAGAGTGGTTTTCTTAGCTAGTCAGATAATGTTAGTTCCCTTGTAGCATAATGGTACTTTTGACGTGGTAAGAGAGGTGTTAAGTATTTCCTTGAGCACTGTGCATAGTTGATCAGCACAGCCTTTTAACACCTTGCCCAGTATGTTGTCTAGGCCACCTGCCTTCCTGGGGTTCACTCTCCTTAGCTCTCTTCTACCTCTGTGCTGAGGCTGAGTACTGCATCCTTCTCATCAGTGGGTAGCTTTAGTGCCAACCTCTTGTTTCTTTCCTCATATATACCAAAAATATGTTCAAACTGTCCAGGAATTCGATGCTGTCTTGACACTGTCTTGTCCTGATTTTTTAGCCAGTGATCTCCTGTATCCCTTGCATAGTCTCCTTGTATCCTTAATGTCTTCAAAGTGGCTCTGTACCTTTCTGCCATACTCTCTCTTATCCTCTTTTATACCCATCCTCAGATTACCTCTTGCTACACTTAGGGCTGCTTTGTGCTTAGCCTTGTAAGCTGTGTTTCTCTCTTCAGAAGCTTATATAACTTAGGACTGAGCCATGGCATCTGGTTAGCTCTAATAGTAATACTCTTGGTATTTGCTACCCCATCAACACAGTTTGAAATGTATGCCATCACTACCTCAGTCTATTCATCAATGTTCAGATGCTGATTCACTGTGTCTGCCTCTTTGAACATATCCCAGTTGGTTCTTTTAAAATAGTCTTGGAGGGCCTCCATAGGCCCCCTTGGGCCATACTCTGATTTGTTTTTTTATGGGTTTCTCTCAAACCAGTGCAGGTCTGTAAGACGGAGAAAGCAAGATGGTGTAATGGTAAGAGTTTCCTCACTTGCGGAAGTTGCACTGCCTTATAAGCTTTCTTTAAATTTATGTACACCATGTCCAGGATATTATAACTGTTTGTAGGAATGTCCACATACTAATGGTAGTGTGGGAGTACTTCTTTCAGATATGCTTTATTACAGTTACAAAGTCAGAATGTATCCTCTGCAGCTCATCCATGTGATTGCATAATTTATTTAGAGCCTCGTTGTTATTAGCACTAGGTGAGATATACGCCACTGTAACACTGACCCCATTCAGCTCCATCGGCAATTAAAATGGTCTACATTTAATGGACAGGAACGCTAAGTTTTTGCAGCCGTGTGATAGTATGATTTTACAGTTGCACCATCTTTTGTTAACGCTGATGCAGACTCCACCTCCTCTGGCCTTCCCACACAGTGTATGTTTTCTGTCTGCATGAAACAGCATAAAATTCTCTAAGTTTACTGCATTATCATTTATCTTGTCATGCAGCCACGTCTCAGTAATAAAAAATAAACAAGTATTTCTCATCTTGTTCTTGTTGGAGAGTTCAGTCTCAAGTAGTCCATCTTGCTATCCAGTGATCACACATTAGCTAGCAGTATAGTTGGTAGTACAGGCCTGTAGGGGGTTGCTTTTAACTTTGCATTAATACCTGCTCTGCAACTTGTTTTCCTCATTCTCTGACATCTCTTTCTCTTTTTTTTTTAAAAGTGGGTAAACCTAGTAACCAGCTATCACACTGACGGATAGTGTACATGTAAGTGTATTACTTAACAAATGTCTTGAAACCACCATAAGTTGCAGAACAAGTAAACAAATGGCTGGCTAAGTTTTATTATTATTATTATAATTACTATTATTATTATGTTTTGCCCTTAATAATAACAATATAAATTGACTGAAAATCAATATAAGAAAGTAGTAACTTAATTACAAATAGGCATGTCGCATAAATGTGCATAGTATGTAGTTTACTGAATTAAATGTTATGTGTGGTTATAATAAAAGAAATTGTCCTTTGACAGTAATAATTGCAAGTTTGAGTATGTCACTAGTGAAACAGAGCAGTTTCCTATGAAAGAAGTCGATGAGTTAAAGCTACATTTTTAAACACCTTTGTTGAATTATCACTTTTGACATAGGCAAACTTATATTTATATAAAAGTAACCAGTGGCGGCTGGTGACTTCAAATTAAAGGGGGGCTGCAGGAGTCAGCTGAATGGGTGGGGCCAATGGGAAGGGGTGTGGCCAACTAGAAAGTGGTGGAGCTATGCTCAAAACCACAACGACTGGAACTTTAGTTAAATACGCAGCCCTGGGTGCCAAACCATCATTACGAGAGTCCAGTCGAGACAAAATGAAGTGTAGAAGAAAAAAATATTTCAATGCATTGGCTACATGACAGCTTACTTAATATCTAGATGGAAACAAAAGGTTGTGAGGCATGAAAAAATAAATTACTTTTTAAATACATTACTGGAGTGTCAGTCAAAATAAAGTATAAAAAAAAAACAAGCAGCACTCAACTGAAGCCACTTCTCCTTACACTGCAGTTCTAATTCTAATGTATATTCAGCTTTATAAAAGTGCCAAGTAACATGCTGAAAGTAGCTGATACCCCCACTTTTAAAAATGTTTCTTATCCAAAAAAGACCTGCTGCCTGACAACAAATATCTACTTGTTTCATGGGGAAGACACGATCAAAGTAAAAAATGAACAGCAAACAAGAAACGAGCTCAATATAAATTGCTTAAAGGATTTCTGCACAAGTTATGGACCACACATGATAGACTGGCATTCTGTTTAGTTTACGGGTAAAGCCTGCAAAGATGACTGAAAGTCCCCAACAAATGTAATGAGCTTCTGAAAATACTGTAATCCTGTCCTTTATTACAAATACTGTCATATGAATTTCAATACCTAAGGCTTATACATTATATGTAAATATTCTCTGCATGGCAACAACAGAAAGGCTTTAAATGTTGGTAATTCTTTAACAGTATGCTTATTAAAGCTTACTTGCATCTTACAATCTCCAACAAGCTTACCTGATGGTCATTAAAGCATTGCTACTTAAACACAGAGCAAAAGGGCACTTGCAACAGCATGCATTTTCTAAATAATAATAAGCATAAATCAAAAGTACAAAAATATAACAGAAAACCAGAACATTCAGCAAAATCAAGAACAGATGATAAGCCACTGTCGTACTTGTGTCTACCTTGGATGGGGGAATACTCTGCACACTTACAGTGCATAACTGCTCCTTGCCTTGCTTGGACACATCCAGAGTCACTACATTGAGGAGTGGGGTGCAACAAGTATGTCACAATTTGATATGTCTCTGGCTGATGGTGATGGCTCTGACACTTATATCTCTCAATCTCAGAGCAAGAAATCTGGACAAAGCCATACATAGAAGTGGGACAAAAGCCCAAAAATAAGGAAAGTTTTAAATATTGCGCTTATAAACTTAGAAAGATAATAGAATAGTAGTAGGTCTTGCATTAGTATGAATTTTTTGAAGGGTATGAAATCTGAAACTCAAATGTCTGCCATTATTTTCTAACTTCAATCTTTATTGATTTGCCACTAATTTGCCAGAAAACTACAATTTTATGAAAAACAGACCAAAAATGTGATGCAAAAATATAAAATTGTCACACAATACAGCTGGAAACCTGTCAGAGAAGGGACACCTTTTTAATATTATTACTGTTAACTTGAGCAGCTGACAAAATAAGAGAATTTACATGCATTTCTGAAATAAAAGTAATCCATAACTCTGATCATTACAGTTATTTATAATTGTAAACCCTCCATGTTTTCTTCCAAAATTGCCATTTTGCAGAGGGATTATTAGGGGGAGAGCAACATTTTGAGCCAAAATTGGGGACAGTTGAGAGTTTTGGATATTCCTAATTCGATAAAGCAATTTATTTGCACATACCCCTCAACCTCTTAATGCAGGAAATCTGGACAAGGCCAAATATATTGGGGGATCATACAAATAGTATTAAAATTACTCTTGTATAAACTTAGACAGTTGATAGAATAACAGATCTTGCTTAAGCATGCATTTTTCTGAAGGTTATTACATTTGAAACTCAATGTCTGTCATTATTTAGTGACTAAATGATTTGCCAGAAAACCACTAATTTTATGAGAAACAAGCCAAAAATAAGAAGCAAAAATCTATTCATTCTGCAAAAATCTGGACAGTTGAGCAGTATAGTTTAGCCGGGGCTGTCTTTGAGTTTGCTGCCCCCCCCCCCCCTCACAAAATCATGGTCGAATGGAGCCTCCCCCTGCAGCTATTCTAATGTCCTATTCCTTGGTTATTTTGCCAGATTTACCATAAACACTGTAATGAGCATACTGCTTTACTTCTGTGATGATTTGAATTTCATTTGAAAGTGTTATTTTGCATTTTACAGCACAACCACTAATAGATATCTATTAAACAAAGCAATGCAGTCTCACAATGAAAATAGACTTAGCATTAAAACTTCTCTGCCCTTGAAACTCACATTCATTGAAACAGCATTGAAACCCATATTCAAAGATAACTTTGGGCTGTTTTCAAATCACAGGCCCCTTGCACACGAAACATACACATACTCTTTGATACACCTTCCTGATTGCATTAAATTATATTCCTTATACAATACAGTACAGTTTTTGAGGGCTTTTTAAATTTATTGTTTTGAACATTTTTCCAGTAAACAATGAAACAAAATGAATGCACCAATAATGACAAAACTGCCCAATTCAGAACATTTCCATCATAAACGTCTAATCAGACTTCTACAATCCACCAGTATCAGGAAATATGCACAATCTCTGCAGAAGTAAAAGTCATCTAAATAATTCCACATTAAAAAGATCTGTAACTAATGAAGAGGTTGCTGCTAGCAAAGTCCTTTACATTTCATTGTTTCATCTACAAATAAAGTGCCTGTTTCCCTTGAGGAATACATTGCCTATGTTACACTAAAAAAATCATAAGCTAGCAATATTGCAATAGGGAATGGATGGCAAACTGATAACAGGTTCATAGTTACTAGGTATCTTCACCAAAAAGGACTGCAGCATCCACCCCCTTTGCAACCCAGTACAGTGTCAGCAATGCATCTACCTACTGTGGGAGTAGAACCCACAGCCTTCTGCATCAAAAGCAAGTACACTGACTGTTGTGCTATTAACAATACAAACAGACTCAGCATAAGCAGTACTAAACTTTTGCTCCCCTGCAACTCTCAGCTCTTTGTAAAATCTACTTAGCACTCAGCTGTATCTTTGAACTTTGCAGTACAAGAAATCTGGAAAAAGCCAACATTTACTGGGGGTGGAAAGCTCAAAAACCAGGGACACATTTTAAACATTGCTTGTATAATGTTGGAAAGTTGCTAGAATAAAATGCTGTGTTACCACCATACATTTCACTGCCAAGACTTGAACCCAGGACCCTGTGCAAAACATTTAGAGCAACATACCACTATGCCAAACCAGCTGTTTTGTGAAAGAAAGGAAGACTGAAACTTAAATGGCTACCATTTAGTGAATTCAGTTCTCACCATAGCTGTCAACCTCTTAGCACAAAACACCTGAACAAAGCCAATAATGGGGGAATACAGCCCCCAAACATATTCAGTGAATTCAGTTCTTACCATAGCTCTCAACCTTATGACAAAAAATCCTGGACAAAGCCAATAAAGGGAGAATACAGTCCCATAAATAGGGACAGATTTCAAATATCCATCTTATAAACTTAGAAAATTGCTAGAATAAAAGGTTGTGTGTTACCATTTACTTTCTGAAGAATATGAAGTCTGAAATTCAAATGCTTGTTGTTTTTATTTATTTAACATTTGTTAACCAGGAAAGTCTGACTTGGAACCAAAGCCAATTTTCATTAGCAGCCCAGGGAGAAAAACTCTAGACACATGTCTTTGTAAGATGGGAGGACACAAGATCACCCAGAGGAAACCCACACAAACACAGTGAGGACATGGAGACCCCACACAGAAGGCACCCTAGCCAAGAATCAAACCAGAGGACCTGTAGCTATCAGGCAACAATGTTACCACTGCAACACTACACTACTGACTATTTGAAGAAACAAAAATACAGAAACCACAGATTTTATGAGGAACAGAACAGAACAACTATGTGGCAAAAATGGTGATGGGTAGGGAATTCAGGCTTTTGCCACCTGGGCCCATGGTACATGGTTCAAGCCTGTTGTATTCTCTACCCACCACCATGTATCACACACACACAACAAGAGCAAATCCTTCCCCTTCCCATGAAAGTAAGCTGGGTGCTACATAGCCTGTGGACATTGCAGTCTGATTCCCTTCTGGGATATTTGTTGCTGAATGTTGTCTTCTTAATCCAGACTGCTGGGGAGACAGTCTGGATTCTGTGTGCATGCTCCAGACTGGTTCACCAGCAGTCCAGATATTGGGAAATGACGCACATGCCCGATGTTCCAGGATGCGCATTTGTTTTTATTTTATTTTCTTTTTTGTTTTACAGCTGGGGGGACTGCAGTCCTGCAGCCTAATAGCATGAGCCACCTCTGAAAGTAACCAAACCATATTAATGAGTTCACATTTACAAACATTATAATTCACATCTGTTGTTATACATCATACAAGTTCAGCAACATTACATAAAGCATTAGTCTTTGCCTGCTCTTAAACATCATTCCTTCTCCAAAACATTTTTCTGCATGTGTTGTTCACGCAATTTTCATTTTTACTTTGTAATTTACTCCTACTCTATGCTAAAGATCACACTTTCTGCTCTTTTATGTCTGTTACAATAGTCTCCACTTCAGTTATAGTTGGTTTAGATTTTTATTCCAAATTTCTAGTAATTGTTTTTTAGCCGCCACCAGAATTAAACTTAATATGGCCTTATTAAGTCTAGGCAGTTCAGATCCTGTATCCCACCCCAAAAAATAGTTTCCTTAGTTACACTCATTTGCTTGCCCATTATTCCTGACAGAGTACTCTGTAGGAATTTTTTAAAGTCTGAAAACTCATTACATCCCCAAAACATATGTTCCCAGTTACCTTTTTCTTCCCCATTATGCCTCCAACGTTTTCCATTTACCTGAGGAAAAATTATTTGGAGACTGCTTGGGGTATAAAAGTATCTATGCAAATACTTCCAAGCAAAAATCCTAAATATTCTAGATTTTATTGTATATTTGGGAGCCATGCATATGTCTTCTCATTGTTTCTGGATATTTAATCTTTTTTCCCAATCTTTCCTGACCTCTTCTGATTGATTCCTCTAGTTATTGTGCAATACTTTATATGCCCTACTAATTATCCCTTTTTAACAGCAACTCCTTCTCTAGATTCAATTAAAAAGTAAACCAGTGCAGTTCTTATATTTAGGATCCCCTTATCCCTTTCTCTTTATTTGTACTGTGATATCAATTCTTGATAGGGAAGATAATCACTAGCCTGCAATCCAAATGTCTTCTTATCCTCTTCCCATTCTGTTGCATTTCCTTCTCTTCTTATTTGTTCCCAATACATTGGCTCATTTACCATCTTCCTATAGTAAATTCTAGCCATTCTTGTTTATTCTTTGTACCTCTAATTGCAGTCATCTCTACTGACAAAATCTCTTTTCTCCATTCTCTTGTTGGTTACTTCTTAGTAAACTTTCTGCTACTTTATAAACATAGTATTCTGTTTGACTATTATTCTCCTTAAGGATCTGCATCAAAAATTCCGTTATTTCATTATTTCTTGAATTACCCCCCTACTTCATCATCATTCCTTTCAACTTTGAAATGTAGATTTCTACTTTTGTTAGATGTAAGAGCCTTAACTGTGTGTGTGTGTGTCTTTCGGCTTTTCCCGGTTAGGGGTCGCCACAGCGGAACTCCGGTCCGCTAATGATTGGCAGTAGAGTTTTATATGCTGGCTTGCCGGGCCTAACGCACAACCTTCAACGAAGGAACGCCCATTCACGCATGTCGTCATACAGTAGACGCTTTAACTAAGAATCGAACGGGCAACGTCTAACTGTGAGGTAAGAGCCTTAACTGTGTAGTTCTAAAATATTCCTTCAAATCAGATAATCCTAACTCTGCTTATTGAGATGATCAACTTATCCTACTTGACTCTTGCCCTCATCCTCTCCTAAATAATATCATTTAACTCTTTATTAATTACTGCGCACAACTTCTCCTCTGGTTGACAAAAATATGCCTGACCTGTATATAAAATTAAAGGGATTTTTATTGTTTGTATTTTGCTGTTCATTGGCAAGAGTTTCTAGTTTCTCAACTTTTGTATTATCTTTTGTTTAGTCTCTTCCCACATATCCTTAGTTACTATAACTGAATCATTTTTAATCCATATTCCTAGATACTTCACTTTATCATGTCCCTATAATATGGGTGTTGCTGAACTAATTCATATGTGGACACATAGTTTATGGCTATAGTCTTTGTTTTATCTTCATTAATTTTATACCTCCCACAAAAAAATGGAACTGTCTCAGAATATTTGACAACACTAAGCTATATCCTTTTCTGGTTCCATCAAATACAAAACAATATCATCTGCAAATAAAGCCAATTTTTCTTCAACATTGTACCAGTTATATCCTTGAATTCCTAAGTCCCTTATTTTCTTTGCCAATGGTTCTAAACATAACATGAATAATAAAGGGGAAAGAGGATACTCCTGCCTGGTTCCTCTGTTCAGACATAACTTATCAGAGAGGAACCCTCCCATTTTGATTTTTATTTCTGATCCCTCATATATCCTTCTAACTAACCTTATTATTGTATCAGAAATGCAAATGCTTCCATTGTCCTGCTCATAAAATCCCAGCTTACTCTGATGAATGCTCTCTCTGCATCAAGACCCACCAATAAAATCTATATTTTCTTGCATTCTGCTTCTGCCTGGATTGTAGTCAAATGTTTGCCTCCCATCCACAAAACCACATTGGTCCATATGTATACATTTTGGCATCACCTTTGGCATTCTTTTAGCCATTATCAACATAAAAACTTTATAATCATGGTTTAAAATTTAAATGGGCCTAAATGAAGCTGGATTAGATAGGTATTTTATACCTTCTTTATGTATTACAGCCATCACAGTTTTTTTCCAGGATGTTGGTGCTTCCCTTCCTTTTAAAATACTGTTAAACAAAACCTTCCAGATCTTTATCGCTTTCTTAGCTTCTTCTAGCTTCCAAACTTCCACCAGAATACCATCTATTCTTGGAGACTTTTCTGCAGGTTGATTATACATCACCATTTTCATCTCATCTCCTCCTATCTTAACTGTTAGTTGTTAAGCCTCACCTACTTCTAACCTTGGCATATTTAAGTATTCCATAAATAATTCCATTGTACTTTTTCTTGATTTTCCCATATTTCTGCTTTATACAAATTTTCATAAAATTTCTGAAATATCTCTACCTTTACAAGATCTCTGGCAATTTTCCTGTTACAAGCTCCCTAAGTTTAGCAATAACTCTTTCAACTTATCTGTTCCCTAAATCATGAAAAAAAGTTTTGTGTTCTGAAGTTATTATCAAAAAAAAAAACAGTTGCTTAACAGCAATCTTTCTAAACTCATGCATATAATGCAGGTACTGCCTTATTTTCTATTTAGCACTCTATAACTGTGCCTCTTTTTGTTCTGTGAGATTCCCCTTGTTTTGTAATATTCTATCCATTGTCAACCCCTCTAAATAATTCTTATTACTTTGTAGCAAGGTCTGTTTTTCTTTTATTTCTACCCTATTTTTAAACTCCACTTTCATTTAATCCCAGTTACTAGTCCTTAACTAGCCAAACCATTTCCTGTCTATATACACATAAATACCTAGTCTTATATATTTATTTCCTGTACTTTTTTCTCTTACCCCCATATTTCTAAGCTGCTGTCTCACCCCCTTGCTTCTGACACTACATCTACCTCACCATAGCTATCCATTACTCTCATCTCTCTACTTATCTCCTGTTCTAATGGTTGTTTTTTAATATCCACTGCTATCTTCACCCATAAGTAATATGACTGCACTAAAGGCAATGGTGTAAAGACTATCAATCATCGTATATCTCATATTATATTATTCTAACTGTATGTCAATGCATATAAGGTGTTATGTTGTCTTGTATTTATGAAAGTTGTTCAAACTAATGTAATGTCAGTATATGTCTGTTTAAAACATATATATTATTGTCTAGCAAAAGAATGTAATGTTAAAATGTCTATTCTGCTTTTGTTTTAATTTCTATCTTGTAAAATGTCTGTTGCTTTTCTCCCTGGGCCTCCACTAAAAATGGGCTACATCCCAGTCTGACTTTCCCAGTAAACAAATGATAAATAAATAAAATAAATTAATTATAGCTACTGGAGTACTTTTTATCTTCCCTAATAATTCCTGGGTAATTTCCACTGCCCATTCCTTAAATTCTTCTTTTTTTAACAGGTAGGTAGGGAAGTGCCAGTGTCTCATTTTTATTTCCTTACCCTGCATTTTGGTCTTAGTAATTACTGGCACATGATCTGAAATAGTCATTGGATGTTTGACAAAGTTCTCAATTATAAATTCACATGTTCCCATTAAATATAATTTCTGTCAAGTCGGGCCCAGTTATTGTACCTTGGGTAATAATATGCAAATTCTTTCTGATTCCTATTACTGAACTTATGTCTTTTATACCAAATTTTTTCATAAATGTCTTCAAAAATCTACCCCCTTTTGTTATATTTTTCCCTTCAAGCCCCCCCGCCAGATACATCAACTTTGTTGCAAATCAAATACCAGTCCCCACCTATAAGTAATATTCCCTGCTGAAACTGATTATTTCTACCATTTTTAAATTCCAAAATAGCAGTTTTAGGTGGAATATAAATATGTGTCTTACCGTTAGCCCCTTATTATGACAAATCTGCCAATATTATCTTTTTCTCCTCTTCTATCACTACTGGAGCTCCTTTAGCAATTACTATAACTACTCCTCTTTCCTTTTCCCCTGATATTCTGCAGTCTATCCATCCCAAAATAATTTCTTTATAAATGTGAATACTCGTTTATTTCCAAATGTGTCTCCTGTAGCATTATTTGCACTCTGCATTTCATAATATAATTAAGTATTCTTTCCTTTGTGTCTATATCTCTGAGTCCATTAGTATTCCAAGATAATATGGAAAGTGTCACCATTATGGTAAGAAGTTATTATTTCCACCTATTATATATGGAAGCTTTTTAAACATCTATTTCCAGCTTTTGTGATACATGCAGTCATTAATGTTTGGCAGGTTAATCCTTTACACAGTATTTCTTATCAGCAACATCAGAACCTATGTTGCATTTTGTAAGACTTTTTTGTTTTAATAAAAACTGTCGAACAAACAAATAAAACCCACCCCCAATAACACTCCATAACCTTTTACTTAATACAAACACACATAACTTTATACATATTCAAATACAGAAAGTTAATCCTTCTAATTAGAACATTTGTGACAAATAGACAGCAATTAACACAGGCTGTAATTAAATGGAAATTGAGGTTATCCATGCTAAGATGCATGCTATTGCATGTGCTTCTATTTACACTAGTTTTGATGTCTGTTCTTATTTTTATCTTTATTCCCCCTCCAAAGATGTGAAAACTACTTGCACACTTTCAAAATCATTAACTTTTAGCCTTGAAGAAACCAGGGTTCTGTCTATTTATTGTCCTGTAATCAGTTTACCTCCATGAAAGTGTAAAAGAAAAAAGAACAATGCAGTTCTCTGTTGCAGCCTCATAGACAAACTGAAACATTTATCGTTGAAATTAAAATTCTCATTATCTGGAATTCCAATAATTAGTTGTTGCCACTTAAAATTTGTTGTTAGATTAAGCCAAGGGTTGTAATCCAGAAATTCACCAATGCAAAAGTAAGAGAAAACATATCAGCTATAAATATATTGTGATCTGTGTACTTTATACCCCATCCCTTATATCACTGGTGCACAACGTCTGGCCCTCAATGCCAAATCCGGCCCTCGATGCAACACCATCTGGCCCCCAGAGAGTAACCAAATTTTTTTTAAAAAAGTGAAAAAATGCTATGCCTTACTCCAGTCATGCAAACTTTCCAGCACGTGCTTACTTACCTAACTGACTGCAGTTGCACACACCTCTAATTTTAGCTGCAGAAGTAACTATTCTTTGTTGTTTATAACTTGTAGTCTGTAAACAGTAGTTACTTTTTGCAAGAGTTTGTAATAAGTCATGGCTGCAAGCCATAATAAAGTTAAACGCAAAGTTGATGTGGAAAACGGCAATTTCATGACTGCTGTCTTAAGTAAAAATGGCAATCACTGGTACCTGTTGTTAACTCATAATGACTTACTATGTTTTGAGGTGGTGAAGTTGCAGTTCCTGTTTTGTTTCGTTTGTGGTTTGGGAGGAGCGAGATGGATTCCTCGCCTACTGCAGAGTTGCGTGGTTCCGAGGATGTTGGTGAAACACGCAAGCTCATTGGACAGCTCACAGAGCTCATCAACATCCTCACACCGCTTTGTTCGGTCTTTGTGGATAGTATCGTTCATCGGAGCCACAATTTGCATACCAGCCATGAGGGAGATGTTCATAGAGATTGCAGAGAACAAGGGGAGCTTATTGATCACCCTGAGGGGATCGGCAGCCTTGGAACTACTTCCTTTAACCCCTCTAACACACCGCGACTGTTGCAAATGGGGAACACTGAAAGGCGAGGTAGAGAACATGAAGGGAATGGCCATGGACAAATTGTGGAAGGAACAGGTACTGTTTTCAATGATGGGGCATCTAACAAAGCCCAAGAGACTATAGACTGGTTACGCTCTAAACCTACTGTGATTTTTCATTGTAACAGCAACAATAATGTGACTAATGTGCTTGATGGGTCTTACAAGCACAAATTACAGAATTTAAGCAATTTAATGTTTAAATATAGATCCTTGGTCATTGAAAATGAATATTTGAAGGAGTGTTTAGATAAGGAAATAGTGCCTAAGGGCCTGCGTGTTTTTAAATTTCCTAATAATGTCACATATGAATCTGATTACTATAAAGAGTTAGTTAATATTTTCAATAAATGTGTACTTGAAGTGCTTAAACTCATTATCAAGGAAAATACAAGAGTACAAGAATGTATTCAGAAGGATATAGAGTTATTGGACAAATATATTAAACAAGATTTGATGTTCACTTTACATGAGGAGAAAGTTAAGTATTATGACCTAAGAAAAAATATTGACCATAAGTGCAATGACCTCATTCAAAGGAAAATTAGAAAGCTGGACAGGGATATTCATGATTACAATTTACACATTAGTTATCCTAAGCCACGGAGGTATATCAATAGTTATTATGAGAGTGTTGGTAATAGACTGAATGAAAATAATGAAGAGTCTGAAATAATTGAGCTTGATATAGATAATGAACATTTTGGAGGGAGAGAAAGGGACTATGATGAGGAATACCCACCCTTACGTAGATCTGAAAGGTTGCTCAATAAACAAGGACAGACAAATAGAAATTTTCAATGGAGGGGAGGAAGAAGAGGGAGAGGGAGATTTTGAGAGTTCCCTGCCCAGACCTCCCTAATGAGTCTGACAATATTATAGTGGATAAACAATGCCATACCTGGGAAAATTTCAGTATTTATAATTTTAGTAATATTAAGTTGGAGAAAGAACATTTTGCTCTTTTTTCCAAAGGCTTGAAATTTATTCCTAATCACAAGGGGGACATTGCTAAGAGTCTGTTGGACATCAAACTATTTCTAAGGAAGGTTAATTTCAAAATTATGTGGCCTCACAGTAAAGGGGACGAAGGTGAAGTATTAAAAAAGAGAAGTACATATAATCCTCCCTTGCATCCTCAAATAAAGAACTTTGAGAGAGTGTTAGAAAGTGAAATTAGGAAGCAGAGTGGTACGAATTCATGGCATATGAATATTTCTAACAGAGAAAAAGAATTATTGTATGAAATTAGGAATAGACAAGATGTGAGAGTCATGAAACCTGATAAAGGTGGAGGAATCATTCTTATGGACTATATTTTGTATGATAGCAAAATATATACATTGTTATGGGATGAAGAGAGATATGGCATTGTCTCAAAGAATGAGATTAACATAGCCTTCCATAAAATAGATACAGCATTATATGATATGTTGCATGAAGGACTAATAAGTCCTAGCAGTTATAACTTTTTAAAAGTGGACCAGCCCAAGATCCCTACAATTTTCGGTATACCGAAAATACACAAAGATAAGGATGATCCTCCACTTCGACCCATAGTCTCTGCAGAGGAGTCTAAAACACAGACTCTTGCAAAATATGTAGATTTAAAACTAAAGCCCCTATGGATAGAAAGACCACAGATTTTGAGAGATTCATGGGATTTGTTAAGGGATCTTAACTTATGTAACTGGCAGAATGACATATTATTTGTGACTATAGATGTCATTGATTTGTTCTCTTCCATTCCCTATGAGGAGGGCAAAGCTATGCTTGAAGAAATAGTCTTTGCATATGAGGGAATGACTAGAAATGACAAGTTAGCCAGTTTATGGCTCATGGATTTGGTACTCAAAAATAATTATATATTCTACAAAGGAGAATTTTTTCAGCAGGTAAAGGGAGTAGCTATGGGGGCCGCTTGTGCCCCCACATATGCCAACCTCATCCTGGCATATTGGGAAGAGAAATATGTTATTGAATCCCAATATAAGAGTTGTTGGAGTTTATATAGGAGATATCTGGATGATATAGTGATCCTGTGGACGGCCGGAAGAGAAAGGCTAAATGAGTTCCTAATCTACATTTATGGTACCACCAGTTTTTTAAGATTCACACATAATATTTCCCAAGACAATTTGATTTACTTGGATGTGGAATTATATAAATGGGAAGGAGAATATGCAACTAGAGTTTTTAGAAAACCCACTTATTGTAATTCCTTCCTGCACTTCCAAAGTGCACACCCAAAGCATTGTAAAAAGAACATTATTAAGGGGAAATTGGTCAGGGGTAGCCGAATGACGAGTTTAGACAAGGATTTTCAAGTTGAGTGTGAATTGTTAAAGAAAATGTTTACATAGAGGGGCTACCCTAATGGTTTTGTCCAACTTATTAGGAATGAAGTGGTAGAAGGAAGGAAAAATAGATTTGCACCTATCTACAAAGGACAGAATCGAGGTGCTTGTGGGGGGGGGGGGGGGCAGGAATGATTAATGATAACAATAAAAATAAAAACAAAAATAACAATGGTCCTGCAGAGTTTTCCCATGCATTAATTTCAGAGTATAACGGAATTAATAATGGAATTAGTCAAATTTTTTTAAAGAATGGGATAAGTTTTTAACACTTACAGATATTGAGGGTATATCCAATATTTCTAGGAAAGTTATATATAGAAATTCCAGGAATATAGGCAATATTTTGGAAAGCAAGAATGGCCATAAGAACCAAAGGACGCATAAGAAGGGCACCTATAAATGTGGACACTGTAATCAATGTTGCTATGTAATAAATGGTGAAGGGCACAATATTGCAAGTAGGAATAAAATGATAGTTAGTAAGGATTATTTTAACTGTGACACTAAAGGGATAGTGTACCTTGCATATTGTGAAAAATGTGGCGCTTTCTATGTTGGAAAATCAGAAAGAGCCTTAAGAAAAAGGATCTACGAACATACATATGATATAACCACCATGAAAGAAAGTAACGCACTGTATAAGCATAGCAAAACATGTAAGGAGTACAAGTTCAAGTTTATGGTAATGGAACATATAAAACAAGACATTCGAGGAGGACCATGGGAGACTACAATTGAGTACAGGGAACTATGGTGGCAAGTAACTTTAAGCGCGGATAAGTATCTGGGGCTTAATGAACATATATCCATAAAGCCTTTGTTAAAATTGAGAGCAGCTAAGCTGTAAAATGATATATGATGCATTTACTATTTTTGGCCACCAGAGGCCCCCATAATCAAGAGGAACAGGTCCACAACCCTTATATATCTGAATAGAAAGTTTTAATGGTTCTTGTGCTAACATCTTAATTAATTTAAATTTTTATTTCCACAATATCAACTTATTATTTATATTTTTAAACTGTATATTTTTAAACTGTGTGTTCTTTATATTTATATGTATATTTATTATATAACATGTAGCCTATTTTCCAATATTTTAATATATTTTTTAAGAATGATTCGACAATTTCTGGGCTCATATAATACCTTTGGCTCACACAATACATTTTTCACATTTTTTTCATTCCTATATTCTTCTCACCCTCAAGTGTATTTATCTATGTTTATCTTTTTAATACTTTTTAAACAGCTTTTTAAACATTCTTATTTAAATATACATGAGTTTTATGAGGCAATTATAGTAACAGTAACTATTGATTTATGTATTTATTCAGGGTTATGGCAATGAACTTATAGAAAATGTGTCTCTATTCCTTTAAAATTTTTAAATTGACAGGATTGATTGTAAAATTGATTGATAATTGAGGATATATAAACGTATTCTAATTGATTAGTTAATTGTTTCTGTGGAAGTCAAAGAAGTTGACGAAAACGCAGTGGGTGTTTTTGACTTTAAGGCGTTCAGGCGTTTACATCTGTTTTATCCGAATAAAGTGTTTTCTACTATAAGTGGATTGGACTGCAGTTTTTGGGACCATTGCTTGTGGTGGCGAGTGTACTATCTTCGTTATCTGCTTGGCGGTTTTTGGTTTTAAGTACTGTTGCAGTTCCTGTTTTGTTTCGTTTATGTTTTGAGGTGGCCCGCAGATGCATTAAGAATTCATGTAGTGGCCCTCCCCACAAAAAGGTTGTGCACCACTGCCTTACATAAATAACCCAAGATGACAGTATTTTAACTTAAACATGCTTTTGTTTAACTTTTATTGTCTTTTTTTGCTGTAATGCCTACATTTCTTAATGCCAAAATAAAAGAAGTCAGAAAGAGAAGAACAAAAAAAGGCATCTGTTTATTTTAATAACTTTGTCACATACAAAAACAACTAAAAATACTTTACTATAAAATATGTATACTTTACTATAAAATATGTAATTTATATTCTGAAAAGATTCATAAGAAAGAAAATGTTTTACATACAATTGCCTTTTTCTTCCTCTTCCCTTCCCATCAGGGTCCACCAATGACATGAAGTGAGGCAAATGCTTTATATTTCTTCACAAGTTTTACAAAGTCAACAAAAGTACACTCTTTCCATGTATCCTTATACAGCCGTAGTTCACAAATGCAATTGATGCTTTGGAGTCTCTCATTTATTCATGAATTTATCTGCTGCTGGTCTTCTTCCTGTTCATCTCCATCTCTCAACTCCAGATTCCAGTGCAAATCCATAGTACTCTAGATTCTTCTGGTCAACTCCTGTGCTTTTCTCTGTCTCTCAAGCATTTTCCTTTGGAAGAGTGGAAAAGTTTTCACTGGCAAAGTATCTCCATGTAACTTAATATGAGAAGAAGAGTCCCTGTCTGCTTGATGACTCATTTTTTGTTGGAAACGTAGGTATTTCCTCCTTAGCTTGTTCTGCATAAAAAAAAAAAGACTTTGCTCCTCAAGAAAAAAAAAATTCTGAAGACAGCTGGATAAGAAGCTTGAGTCTAAAACTTGCCTCTTGACATTCCCTGATTTCTGGACTAAATGGGTTCATATTAGAATGACGAAAATGCATTTTGTCGAATGTGTTTTCATCGACACATGTAGGGCAAACAGGCAAAACAGCAAAGCGGCTGTTCAGCAAATTCTTTCCCTGGGAAAAAATTCACTTGACTGCTTCGTTGCTTTGCCTGTTCTGGAGTGTAGTGTGGTCTCTTGTCCTTTATAGCTCCCGAGTGTGATTGTGCAACAGTTACTGACCTTAGGGTTAGGGTGCGGGTTAAGGTAAGTGCGTATGTATCAAAGTGTTTACTGTTTTTTATTTTGTGTTAGATGTATGATTGAGTTACACGTGTGTGTGTTTTTAGCTGTTTACTTTTGTTTTGGTGGGGTAGGATTAGGGTTAAGGTAAGTGTGTTTGTGTTTGGAACTGTTTATGTAAATGTACGAGAGTTACTGACCTTAGAGTTAGGGTGCGGGTTAAGGTAAGTGCATATGTTTTAAAATGTTTACTGTTTTTTTTTTTGTTAGATCTATGGTTGGGTTACGTGCATATGTGTATTTAGTTGTTTACTGTTTTTTGGGGAGGTATAATTAGGGTTAGGATATATGTGTATGTGTTTGGAAGTGTTTAATGTTTTTTGGGGGGAGAGTTGGAGCAGTGATTTCTTTCCCTAGGAAAGAAATCGCGGTTCTGTGGTTTCAAAATTTTCAGTGTTCACTGAATATGTGTCGATGTAACACCATTCTCTGTTTTCAGCATTCGGTGTTATAATATGAACCCGAATAAATTTGTTTCTCTTCTGCCTGGTGTACAATGAATAATCATTTTCCACAAACACTCTACTGTC